>NW_027325416.1:0-357241 GCF_036924035.1 Leuresthes tenuis | reverse complement strand
CGTCCTGGCCGTGGAACAGTGGACCAGCTCTATACCCTTGGCAGGATCCTGGAGGGTGCATGGGAGTTCGCCCAACCAGTCTACATGTGTTTTGTGGACTTGGAGAAAGCGTTCGACCGTGTCCCTTGTGGAGTCCTGTGGGGGGTGCTCCAGGAATATGGAGTGCCGGACCCCTTGATAGGGGCCGTTCGGTCTCTGTATGACCGGTGCCAGAGTTTGGTCCGCATTGCCGGCAGTAAGTCGGATACGTTTCCGGTGAGAGTTGGACTCCGTCAGGGCTGCCCTTTGTCACCGATTCTGTTCCTAACTTTTATGGACAGAATTTCTAGGCGGAGCCAGGGCGTTGAGGGTGTCCCATTTGGCGACCTCAGAATCGGGTCTCTGCTTTTTGCAGATGATGTGGTTCTGTTAGCGTCGTCAGGCCGTGACCTTCAGCTCTCACTGGAGTGATTCGCAGCCGAGTGTGAAGCGGCTGGGATGAGAATCAGCACCTCCAAATCCGAGACTATGGTTCTCAGCCGGAAAAGGGTGGAATGCTCTCTCCGGGTCGGGAATGAGATCCTTCCCCAAGAGGAGGAGTTCAAGTATCTCGGGGTCTTGTTCACGAGTGACGGACGAATGGAGCGGGAGATTGACGGGCGGATCGGTGCGGCGCCTGCAGTTTTGCAGGCTCTGGGGGAGACCCAGGACACGTTGGAGAGACTATGTCTCTCGGCTGGCCTGGGAACGCCTCGGGGTCCCCCCGGAAGAGCTGGAGGAAGTGGCCGGGGACAGAGACGTCTGGGTTTCTCTGCTCAAGCTGCTGCCCCCGCGACCCGACCCCCGGATAAGCGGCAGATGATGGATGGATGGATGGATATATCCTCCACCAACCAGACTTACAACCCCCGACTAGGGTAGCAGAATTCCTAAGCATCTGTACCCCAAAACTACTATCAAAAATATATAAATTATTGTCTAAGATAGATGACGTGATGTAGTGGATGGGGCCACGTAGGTGGTCCCCTTTGGTTGCACTCTGCAGTTCCCTGCCCCTGTTTTAATTACACCTTAGACATTACTACTTATCAAACACACTCACACACACACATTAGGTCTTGGGGGGTGGTTACACTGAGTGGCATCGGGTGGGCGGGGCTCTTTGGGTATGTAGGCTGCCCAGAGTGCCGCGCTCCCAGTTCTACAAGTTTGGCTGCCCCTCAATTTTAATTGCTCACTATTAGAAAATATTGAAGAGCCAGAAGGGTGAGGGGAGGGGTCTTCTTCGCACACCCCTGCTTCCTGGTGTCTGCTCGGGGCAGGAGGGGCCAGGAGGATTAATTAATTTTTCTGCTGGTTCGGGGTCTGTGGTGGCTGGGGGGTTGCTGGCCTCCTGGTGTGCCCGCTGCACTACACCCCAGCAGAGTCGAGGGAGGTAGGATGTGTGGATGTGTGGATGTATGGGACGTGAAAGTGTGTGTGGTAATGATTGGGCCTGGATCTGGGACTTGCTGTCGCCTGGCCTGCCTGTGTTTCTCCCGATGGGGCATCAGCGTTGCCTCTCCCCACTGCTCGCGACTTCACCCACCTGTGGGCACGTCTTGACTCCCAGGGCACTTGGCCAGGGGCGCTGGGGCAGGCGCTGACCCACTTTGTGGCTGTCTGGGGCGCTTGGCCCTCCTGGGTATTGGGTGGGGCCTCTGCCAGGGGGTTTGGGGGCGCTCGGGCTCCTGGGGCCCAGGTCCCGGAGTGCCTCTGCCCTATGCTTATGGGGGCTCTTTCCGGGGGCTTCCTCTGCAGTCTTCTGGGTGGATGCGTGGTTGCCCCTGCGGTGGGCTGCCTGGGTTCTGTGCTCTGTGGGGGCTGCTGGTGGCCTGGGTCTTGTGGCCCTCTCTGCCTGCTTCTGATTGCTTGGGGGGGGCTGTGGATTGTGGCCCTGTACGCTTATACACTCATAACTAAGCACGGTTATCATGTAGGTCCTGTGCCATGGGTGTTGCATGTTCTCACACACACACACACACATTCATTAGTCCAGTAGCATGGTCACTAAGCAGTTGATGTATTATCATGTCGTCTCAGGTCATCTATATCCACAGCTGTGTTGTATGCGATTGCCGCTTCTTGTGCTTGTTTTTGTTTGTTTGTGTGTTTGTTTTTTCTCTGCTTGTCTGCTTTCAGGTGCTCCTGGTGGCGCTAAGGCTGGATTCCCCTCATAGGCCATGGATTGTTGTCTGTTTTGTTTTTTACAGGTGTAGCAGCTGGTTGTCTGGTTTTTGTTTCTATTTTTGTTCTGTTTCCTCTTCTTTCCTCTTCTTCTTTCCTTGTCCCCCGGTCCGGTTCAGTTCAGTTCATGTCATATATTGTAAACAGAAATAAATAAATGGGCATCAAGGGGAGCTTTACATTTATAAAACTTCCCTTGGCAAAACAAATCTGTTTGGCATCAAAGGTATTCAGACTACAATTCTTCTGACATAATGCTGAACAGGACAAGGGGAAAAAAAGTAAAGAAGACAGTTCTGCCGAAAGCCAGGGATAGACCTGTTCTAAGTTCTATACTTTTTAAAAGGGGCGTGTTTATCAACTATGGAATTAGAAGATTTACAAAAATGGTCAAGTGCTAGATCTTCATCTGGGATTTTAACAGTGTCATATAACTATTCAACAGATCAGTTAAAAAAAAGCCTGCTCATGGAGATGTTTCAGGATCTGGATACCAAGCGTGGACCTAATGTTTTCATTTTTGCAATTCTGATACAGGCTATTGAGCAGTGATAACTAACACCAAGTTCAGATACTGCGGATTTTCCACCTTTGATTTGTTAAGATTGAGCCAATCAGGGACAACCTTGAAGGATCTCTTTGGTTTTGTAGGATCAGTAATTACCTGAGAAAGGTTGATATTGGTACACACCTTTTTTAAATGATCAGAGGCAGAGTTCAACTTGTTTAAATTAAAATTGCCACACAGAGATTGGGTTTAGGCCACATGCACACAGAATGACATCAACAAATATAAGAATTTTGAATATATGTAGAGGAATGATACTTTGAAATGTGCTCATTGCGGAGTTATGATCAGTTGAGTAATGAAGGTTGAACTATTCTGGGAAAGAGGTTCTATTCCCAGCATCATGATGGACACTCCTGATATAGAAGGTTTCGCTAACGCATTGGAATTGTTTTACTATTTTCATATGCATGTGCAATGAAGAATTGCTTGCTGCTGATAAATGCAAAGAAGAACAGCTTACACATAGATGCTCACATATAGGCTGCTGAATGCAATGAAGACCTGCTTATCAAGTAAAGTTCAATGTCAATGTGTAATATTCAATTAGGATTTGCAAAACAGTGAAGTTAAACAATGAATGGGTCCATAGTC
Source organism: Leuresthes tenuis (assembly GCF_036924035.1). Lineage (NCBI taxonomy): Eukaryota > Metazoa > Chordata > Actinopteri > Atheriniformes > Atherinopsidae > Leuresthes > Leuresthes tenuis. Next base: position 353,874 of record NW_027325416.1, on the reverse strand, counting down.
GGTATGAGAAGACTACAGGAATATTTACCTGGGTGTACGTTCAAACAGAGATGAGAAAATTGTGATAAATAATTGTTTGTTTGTTTGTTAGTATGTATATGAATGTTATGTGTATAAACTGTGTTGAGTTATAGTTACTCAGTAGTGTCTCAGTGAAACAACCGACGGGGGAAGCCTTGCGGTGACAACAAAAGCAGTGTTTTACTGATCAGTCAAGTTGCTCCAGTGTACTCCATACAAACTGGTTGGCTACTGAAGGGATAGAAAATGGGGAATACTTGTTTTAAAGCAAACAAGCTATTCAAACCTTCTTGTAGCCGAAAACCTCCGCTCCCTCTTTTGATTATACATTGTTGGGCATTCGCACCTTATTTACAAACTATAGTCAGACATTCACACCTTGCAGCTGAGCCACCTCAGCTCCCTGTTTTGATAGTGTATGTTCGGGCATTCGAACCTATTCTTACCCCCTTTTTACAAACTATGCTCGGAGATTCACACCTACTCACAGCCGAACAACTCCGCTCCCGCATTTGATGATGTATTGTCCGGCATTCTAGTCTCTTCTAACACATTTTTCAGCAATTATGGTCGGACATTCACACCTACTCACAGCCGAACACTTCCGCTCCCGCATTTGATGGTGTATAGCCGGGCATTCTCACCCTTTCTCATCAGCTTTTTGCAAATTATGATCTGACATTCACACCTACTTGCAGTCGAACAGCTCTGCTCCCGCTTTTGATTATGTTTGGTTGGATATTCGAACCTTTTCTTAACTGCTTTTTACAAACTTTGGTCGGACGTTCACACCTTCTTGCAGCCGAACCCATCCACTTCCACTTTTGATGGTATATATTCGGGCATTCGAACCTTTACTTACCCGCTTTTTACAAACCGTGGTCGGACTTTCACACCTTCTTGTAGCCAAACAACACCGCTCCCGCTATTGATTGTGTACAGTCGGGTATTTTAACCTTTTCTTACCCGCTTTTTACCAACTATGGTCGGACATTTACACCTTCTTACAGCGGAACACCTCAGCTCCCTCTTTTGATGGTCTATGTTCGGGCATTCGAACCTTTTCTTACCCGCTTTTTACAAACTATGGTCGGACATTCAAACCTTCTTGTAGCCGAACACATCCACTCCTGCTTTTGATGATGTATGGTTGGGCATTTTCACCTTTTCTTACCCATTTTTCAGTAATTATGGGTGGACATTCACACCTTCTTGCAGCTGAACAACTCCTCTCCCGCTTATGATCATGTGCGGTTTGATATTCGAAAATTTTCTTTCATGTTTTAAAGCAATTATTGATGGACATTCAAATCTTCTTGTAGCCGAACACATCCACTCCTGCTTTTGATGATGTATGGTTTAGCATTCGCACCCTTTCTTTACCCATTTTTCAGGAATTTTGGGTGGACATTCAGACCTTCTTGCAGCCGAAAACCTCCGCTCCCTCTTTTGATCATACATTGTCGGGCATTCGCACCTTATCTTACCCGCTTTTTACAAACTATAGTCAGACATTCACACCTTGCAGCTGAACCACCTCCGCTCCCTGTTTTGATCATGTATGGTCTGGCAATACTACCTTTTCTTACCCGTTTGTGAGTAATTAATCCCAAAATATTGAGCATAAAATAAGTCTTTATGCTGATGATGTATTACTTTTCCTTCAGAACTCACAGACGTCTCTCAGTCACACGATCACACTCATAAATAAATTCTCAGCACTTTCTGACTACTCTATCAACTGGTCTAAGACCACAGTTCTGCCCATTAACTGTAGGGTCCATAATATACCTGCGATCATTTACAGTCAGGAAATATTAGATATTTAGGCATAAACATTTCCTCCAGGCTCTCAGAGCTAACAAAGCTAAATTATGTGCAATTATTAAAGACAGTAGAGGACGATCTCTCGTTGGAAGTCCTTACCTATATCACTTATGGGGAGAGTTACATCCATTAAAATGATGATACTACCAAAAGTTAACTATTTGTTCTCAATGATCCCCATAAAACCATCTGCTACTTGGTTTAAGTCACTAGATTCATGCATCTCCAAATTTCTGTGGAAAAACAAACCACAACGTATTAGTTTAAAAACCCTACAGAAGACCAAGGACAATGGTGGATTAGATTTACCTCATTTTCAGCACTATTCCTTAGACAATAGGTTACAATATATATCAAAATGGTTTAAACCTTGTTGTTGTCACAGTTCCCAGAGACGTTGTAATCGTTGAGGATTCTATATTCACCCCCTCATTAGAGGCACGTAATGCAGATTGATGACACTGAATCTTCTTCTCTGTTCATTGCTGGCATCATTCCCAGCATCGTGGCATTGTTAGCCTCTTCTTCTGGATCTTGATATCGAGAATCCTTTTGTATTTCTGGTTTGTCAGTCCTCTGTCTTCGTTCACCGGAGTCTTTGTCTTTTTGTCCTTGAGTTTGGTGATTTTTTCTTCTTTTGATGCCTTGACACAATGTGACAGGTGATACCACGTGGGAGATCCTGTAATTTGGACTGCTGTCCCTGTGCTGCGAAATGGCTGTGCTGCTCAAATGGTCTCTCCTTCATCATGGTTACATGCTGCCATTCCGACATCTCGCCATTCTGACATGGGTCTCCATTTGTCGGAATGGCGACACTTAATTTTTTATCAAACGTCCCACCATTCCGACACTTTTTTCCTCCTATGGTCGGAATGGCGGTATGTTTTTTGTTTTTTTTAACATACCGCCATTCCGACAGTTCCTTTTAATAGCCTATTTTTTACCCAAAACATTTTGCACTAATGATATGCCGGCGCAAATACGCCCTAAAGTTTGGCGCACAAGCTTTGCACATGCAGAGGCCACAGCCTCGCAAACAAACTTTAATAATCTATTATCAAAATCCCCTGAATTTCAAATATAAAAATACAGATATTAATGTAACTCTGGCGAGACTGAAACTGATTAAGCAGAAATACAGTGTCAGTGAGCTGTCACAGCAGCCAGCTGGAGCGGAGCTCTCCACAGAGCCCATGCGTCTTTTGCACGCTGTCATCATATGCAAAAGTAATAATTGCAATTACAGATATCACGGCTACTGCACAGGACACAGTTGCAAGCACTCTGCCTTGCCTTGCCAATAGGAGAAGAGAGAAATGACAGCATAGAACGTATAAAACACAACAAAATTCAGTAAAAACGTTTATTCATGTTATTCACGTGATTTATGAGTACTCACTCCAATTTTGGGAAGCGCGGATGGGCTTTGCGCATTTGGCACAAACACACAGCCGCAACGGTTGTAGCTTTATACAGCCTGTTGATATCTTAAGGACCTAACTGGTCACACCTGGGAGTAAATGTCATGTAGAGATTGTTTTTACATGACATTACAGCTGAACATATAGCTTTCATCCACAAACCAACGTGGGAGAGCCCGAAGACGCATGTGCCAGACGCACATAGGCATGCGTAAAACCAATTTTGACCACTTCATACTGTTTATTTGCTTTCTTTTAGTTAACTTTCGTTTCTTATATACGTCAGAATAGCGGGATGTCGCAATGGTGGGATGTCGGAATGGTGGGACGTTTGCATGTCGGAATGGTGGTATGTCGGAATGGTGGGATGTCGGAATAGCGGGATGTCGGAATGGCGGGATTTCGGAATGGGTGTTGCCACCCCCTTCATCATATACACAGTTATTTATACATCACCTTCCACCATGAAGCGTTGTCCCTTTTTGTTTCTCTCTTTGTTCTTAAAATGCTGTTATGCATGTCTAAACCAATCCATTAAATTAGATCATTTTGGCAGTAAAGCGATCTACAATGTGCTTGGTCGCAAAGCTGCTCATCTGTGGTAAACAGCTCTTCAGAAAGGCATTCTTCAATTGATTTCACTAATTCTATGTAATAATTTTGTGATTTCCTACAAAACTACACTTCTTCTCCCATCTGTCTGAGTATTTAATATCGTCTGGGTCCCGTTAAAACATGTATTTTTCCCATCTAATTCCTTGTTTGCTTTAAAACAAGTATTCCCCATTTTCTATCCCTTCAGTAGCCAACCAGTTTGTATGGAGTACACTGGAGCAACTTGACTGATCAGTAAAACACTGCTTTTGTTGTCACCGCAAGGCTTCCCCCGTCGGTTGTTTCACTGAGACACTACTGAGTAACTATAACTCAACACAGTTTATACACATAACATTCCTATACATACTAACAAACAAACAAACAATTGTTTATCGCAATTTTCTCATCTCTGTTTGAACGTACACCCAGGTAAATATTCCTGTAGTCTTCTCATACCGACTATGGACCCATTCATTGTTTAACTTCACTGTTTTGCAAATCCTAATTGAATATTACACATTGACATTGAACTTTACTTGATAAGCAGGTCTTCATTGCATTCAGCAGCCTATATGTGAGCATCTATGTGTAAGCTGTTCTTCTTTGCATTTATCAGCAGCAAGCAATTCTTCATTGCACATGCATATGAAAATAGTAAAACAATTCCAATGCGTTAGCGAAACCTTCTATATCAGGAGTGTCCATCATGATGCTGGGAATAGAACCTCTTTCCCAGAATTGTTCAACCTTCATTACTCAACTGATCATAACTCCGCAATGAGCACATTTCAAAGTATCATTCCTCTACATATATTCAAAAATCTATGTGTAAATGTTTAATATTTCTTATATTTGTTGATGTCATTCTGTGTGCATGTGGCCTAAACCCAATCTCTGTGTGGCAATTTTAATTTAAACAAGTTGAACTCTGCCTCTGATCATTTAAAAAAGGTGTGTACCAATATCAACCTTTCTCAGGTAATTACTGATCCTACAAAACCAAAGAGATCCTTCAAGGTTGTCCCTGATTGGCTCAATCTTAACAAATCAAAGGTAGAAAATCCGCAGTATCCGAACTTGGTGTTAGTTATCACTGCTCAATAGCCTGTATCAGAATTGCAAAAATGAAAACATTAGGTCCACGCTTGGTATCCAGATCCTGAAACATCTCCATGAGCAGGCTTTTTTTAACTGATCTGTTGAATAGTTATATGACACTGTTAAAATCCCAGATGAAGATCTAGCACTTGACCATTTTTGTAAATCTTCTAATTCCATAGTTGATAAACACGCCCCTTTTAAAAAGTATAGAACTTAGAACAGGTCTATCCCTGGCTTTCGGCAGAACTGTCTTCTTTACCTTTTTTTCCCCTTGTCCTGTTCAGCATTATGTCAGAAGAATTGTAGTCTGAATACCTTTGATTCCAAACAGATTTGTTTTGCCAAAGGAAGTTTTATAAATGTAAAGCTCCCCTTGATGCCTATATATTTATTTCTGTTTACAATATATGACATGAACTGAACTGAACCGGACCGGGGGACAAGGAAAGAAGAAGAGGAAAGAAGAGGAAACAGAACAAAAATAGAAACAAAAACCAGACAACCAGCTGCTACACCTGTAAAAAACAAAACAGACAACAATCCATGGCCTATGAGGGGAATCCAGCCTTAGCGCCACCAGGAGCACCTGAAAGCAGACAAGCAGAGAAAAAACAAACACACAAAAAAACAAAAACAAGCACAAGAAGCGGCAATCGCATACAACACAGCTGTGGATATAGATGACCTGAGACGACATGATAATACATCAACTGCTTAGTGACCATGCTACTGGACTAATGAATGTGTGTGTGTGTGTGTGAGAACATGCAACACCCATGGCGCAGGACCTACATGATAACCATGCTTAGTTATGAGTGTATAAGCGTACAGGGCCACAATCCACAGCCCCCCCCCCCCAAGCAATCAGAAGCAGGCAGAGAGGGCCACAAGACCCAGGCCACCAGCAGCCCCCACAGAGCACAGAACCCAGACAGCCCACCGCAGGGGCAACCACGCATCCACCCAGAAGACTGCAGAGGAAGCCCCCGTAAAGAGCCCCCATAAGCATAGGGCAGAGGCACTCCGGGAACCAGGGGTAACAGCCCACCGACCCCGCCAGGCCCCAGCCGCCCAGACATGGGCCGTGCACTGGACCTGGGCCCCAGGAGCCCGAACGCCCCCAAACCCCCCAGCAGAGGCCCCACCCAATACCCAGGAGGGCCAAGCGCCCCAGACAGCCACAAAGTGGGTCAGCGCATGCCCCAGCGCCCCTGGCCAAGTGCCCTGGGAGTCAAGACGTGCCCACAGGTGGGTGAAGTCGCTAGCAGTGGGGAGAGGCAACACTGATGCCCCATCGGGAGAAACACAGGCAGGCCAGGCGACAGCAAGTCCCAGATCCAGGCCCAATCATTACCACACACACTTTCACGTCCCATACATCCACACATCCACACATCCTACCTCCCTCGACTCTGCTGGGGTGTAGTGCAGCGGGCACACCAGGAGGCCAGCAACCCCCCAGCCACCACAGACCCCGAACCAGCAGAACAATTAATTAATCCTCCCTGCCCCTCCTGCCCCGAGCAGACACCAGGAAGCAGGGGTGTGCGAAGAAGACCCCTCCCCTCACCCTTCTGGCTCTTCAATATTTTCTAATAGTGAGCAATTAAAATTGAGAGGCAGCCAAACTTGTAGAACTGGGAGCGCGGCACTCTGGGCAGCCTACATACCCAAAGAGCCCCGCCCACCAGATGCCACTCAGTGTAACCACCCCCCAAGACCTAATGTGTGTGTGTGAGTGTGTTTGATAAGTAGTAATGTCTAAGGTGTAATTAAAACAGGGGCAGGGAACTGCAGAGTGCAACCAAAGGGGACCACCTACGTGGCCCCATCCACTACACCCCACCGAACACACACGCCCCCAAAACCCTTCATGTGTGAGTGTGTGCTGTGTACAGGAGCCAGAAGGGAGAGGGGTATGGGGATATATACCGGGGGAGCTACTCTCCTCCAGAGAGGGCAGCCAGGGACTGGCTGCAATAGGCATCCCCGCTACCTGGGAGCCAACAATGGGCAGGAGGGCCTGATGTCCACCAGGCTCGGGGCCTGCAGCGACCATATTCCGGGAGCTACTGTACCCCCAGAAGGTACCCATCCCGCCCCACCCCACTCAACCCAACCCCACCCAGGAGGACCTCTACAAAAAACAAACAAACAACATAAAAAAACAAACAAACAAACCACCCGGTCACACCAGTCGCAGCAGCCCGGGCCTGAGACCCACCATCACCCAGCAACCCACCACCACCACTATGTGATAAAACTAATCAGAGGGGACCAGAGAGAATGAAATTCAGCCAATTGATGTTTTGAGGAGGCAGACATTGTTTCCATGCTAATATAATCTAAAAGAACATTTCTAAACTGGTTAATACACAGATTGTTCTTCGCTTTCCAGTTCATGAGAATAGTTTTCTTAGCGATACATAACACTGTGACAACCATGTGAGCTGAGTTAATTTCCATGTTGATGTTGTCTAAGTCACCCAGTATGCACAGTGTGGGGCATGCAGGGATGCTACACTTTAGCCATGTTGATAGGTCCTCACAGACTTCAAGCCAGAACTTCTGGACAGGTGCAGAAAACCACAAAGCGTGTGCATAATCATCAGGTGTGTTATCTGTGCAATGTGAGCAGATGTTTGAGTGTGTTAGACCCATCCTGAACATCCTTTGTCCTGTATAGTGTGTTCTATGAAGGATTTTGTATTGTATGAGCTGTAAATTAGGATTTCGAGTCTTTATGAAGGTGTTCAAACATATTTGTGGTTAGAAGCTATGACCAGAACTGATGGATAAATCTGCCTCCCATTTTGAGGATGGAAGAGACATTGTGTCATCTATCTTAGACAATAATTTATATATTTTTGATAGTAGTTTTGGGGTACAGATGCTTAGAAATTCTGCTACCCTAGTCGGGGGTTGTAAGTCTGGTTGGTGGAGGATATATCCATCCATCCATCCATCATCTGCCGCTTATCCGGGGGTCGGGTCGCGGGGGCAGCAGCTTGAGCAGAGAAACCCAGACGTCTCTGTCCCCGGCCACTTCCTCCAGCTCTTCCGGGGGGACCCCGAGGCGTTCCGAGGCCAGCCGAGAGACATAGTCTCTCCAACGTGTCCTGGGTCTCCCCCGGGGTCTCCTCCCAGTGGGACGTGCCCGGAACACCTCCCCAGGGAGGCGCCCAGGGGGCATCCTAACCAGATGCCCGAGCCACCTCATCTGACTCCTCTCAATGCAGAGGAGCAGCGGTTCTACTCCGAGCCCCTCCCGGATGACTGAGCTTCTCACCCTATCTCTAAGGGAGAGCCCAGACACCCTGCGGAGGAAACCAATTTCGGCCGCTTGTATTCGCGATCTTGTTCATTCGGTCACTACCCACAACTCGTGACCATAGGTGAGGATGGGAACGTAGATTGACCAGTAAGTAGAGAGCTTCGCCTTCTGGCTCAGCTCCCTCTTCACAACGACGGGTCGGTGCGGAGCCTGCAACACTGCAGGCGCCGCACCGATCCGCCCGTCAATCTCCCGCTCCATTCGTCCGTCACTCGTGAACAAGACCCCGAGATACTTGAACTCCTCCTCTTGGGGAAGGATCTCATTCCCGACCCGGAGAGAGCATTCCACCCTTTTCCGGCTGAGAACCATAGTCTCGGATTTGGAGGTGCTGATTCTCATCCCAGCCGCTTCACACTCGGCTGCGAATCACTCCAGTGAGAGCTGAAGGTCACGGCCTGACGACGCTAACAGAACCACATCATCTGCAAAAAGCAGAGACCCGATTCTGAGGTCGCCAAATGGGACACCCTCAACGCCCTGGCTCCGCCTAGAAATTCTGTCCATAAAAGTTAGGAACAGAATCGGTGACAAAGGGTAGCCCTGACGGAGTCCAACTCTCACCGGAAACGTATCCGACTTACTGCCGGCAATGTCTCTGGCACCGGTCATACAGAGACCGAACGGCCCCTATCAAGGGGTCCGGCACTCCATATTCCCGGAGCACCCCCAACAGGACTCCACGAGGGACACGGTCGAACGTTTTCTCCAAGTCCACAAAACACATGTAGACTGGTTGGGCGAACTCCCATGCACCCTCCAGGATCCTGCCGAGGGTATAGAGCTGGTCCACTGTTCCACGGCCAGGACGAAAGCCACACTGCATCTCCTGAATCCGAGGCTCGATTATCCGACGGATCCTCCTCTCCAATACCCCCGAATAGACCTTACCAGGGAGGCTGAGGAGTGTGATACCCCTATAGTTGGAACACACCCTCCGGTCCCCCTTTTTAAAGAGGGGGACCACCACCCCAATCTGCCAGTCCAGAGGCACTGTCCCCGATGTCCACGCGATACTGCAGAGGCGTGTCAGCCAAGACAGCCCTACAACATCCAGAGCCTTGAGAAACTCAGGACGGACCTCATCCACCCCCGGGGCCTTGCCACCGAGGAGCTTTTTAACCACCTCGGCAACCTCAGCCCCAGAAATGGGAGGCCCCGTCTCCGAGCTCTCCGACTCTGCCTCTTCCGAGCACGTGTTGGTAGGATTGAGGAGTTCCTCGAAGTACTCCCCCCACCGACTCACAACATCCCTAGTTGAGGTCAGCAAAGCCCCGTCCCCACTGTAAACAGTGTTGACTGTGAGCCGCTTCCCCCCCCCTGAGACTCCGGATGGTGGACCAGAATCTTTTCGAGGCCGTCCGGAAATCGTTCTCCATGGTCTCACCGAACTCCTCCCAGGCCCGAGTTTTTGCCTAAGCAACCGCCGAAGCCATGGCCCGTCTGGCCCGTCGGTACCTATCAGCTTCTTCCAGGGTCCCACTGGCCAAAAAGGCCCGATAGGACTCCTTCTTCAGCTTGACGGCTTCCCTCACCACTGGTGTCCACCAGCAGGTTGGAGGGTTGCCGCCACGACAGGCACCGACCACCTTACGGCCACAACTCCGACCAGCTGCCTCGGCAATGGAGTCACGGAACATGGCCCATTCGGACTCAATGTCCCCCACCTCAAATATGGTTGAAGCTCTGCCGGAGGTGGGAGTTAAAGCTCCTACTGACGGGGGATTCTGACAAACACTCCCAGCAGACCCTCCCAATACGTTTGGGCCTGCCAGGTCTGATCGGCATCCTCCCCCACCAGCGGAGCCAACTCACCACCAGGTGTTGATCAGTTGACAGCTCCGCCCCTCTCTTCACCCGAGTGTCCAGGACATACGGCCGCAAGTCCGATGATACAACCACAAAGTCGATCATCGAACTGCGGCCAAGGGTCCTGGTGCCAAGTGCACATATGGACACCCTTATGCCTGAACATGGTGTTCGTTATGGACAGTCTATGACTGGCACAGAAGTCCAACAACATAACACCACTCTGATTCAGATCGGGGGGGCCGTTCCTCCCAATCACACCCCTCCAGGTCTCACTGTCATTGCCCACGTGAGCATTGAAGTCCCCAAGCAGAATGAGGGAGTCTCCGGTAGGAGCATTCTCCAGTGCCTCCCCCAGAGACTCCAAAAAGGGTAGGTACTCTGAACTGCTGTTTGGCGCATAGGCACAAACAACAGTCAGGACTCGTCCCCCCACCCAAGGCGGAGGGAGGCTACCCTCTCGTTCACTGGGGTAAACCCCAATGTACTGGCACACAGCCGGGGGGCAATAAGTCTGCCCACACCTGCTCTGCGCCTCTCACCACGGGCAACTCCAGAGTGGAAGAGAGTCCAACCCCTCTCAAGAGTACTGGTTCCAGATCCCAAGCCGTGCGTCGAGGTGAGTCCGACTATATCTAACGGTCTGATGAAGTTTCAACAATAAACAACAAACTTTGTATTATGAGAAAGAACCAGACTCATTCTTCAGGAATCCGAAAATAAGCTCTATTTTACGAGTTATGCACGAATTCGGATTCTCCTATAAAACGAATTCCTTAACTCAAACCAAGTTAAGACTGCTTTGTCCTTCATATTTATTCATGTCTAATCAAGTTTCAATGATAAACAACGTTGTACTTTGTAGAATGAGAAAGAACTTCTTCAGCAATAAGCATCTCTCGACAAATGACGAAATACAGATTTTGCTATAAAATTAATTGCTATCAGCCTGACTTAAAACTGTTTGTCTTCCTTATTTATCCACTTCAAATCAAGTTTCAACAATTAAAAAAATTTTGTAGTTTGAGAAAGAACAACTTAATCTTGAGCAATCAGTATAAAAAGAGGGTAAGCAAAGGTGCGAATGTCAAACCATACATGATCAAAACAGGGAGCGGAGGTGTTTGGCTGAGACAAGGTGTGAATGTCCACCCATAATTAATGAAAAGCGGGCAACAAGTAGGTTCGAATGCCCAACCATACATCATCAAAAGCAGGAGTGGATATGTTCGGCTACAAGAAGGTTTGAACGTCTGACCATAGTTTGTAAAAAGCGGGTAAGAAAAGGTTCGAATGCCCGAACATACACCATCAAAGGAGGGAGCGGAGGTGTTCCGCTGTAAGAAGGTGTGAATGTCCGACCATAGTTGGTAAAAAACGGGTAAGAAAAGGTTAAAATACCCGACTGTACACAATCAGTAGCGGGTGCGGAGTTGTTCGGCTACTAAAAGGTGTGAAAGTCCGACCATGGTTTGTAAAAAGCGGGTAAGAAAAGGTGCGAATGCCCGAAAATGTATGATCAAAAGAGGGAGCGGAGGTGTTTGGCTGCAAGAAGGTGTGAATATACACCCATAATTACTGAAAAATGGGTAAGAAAAGGTGCGAATGCCCAACTATACATAATCAAAAGCAGGAGTGGATGTGTTCGGCTCCAAGAAGGGTTGAATGTCTGACCATAGTTTGTAAAAAGCAGGTAAGAAAAGGTTTGACTGCCCGAACATACACCATCAAAAGAGGGAGCGGAGGTGTTCCGCTGTAAGAAGGTGTGAATGTCCGACCATAGTTGGTAAAAAGCGGGTAAGAAAAGGTTAAAATACCCGACTGTACACAATCAATAGCGGGAGCGGAGTTGTTCGGCTACTAAAAGATGTGAAAGTCCGACTATGGTTTGTAAAGAGTGGGTAAGAAAAGGTGCTAATGCCTGACAAGGTATGATCAAAAGCAGGAGCGGAGGTGTTCAGCTGCAAGAAGGTCTAAATGTCCATCAATAATTGCTAGAAAACATGAAAGAAAATTTTCGAGAATCAAACCGCACATGATCATAAGTGGGAGAGGAGGTGTTCAGCTGCAAGAAGGTGTGAATGTCCACCCATTATTCCTGACAAATGGGTAAAAAAAAGGTGCGAATGCCCAACCATACATCATCAAAAGCAGGAGTGGATGTGTTCGGCTACAAGAAGGTGTGAACGTCCAACCAAAGTTTGTAAAAAGCAGTTAAGAAAAGGTTTGAATATCCATCCAAACATAATCAAAAGCGGGAGCATAGCTTTTCGACTGCAAGTAGGTGTGAATGTCAGATCATAATTTGCAAAAAGCTGATGAGAAAGGGTGAGAATGTCCGACTGCACACCATCAAATGCGGGAGCGGAGTTGTTCGGCTGTGAGTAGGTGTGAATCTCCGACCGTAATTTCTGAAAAATGTGTTAGAAAAGGTAAGAATGCCGGTCCATACATCATCAAAAGCAAGAGAGGTGGTGTTCGGCTCCAAGTAGGTGTGAATGTCCAGCCATAATTACTCACAAATGGGTAAGAAAAGGTAGTATTGCCAGACCATACATGATCAAAACAGGGAGCGGAGGTGGTTCAGCTGCAAGAAGGTGTGAATGTCCGACTAAAGATCAAATATATTAACAAAAGCGGGAGGAGAGGTCTTCGGATGAGAGTGGTTGAGAATTTCCAACCATAATCTATAAAATTCGGTGAAAAAAAGGTGTGATAGAACACAAAAAGGTGGAGCGGAAGTGTTCGGCTGCAAGAAGGTGTGAATGTCCGACTTTATTTGGTGAAAAGCAGGTGAAGCAAGGTCTGAATGCCCAACCTTACATTATCAAAAGCGAGATCAGAGGTGTTTGGCTGCAAGAAGGCCATAGTTTGCCAAAAGCGGGTAAGCTGCGAATGACCAACTAAATATCAACAAAAGTGGGGGCGGAGGTCTTCGGATGCAACTGGGTGTGAACATCCCACCATACAAGTATGGTGGAGAGGAAGCTGTGAACAGCCGACCATAGTTTGCAAAAAGGGGGTGAGACAAGGTGCGAATGTCCAACCATACATGATCAAAACAGGGAGCGGAGGTGTTTGGCTTTGACAAGGTGTGAATGTCCACCCAAAATTAATGAAAAGCGGGCAAAAAGTAGGTTTGAATGCCCAAGCATACATCATCAAAAGAAGGAGTGGATGTGTTCGGCTACAAGAAGGTTTGAATGTCCGAGCATAGTTTGTAAAAAGCGGGTAAGAAAAGGTTCGAATGCCCAAACATACACCATCAAAAGAGGGAGCGGAGGTGTTCCGCTGTAAGAAGGTGTGAATGTCCGACCATAGTTGGTAAAAAGTGGGTAAGAAAAGGTTAAAATACCCGACTATACACAATCAATAGGGGGAGCGGAGTTGTTCGGCTACAAGAAGGTGTGAAAGTCCAACCATGGTTTGTAAAAAGCTGGTAAGAAAAGGTTCGAATGCCCGAATATATACCATCAAAAGCGGAAGCGGAGGTGTTCGGCTGCAAGAAGGTGTGAACGTCCGACCAAAGTTGGCAAAAAGCAGTAAAGAAAAGGTTCGAATATCCAAACATAATTAAAAGCGAGAGAAATTTTGTTCAGCTGCAAGTAGGTGTGAATATCCAGCCATAATTACTCACAAACGGGTAAGAAAATGTAGTATTGCCAGACCATACATGATCAAAACAGGGAGCGGAGGTGGTTTAGCTGCAAAAAGGGGTGAATGTCCAACTAAAGTTCAAATATATTAACAAAAGCTGGAGGAGAGGTCTTCGGATTAGAGTGGTTGAAATTTCCAACCATAATCTATAAAATGCGGTGAAAAAAAAAAGGTGTGAAGGAATGAATTTTATAGCAAAATCCGAAATCATGCATAACTCCGCAAAAGGAACGTATTGCTCAACCAAAGGGGATGCTTCTTTCTCATTCAGGGTAATATGAGGAACTTTATGCTTGATACATTTTAGACATGGATAACTATGAAGGACAAAGCAATTTTAACTTGGTTTGAGCAAAGCAATTCATTTTATAGGAAAATCCGAAATCGTGCAGGACTCATGAAAGTAAGCTTATTCTCGGATTCCTGATCCTCCAGTGTTGCTCTTTCCTATACTGCAAAATACAGCCTTGTTCTTTGTTGAAATCGATATAGACATTGATAAATATGAAGGACAAAGCAGTTTCCACTTTGTTTGAGTGAAGGAATTAATTTTATAGCAAAATCCCAAATCAAGCAGAACGTATGAAAATAAGCTTGTTTTCGGATTCCTGATCCTTCAGTCTTGCTATTTCTTCTACTGCAAAATACAATGTTGTTCTTTGTTGAAGTCAATCTAGACATTGATAAATATGAAGGACAAAGCAGTTTTAACTTGGTTTGAGTGAAGGAATTCATTTTATACATAAAATCCCAAATCATGCAGAACGTATGAAAATAAGCTTATTCTCGGATTACTGATCCTTCAGTGTTGCTCTTTCTTCTACTGCAAAATCCAGTGTTGTTCTTTGTTGAAGTCAATCTAGACATTGATAAATACGAAGGACAAAGCAGTTTTAACATAGTTTGAGTGAAGGCATTCATTCATAGTAAAATCAATAATCGTGCAGAACTCATGAAAATAAGCTTATTCTCGGATTCCTAAATTTTTTGATTTGCTCTTTCTTTACTGCAAAGTACAATGTTGTTCTTTGTTGAAGTCGATCTAGACATTGATAAATATGAAGGACAAAGCAGTTTTCACTTGGTTTGAGTGAAGGATTTGCAGCTGAAAACCTCCCGCTCCCGCTTTTGATTGTGTATAGTCGGGCTTTCGAGCCTTTTCTTACCCGGTTTTTAGAAATTATGGTTGGACATTCAGACCTTGCAGCCGAAGACCTCCACTCCCTCTTTTGATCATACATTGTCGGGCATTCGCACCTTGTCTTACCCGCTTTTTACAAACTATAGTCAGACATTCACACCTTGCAGCTGAACCACCTCAGCTCCCTGTTTTGATCATGTATGGTCTGGCAATACTACCTTTTCTTACCCGTTTGTGAGTAATTATGGCTGGACATTCACACCTACTTGCAGTCGAACAGCTCTGCTCCCGCTTTTGATGGTATATATTCGGGCATTCGAACCTTTTCTTAGCAGCTTTTTACAAACCATGGTTGAACTTTCACACCGTCTTACAGCAGAACACCTCTGCTCCCGCTTTTGATGGTGTATAGTCAGGCATTTGAACCTTTTCTTACCCGCTTTTTACAAACTATGGTCGGACATTCAAACCTTCTTGTAGCCGAAAACCTCCGCTCCCTCTTTTGATTATACATTGTTGGGCATTCGCACCTTATTTACAAACTATAGTCAGACATTCACACCTTGCAGCTGAGCCACCTCAGCTCCCTGTTTTGATAGTGTATGTTCGGGCATTCGAACCTATTCTTACCCCCTTTTTACAAACTATGCTCGGAGATTCACAACTACTCACAGCCGAACAACTCCGCTCCCGCATTCTCTTCTAACACATTTTTCAGCAATTATGGTCGGACATTCACACCTACTCACAGCCGAACACTTCCGCTCCCGCATTTGATGGTGTATAGCCGGGCATTCTCACCCTTTCTCATCAGCTTTTTGCAAATTATGATCTGACATTCACACCTACTTGCAGTCGAACAGCTCTGCTCCCGCTTTTGATTATGTTTGGTTGGATATTCGAACCTTTTCTTAACTGCTTTTTACAAACTTTGGTCGGACGTTCACACCTTCTTGCAGCCGAACACATCCACTTCCACTTTTGATGGTATATATTCGGGCATTCGAACCTTTTCTTACCCGCTTTTTACAAACCGTGGTCGGACTTTCACACCTTCTTGTAGCCAAACAACTCCGCTCCCGCTATTGATTGTGTACAGTCGGGTATTTTAACCTTTTCTTACCCGCTTTTTACCAACTATGGTCGGACATTTACACCTTCTTACAGCGGAACACCTCCGCTCCCTCTTTTGATGGTCTATGTTCGGGCATTCGAACCTTTTCTTACCCGCTTTTTACAAACTATGGTCGGACATTCAAACCTTCTTGTAGCCGAACACATCAACTCCTGCTTTTGATGATGTATGGTTGGGCATTTTCACCTTTTCTTACCCATTTTTCAGTAATTATGGGTGGACATTCACACCTTCTTGCAGCTGAACAACTCCTCTCCCGCTTATGATCATGTGCGGTTTGATATTCGAAATTTTTCTTTCATGTTTTAAAGCAATTATTGATGGACATTCAAATCTTCTTGTAGCCGAACACATCCACTCCTGCTTTTGATGATGTATGGTTTGGCATTCGCACCCTTTTTTTACCCATTTTTCAGGAATTTTGGGTGGACATTCAGACCTTCTTGCAGCCGAAAACCTCCGCTGCCTCTTTTGATCATACATTGTCAGGCATTCGCACCTTATCTTACCCGCTTTTTACAAACTATAGTCAGACATTCACACCTTGCAGCTGAACCACCTCCGCTCCCTGTTTTGATCATGTATGGTCTGGCAATACTACCTTTTCTTACCCGTTTGTGAGTAATTAATCCCAAAATATTGAGCATAAAATAAGTCTTTATGCTGATGATGTGTTACTTTTCCTTCAGAACTCACAGACGTCTCTCAGTCACACGATCACACTCATAAATAAATTCTCAGCACTTTCTGACTACTCTATCAACTGGTCTAAGACCACAGTTCTGCCCATTAACTGTAGGGTCCATAATATACCTGCGATCACTTTACAGTCAGGAAATATTAGATATGGCATAAACATTTCCTCCAGGCTCTCAGAGCTAACAAAGCTAAATTATGTGCAATTATTAAAGACAGTAGAGGACGATCTCTCGTTGGAAGTCCTTACCTATATCACTTATGGGGAGAGTTACATCCATTAAAATGATGATTCTACCAAAAGTTAACTATTTGTTCTCAATGATCCCCATAAAACCATCTGCTACTTGGTTTAAGTCACTAGATTCATGCATCTCCAAATTTCTGTGGAAAAACAAACCACCACGTATTAGTTTAAAAACCCTACAGAAGACCAAGGACAGTGGTGGATTAGATTTACCTCATTTTCAGCACTATTCCTTAGACAATAGGTTACAATATATATCAAAATGGTTTAAACCTTGTTGTTGTCACAGTTCCCAGAGACGTTGTAATCGTTGAGGATTCTATATTCACCCCCTCATTAGAGGCACGTAATGCAGATTGATGACACTGAATCTTCTTCTCTGTTCATTGCTGGCATCATTCCCAGCATCGTAAGTGTTCGTGGCATTGTTAGCCTCTTCTTCTGGATCTTGATATCGAGAATCCTTTTGTATTTCTGGTTTGTCAGTCCTCTGTCTTCGTTCACCGGAGTCTTTGTCTTTTTGTCCTTGAGTTTGGTGATTTTTTCTTCTTTTGATGCCTTGACACAATGTGACAGGTGATACCACGTGGGAGATACTGTAACTTGGACTGCTGTCCCTGTGCTGCGAAATGGCTGTGCTGCTCAAATGGTCTCTCCTTCATCATGGTTACATGCTGCCATTCCGACATCTCGCCATTCCGACATGGGTCTCCAATTGTCGGAATGGCGACACTTAATTTTTTATCAAACGTCCCACCATTCCGACACTTTTTTCCTCCTATGGTCGGAATGGCGGTATGTTTTTTGTTTTTTTTTAACATACCGCCATTCCGACAGTTCCTTTTAATAGCCTATTTTTTACCCAAAACATTTTGCACTAATGATATGCCGGCGCAAATACGCCCTAAAGTTTGGCGCACAAGCTTTGCACATGCAGAGGCCACAGCCTCGCAAACAAACTTTAATAATCTATTATCAAAATCCCCTGAATTTCAAATATAAAAATACAGATATTAATGTAACTCTGGCGAGACTGAAACTGATTAAGCAGAAATACAGTGTCAGTGAGCTGTCACAGCAGCCAGCTGGAGCGGAGCTCTCCACAGAGCCCATGCGTCTTTTGCACGCTGTCATCATATGCAAAAGTAATAATTGCAATTACAGATATCACGGCTACTGCACAGGACACAGTTGCGAGCACTCTGCCTTGCCTTGCCAATAGGAGAAGAGAGAAATGACAGCATAGAACGTATAAAACACAACAAAATTCAGTAAAAACGTTTATTCATGTTATTCACGTGATTTATGAGTACTCACTCCAATTTTGGGAAGCGCGGATGGGCTTTGCGCATTTGGCACAAACACACAGCCGCAACGGTTGTAGCTTTATACAGCCTGTTGATATCTTAAGGACCTAACTGGTCACACCTGGGAGTAAATGTCATGTAGAGATTGTTTTTACATGACATTACAGCTGAACATATAGCTTTCATCCACAAACCAACGTGGGAGAGCCCGAAGACGCATGTGCCAGACGCACATAGGCATGCGTAAAACCAATTTTGACCACTTCATACTATTTATTTGCTTTCTTTTAGTTAACTTTCGTTTCTTTTGGATTCTTGTGCGTGTTATGGAGCCGTTTTGGTCCATATTTGTAAGCCTTTTTTTCCTGGATTAAATTTTCGGAAGTTGAAACAAGTGGCATTGGAGTGTGTGATTGAAAACCACCGCGGACTGCTTCTCCTCCTCCAGTTGCCGAGACTTTGTGTTTTTAATAACGCTTGTCTATAAACATGTGTTAAACATATAAATTGCATGAACAGAAAGAAGGGACTCACCTGTTGAGTAACACACATTTCCTTATACGGAAAACCTTGTCGGAATGGTGGGACATTTGAACGTCAGAATAGCGGGATGTCGCAATGGTGGGATGTCGGAATGGTGGGACATTTGCATGTCGGAATGGTGGTATGTCGGAATGGTGGTATGTTGGAATGGTGGGATGTCGGAATAGCGGGATGTCGGAATGGCGGGATTTCGGAATGGGTGTTGCCACCCCCTTCATCATATACACAGTTATTTATACATCACCTTCCACCATGAAGCGTTGTCCCTTTTTGTTTCTCTCTTTGTTCTTAAAATGCTGTTATGCATGTCTAAACCAATCCATTAAATTAGATCATTTTGGCAGTAAAGCGATCTACAATGTGCTTGGTCGCAAAGCTGCTCATCTGTGGTAAACAGCTCTTCAGAAAGGCATTCTTAAATTGATTTCACTAATTCTATGTAATAATTTTGTGATTTCCTACAAAACTACACTTCTTCTCCCATCTGTCTGAGTATTTAATATTGTCTGGGTCCCGTTAAAACATGTATTTTTCCCATCTAATTCCTTGTTTGCTTTAAAACAAGTATTCCCCATTTTCTATCCCTTCAGTAGCCAACCAGTTTGTATGGAGTACACTGGAGCAACTTGACTGATCAGTAAAACACTGCTTTTGTTGTCACCGCAAGGCTTCCCCCGTCGGTTGTTTCACTGAGACACTACTGAGTAACTATAACTCAACACAGTTTATACACATAACATTCCTATACATACTAACAAACAAACAAACAATTATTTATCGCAATTTTCTCATCTCTGTTTGAACGTACACCCAGGTAAATATTCCTGTAGTCTTCTCATACCGACTATGGACCCATTCATTGTTTAACTTCACTGTTTTGCAAATCCTAATTGAATATTACACATTGACATTGAACTTTACTTGATAAGCAGGTCTTCATTGCATTCAGCAGCCTATATGTGAGCATCTATGTGTAAGCTGTTCTTCTTTGCATTTATCAGCAGCAAGCAATTCTTCATTGCACATGCATATGAAAATAGTAAAACAATTCCAATGCGTTAGCGAAACCTATATCAGGAGTGTCCATCATGATGCTGGGAATAGAACCTCTTTCCTAGAATAGTTCAACCTTCATTACTCCGCAATGAGCACATTTCAAAGTATCATTCCTCTACATGTATTCAAAAATCTATGTGTAAATGTTTAATATTTCTTATATTTGTTGATGTCATTCTGTGTGCATGTGGCCTAAACCCAATCTCTGTGTGGCAATTTTAATTTAAACAAGTTGAACTCTGCCTCTGATCATTTAAAAAAGGTGTGTACCAATATCAACCTTTCTCAGGTAATTACTGATCCTACAAAACCAAAGAGATCCTTCAAGGTTGTCCCTGATTGGCTCAATCTTAACAAATCAAAGGTAGAAAATCCGCAGTATCTGAACTTGGTGTTAGTTATCACTGCTCAATAGCCTGTATCAGAATTGCAAAAATGAAAACATTAGGTCCACGCTTGGTATCCAGATCCTGAAACATCTCCATGAGCAGGCTTTTTTTTTAACTGATCTGTTGAATAGTTATATGACACTGTTAAAATCCCAGATGAAGATCTAGCACTTGACCATTTTTGTAAATCTTCTAATTCCATAGTTGATAAACACGCCCCTTTTAAAAAGTGTAGAACTTAGAACAGGTCTATCCCTGGCTTTCGGCAGAACTGTCTTCTTTACTTTTTTTTCCCCTTGTCCTGTTCAGCATTATGTCAGAAGAATTGTAGTCTGAATACCTTTGATGCCAAACAGATTTGTTTTGCCAAGGGAAGTTTTATAAATGTAAAGCTCCCCTTGATGCCCATTTATTTATTTCTGTTTACAATATATGACATGAACTGAACTGAACCGGACCGGGGGACAAGGAAAGAAGAAGAGGAAAGAAGAGGACACAGAACAAAAATAGAAACAAAAACCAGACAACCAGCTGCTACACCTGTAAAAAACAAAACAGACAACAATCCATGGCCTATGAGGGGAATCCAGCCTTAGCGCCACCAGGAGCACCTGAAAGCAGACAAGCAGAGAAAAAACAAACACACAAACAAACAAAAACAAGCACAAGAAGCGGCAATCGCATACAACACAGCTGTGGATATAGATGACCTGAGACGACATGATAATACATCAACTGCTTAGTGACCATGCTACTGGACTAATGAATGTGTGTGTGTGTGTGTGAGAACATGCAACACCCATGGCGCAGGACCTACATGATAACCGTGCTTAGTTATGAGTGTATAAGCGTACAGGGCCACAATCCACAGCCCCCCCCCCAAGCAATCAGAAGCAGGCAGAGAGGGCCACAAGACCCAGGCCACCAGCAGCCCCCACAGAGCACAGAACCCAGGCAGCCCACCGCAGGGGCAACCACGCATCCACCCAGAAGACTGCAGAGGAAGCCCCCGGAAAGAGCCCCCATAAGCATAGGGCAGAGGCACTCCGGGAACCAGGGGTAACAGCCCACCGACCCCGCCAGGCCCCAGCCGCCCAGACATGGGCCGTGCACTGGACCTGGGCCCCAGGAGCCCGAGCGCCCCCAAACCCCCCGGCAGAGGCCCCACCCAATACCCAGGAGGGCCAAGCGCCCCAGACAGCCACAAAGTGGGTCAGCGCCTGCCCCAGCGCCCCTGGCCAAGTGCCCTGGGAGTCAAGACGTGCCCACAGGTGGGTGAAGTCGCGAGCAGTGGGGAGAGGCAACGCTGATGCCCCATCGGGAGAAACACAGGCAGGCCAGGCGACAGCAAGTCCCAGATCCAGGCCCAATCATTACCACACACGCTTTCACGTCCCATACATCCACACATCCACATATCCTACCTCCCTCGACTCTGCTGGGGTGTAGTGCAGCGGGCACACCAGGAGGCCAGCAACCCCCCAGCCACCACAGACCCCGAACCAGCAGAACAATTAATTAATCCTCCTGGCCCCTCCTGCCCCGAGCAGACACCAGGAAGCAGGGGTGTGCGAAGAAGACCCCTCCCCTCACCTTTCTGGCTCTTCAATATTTTCTAATAGTGAGCAATTAAAATTGAGGGGCAGCCAAACTTGTAGAACTGGGAGCGCGGCACTCTGGGCAGCCTACATACCCAAAGAGCCCCGCCCACCAGATGCCACTCAGTGTAACCACCCCCCAAGACCTAATGTGTGTGTGTGAGTGTGTTTGATAAGTAGTAATGTCTAAGGTGTAATTAAAACAGGGGCAGGGAACTGCAGAGTGCAACCAAAGGGGACCACCTACGTGGCCCCATCCACTACACCCCACCGAACACACAGGCCCCCAAAACCCTTCATGTGTGAGTGTGTGCTGTGTACAGGAGCCAGAAGGGAGAGGGGTATGGGGATATATACCGGGGGAGCTACTCTCCCCCAGAGAGGGCAGCCAGGCACTGGCTGCAATAGGCATCCCCGCTACCTGGGAGCCAACAATGGGCAGGAGGGCCTGATGTCCACCAGGCTCGGGGCCTGCAGCGACCATATTCTGGGAGCTACTGTACCCCCAGAAGGTACCCATCCCGCCCCACCCCACTCAACCCAACCCCACCCAGGAGGACCTCTACAAAAAACAAACAAACAACATAAAAAAACAAACAAACAAACCACCCGGTCACACCAGTCGCAGCAGCCCGGGCCTGAGACCCACCATCACCCAGCAACCCACCACCACCACTATGTGATAAAACTAATCAGAGGGGACCAGAGAGAATGAAATTCAGCCAATTGATGTTTTGAGGAGGCAGACATTGTTTCCATGCTAATATAATCTACAAGAAAATTTCTAAACTGGTTAATACACAGATTGTTCTTCGCTTTCCAGTTCATGAGAATAGTTTTCTTTGCGATACATAACACTGTGACAACCATGTGTGCTGAGTTAATTTCCATGTTGATGTTGTCTAAGTCACCCAGTATGCACAGTGTGGGGCATGCAGGGATGCTACACTTTAGCCATGTTGATAGGTCCTCACAGACTTCAAGCCAGAACTTCTGGACAGGCGCAGAAAAACCACAAAGCGTGTGCATAATCATCAGGTGTGTTATCTGTGCAATGTGAGCAGATGTTTGAGTGTGTTAGACCCATCCTGAACATCCTTTGTCCTGTATAGTGTGTTCTATGAAGGATTTTGTATTGTATGAGCTGTAAATTAGGATTTCGAGTCTTTATGAAGGTGTTCAAACATATTTGTGGTTAGAAGCTATGACCAGAACTGATGGATAAATCTGCCTCCCATTTTGAGGATGGAAGAGACATTGTGTCATCTATCTTAGACAATAATTTATATATTTTTGATAGTAGTTTTGGGGTACAGATGCTTAGAAATTCTGCTACCCTAGTCGGGGGTTGTAAGTCTGGTTGGTGGAGGATATATCCATCCATCCATCCATCATCTGCCGCTTATCCGGGGGTCGAGTCGCGGGGGCAGCAGCTTGAGCAGAGAAACCCAGACGTCTCTGTCCCCGGCCACTTCCTCCAGCTCTTCCGGGGGGACCCCGAGGCGTTCCCAGGCCAGCCGAGAGACATAGTCTCTCCAACGTGTCCTGGGTCTCCCCCGGGGTCTCCTCCCAGTGGGACGTGCCCGGAACACCTCCCCAGGGGGCATCCTAACCAGATGCCCGAGCCACCTCATCTGACTCCTCTCAATGCGGAGGAGCAGCGGTTCTACTCCGAGCCCCTCCCGGATGACTGAGCTTCTCACCCTATCTCTAAGGGAGAGCCCAGACACCCTGCGGAGGAAACCCATTTCGGCCGCTTGTATTCGCGATCTTGTTCTTTCGGTCACTACCCACAACTCGTGACCATAGGTGAGGATGGGAACGTAGATTGACCAGTAAGTAGAGAGCTTCGCCTTCTGGCTCAGCTCCCTCTTCACAACGACGGGTCGGTGCAGAGCCTGCAACACTGCAGGCGCCGCACCGATCCGCCCGTCAATCTCCCGCTCCATTCGTCCGTCACTCGTGAACAAGACCCCGAGATACTTGAACTCCTCCTCTTGGGGAAGGATCTCATTCCCGACCCGGAGAGAGCATTCCACCCTTTTCCGGCTGAGAACCATAGTCTCGGATTTGGAGGTGCTGATTCTCATCCCAGCCGCTTCACACTCGGCTGCGAATCACTCCAGTGAGAGCTGAAGGTCACGGCCTGACGACGCTAACAGAACCACATCATCTGCAAAAAGCAGAGACCCGATTCTGAGGTCGCCAAATGGGACACCCTCAACGCCCTGGCTCCGCCTAGAAATTCTGTCCATAAAAGTTAGGAACAGAATCGGTGACAAAGGGCAGCCCTGACGGAGTCCAACTCTCACCGGAAACGTATCTGACTTACTGCCGGCAATGCGGACCAAACTCTGGCACCGGTCATACAGAGACCGAACGGCCCCTATCAAGGGGTCCGGCACTCCATATTCCCGGAGCACCCCCCACAGGACTCCACAAGGGACACGGTCGAACGTTTTCTCCAAGTCCACAAAACACATGTAGACTGGTTGGGCGAACTCCCATGCACCCTCCAGGATCCTGCCGAGGGTATAGAGCTGGTCCACTGTTCCACGGCCAGGACGAAAGCCACACTGCATCTCCTGAATCCGAGGCTCGATTATCCGACGGATCCTCCTCTCCAATACCCCCGAATAGACCTTACCAGGGAGGCTGAGGAGTGTGATACCCCTATAGTTGGAACACACCCTCCGGTCCCCCTTTTTAAAGAGGGGGACCACCACCCCAATCTGCCAGTCCAGAGGCACTGTCCCCGATGTCCACGCGATACTGCAGAGGCGTGTCAGCCAAGACAGCCCTACAACATCCAGAGCCTTGAGAAACTCAGGTCGGACCTCATCCACCCCAGGGGCCTTGCCACCGAGGAGCTTTTTAACCACCTCGGCAACCTCAGCCCCAGAAATGGGAGGCCCCGTCTCCGAGCTCTCCGACTCTGCCTCTTCTGAGCACGTGTTGGTAGGATTGAGGAGTTCCTCGAAGTACTCCCCCCACCGACTCACAACATCCCTAGTTGAGGTCAGCAAAGCCCCGTCCCCACTGTAAACAGTGTTGACTGTGAGCCGCTTCCCCCCCCCCCTGAGACGACGGATGGTGGAACAGAATCTTTTCGAGGCCGTCCGGAAATCGTTCTCCATGGTCTCACCGAACTCCTCCCAGGCCCGAGTTTTTGCCTCAGCAACCGCCGAAGCCGCGGCCCGTCTGGCCCGTCGGTACCTATCAGCTTCTTCCAGGGTCCCACTGGCCATAAAGGACCGATAGGACTCCTTCTTCAGCTTGACGGCTTCCCTCACCACTGGTGTCCACCAGCAGGTTGGAGGGTTGCCGCCACGACAGGCACCGACCACCTTACGGCCACAACTCCGACCAGCTGCCTCGGCAATGGAGTCACGGAACATGACCCATTCGGACTCAATGTCCCCCACCTCAAATATGGTTGAAGCTCTGCCGGAGGTGGGAGTTAAAGCTCCTGACGGGGGATTCTGACAAACGCTCCCAGCAGACCCTCACAATACGTTTGGGCCTGCCAGGTCTGATCGGCATCCTCCCCCACCAGCGGAGCCAACTCACCACCAGGTGTTGATCAGTTGACAGCTCCGCCCCTCTCTTCACCCGAGTGTCCAGGACATACGGCCGCAAGTCCGATGATACAACCACAAAGTCGATCATCGAACTGCGGCCAAGGGTCCTGGTGCCAAGTGCACATATGGACACCCTTATGCCTGAACATGGTGTTCGTTATGGACAGTCTATGACTGGCACAGAAGTCCAACAACATAACACCACTCTGATTCAGATCGGGGGGGCCGTTCCTCCCAATCACACCCCTCCAGGTCTCACTGTCATTGCCCACGTGAGCATTGAAGTCCCCCAGTAGAATGAGGGAGTCTCCGGTAGGAGCATTCTCCAGTGCCTCCCCCAGAGACTCCAAAAAGGGTAGGTACTCTGAACTGCTGTTTGGCGCATAGGCACAAACAACAGTCAGGACTCGTCCCCCCACCCAAGGCGGAGGGAGGCTACCCTCTCGTTCACTGGGGTAAACCCCAATGTACTGGCACACAGCCGGGGGGCAATAAGTATGCCCACACCTGCTCTGCGCCTCTCACCACGGGCAACTCGAGGGTGGAAGAGAGTCCAACCCCTCTCAAGAGTACTGGTTCCAGATCCCAAGCCGTGCGTCGAGGTGAGTCCGACTATATCTAACGGTCTGATGAAGTTTCAACAATAAACAACAAACTTTGTATTATGAGAAAGAACCAGACTCATTCTTCAGGAATCCGAAAATAAGCTCTATTTTACGAGTTATGCACGAATTCGGATTCTCCTATAAAACGAATTCCTTAACTCAAACCAAGTTAAGACTGCTTTGTCCTTCATATTCATTCATGTCTAATCAAGTTTCAATGATAAACAACGTTGTACTTTGTAGAATGAGAAAGAACTTCTTCAGCAATAAGCATCTCTCGACAAATGACGAAATACAGATTTTGCTATAAAATTAATTGCTATCAGCCTGACTTAAAACTGTTTGTCTTCCTTATTTATCCACTTCAAATCAAGTTTCAACAATTAAAAAAATTTTGTAGTTTGAGAAAGAACAACTTAATCTTGAGCAATCAGTATAAAAAGAGGGTGGGCAAAGGTGCGAATGTCAAACCATACATGATCAAAACAGGGAGCGGAGGTGTTTGGCTGAGACAAGGTGTGAATGTCCACCCATAATTAATGAAAAGCGGGCAACAAGTAGGTTCGAATGCCCAACCATACATCATCAAAAGCAGGAGTGGATATGTTCGGCTACAAGAAGCTTTGAACGTCTGACCATAGTTTGTAAAAAGCGGGTAAGAAAAGGTTCGAATGCCCGAACATACACCATCAAAGGAGGGAGCGGAGGTGTTCCGCTGTAAGAAGGTGTGAATGTCCGACCATAGTTGGTAAAAAGCGGGTAAGAAAAGGTTAAAATACCCGACTGTACACAATCAATAGCGGGAGCGGAGTTGTTCGGCTACTAAAAGATGTGAAAGTCCGACTATGGTTTGTAAAAAGCGGGTAAGAAAAGGTGCTAATGCCCGACAATGTATGATCAAAAGAGGGAGCGGAGGTTTTTGGCTACAAGAAGGTTTGAATGTCCGACCATAGTTTGTAAAAAGCGGGTAAGAAAAGGTTCAAATGCCTGACTATACACCATCAAAAGCGGGAGCGGAGGTGTTCCGCTGTAAGACGGTGTGAATGTCCGACCATATTTGTTAAAAAGCGGGTAAGAAAAGGTTAAAATACCTGACTGTACACAATCAATAGCGGGAGTGGAGTTGTTCGGCTACAAGAAGGTGTGAAAGTTCAACCATGGTTTGTAAAAAGCTGCTAAGAAAAGGTTCGAATGCCCGAATATATACCATCAAAAGCGGAAGCTGAGGTGTTCGGCTGCAAGAAGGTGTGAACGTCCGACCAAAGTTTGCAAAAAGCAGTCAAGAAAAGGTTCGAATGCCCGAATATATACCATCAAAAGCGAGAGCAGAGCTGTTCGACTGCAAGTAGGTGTGAATGTCCAGCCATAATTACTCACAAACGGGTAAGGAAAGGTAGTATTGCCAGACCATACATGATCAAAATAGGGAGCTGAGGTGGTTCAGCTGCAAGGTGTGAATGTCTGACTATAGTTTGTAAAAAGCGGGTAAGACAAGGTGCGAATGCCCGACAATGTATGATCAAAAGAGGGAGTGGAGGTCTTCGGCTGCAAGGTCTGAATGTCCAACCATAATTTCTAAAAACCGGGTAAGAAAAGGCTCGAAAGCCCGACTATACACAATCAAAAGCGGGAGCGGGAGGTTTTCAGCTGCAAAACCTTCACTCAAACCAAGTGAAAACTGCTTTGTCCTTCATATTTATCAATGTCTAGATCGACTTCAACAAAGAACAACATTGTACTTTGCAGTAAAGAAAGAGCAAATCAAAAGTTTTAGGAATCCGAGAATAAGCTTATTTTCATGAGTTCTGCACGATTATTGATTTTACTATAAATGAATGCCTTCACTCAAACTATGTTAAAACTGCTTTGTCCTTCATATTTATCAATGTCTAGATTGACTTCAACAAAGAACAACACTGGATTTTGCAGTAGAAGAAAGAGCAACACTGAAGGATCAGTAATCCGAGAATAAGCTTATTTTCATACGTTCTGCATGATTTGGGATTTTATGTATAAAATGAATTCCTTCACTCAAACCAAGTTAAAACTGCTTTGTCCTTCATATTTATCAATGTCTAGATCGACTTCAACAAAGAACAACATTGTATTTTGCAGTAGAAGAAAAAGCAACACTGAAGGATCAGGAATCCGAGAATAAGCTTATTTTCATACGTTCTGCATGATTTGGGATTTTATGTATAAAATGAATTCCTTCACTCAAACCAAGTGAAAACTGCTTTGTCCTTCATATTTATCAATGTCTAGATTTACTTCAACAAAGAACAACATTGTATTTTGCAGTAGAAGATATAGCAACACTGAAGGATCAGGAATCCGAAAACAAGCTTATTTTCATACGTTCTGCTTGATTTGGGATTTTGCTATAAAATTAATTCCTTCACTCAAACAAAGTGGAAACTGCTTTGTCCTTCATATTTATCAATGTCTATATCGATTTCAACAAAGAACAAGGCTTTATTTTGCAGTATAGGAAAGAGCAACACTGGAGGATCAGGAATCCGAGAATAAGCTTACTTTCATGAGTCCTGCACGATTTCGGATTTTCCTATAAAATGAATTGCTTTGCTCAAACCAAGTTAAAATTGCTTTGTCCTTCATAGTTATCCATGTCTAAAATGTATCAAGCATAAAGTTCCTCATATTACCCTGAATGAGAAAGAAGCATCCGTTTGGTTGAGCAATACGTTCCTTTTGCGGAGTTATGCATGATTTCGGATTTTGCTATAAAATTCATTCCTTCACACCTTTTTTTTTTCACCGCATTTTATAGATTATGGTTGGAAATTCTCAACCACTCTAATCCGAAGACCTCTCCTCCCGCTTTTGTTAATATATTTGAACTTTAGTTGGACATTCACCCCTTTTTGCAGCTAAACCACCTCCGCTCCCTTTGATCATGTATGGTCTGGCAATACTACATTTTCTTACCCGTTTGTGAGTAATTATGGCTGGATATTCACACCTACTTGCAGCTGAACACAATCTCTCTCGCTTTTAATTATGTTTGGATATTCGAACCTTTTCTTTACTGCTTTTTGCGAACTTTGGTCGGACGTTCACACCTTCTTGCAGCCGAACACCTCCGCTTCCGCTTTTGATGGTATATATTCGGGCATTCGAACCTTTTCTTACCAGCTTTTTACAAACGATGGTTGGACTTTCACACCTTCTTGTAATCGAACAACTCCGCTCCCGCTATTGATCGTGTACAGTCGGGTATTTTAACCTTTTCTTACCCACTTTTTACCAACTATGGTCGGACATTCACACCGTCTTACAGCGGAACATCTCCGCTCCCGCTTTTGATGGTGTATAGTCAGGCATTTGAACCTTTTCTTACCCGCTTTTTACAAACTATGGTCGGACATTCAAACCTTCTTGTAGCCGAAAACCTCTGCTCCCTCTTTTGATTATACATTGTCGGGCATTCGCACCTTATCTTACCCGCTTTTTACAAACTATAGTCAGACATTCACACATTGGTGCCGAACCACCTCAGCTCCCTGTTTTGATCATGTATGGTCTGGCAATACTACCTTTTCTTACCCGTTTGTGAGTAATTATGGCTGGACATTCACACCTACTTGCAGTCGAACAGCTCTGCTCCCGCTTTTGATTATGTTTGGTTGGATATTCGAACCTTTTCTTAACTGCTTTTTACAAACTTTGGTCGGACGTTCACACCTTCTTGCAGCCGAACACCTCCGCTTCCGCTTTTGATGGTATATATTCGGGCATTCGAACCTTTTCTTAGCAGCTTTTTACAAACCATGGTTGGACTTTCACACCTTCTTGTAGCCGAACAACTCCGCTCCCGCTATTGATTGTGTACAGTCGGGTATTTTAACCTTTTCTTACCCACTTTTTACCAACTATGGTCGGACATTCACACCGTCTTACAGCGGAACACCTCCGCTCCCGCTTTTGATGGTGTATTGTCAGGCATTTGAACCTTTTCTTACCCGCCTTTTACAAACTATGGTCGGACATTCAAACCTTCTTGTAGCCAAAAACCTCCGCTCCCTCTTTTGATCATACATTGTCGGGCATTCGCACCTTTTCTTACCCGTTTTTTACAAACCATGGTCGGACTTTCAAACCTTCTTGTAGCCCAACACATCCACTCCTGCTTTTGATGATGTATGTTTGGGCATTCGCACCTTTTCTTACCCATTTTTCAGTAATTATGGGTGGACATTCACACCTTCTTGCAGCTGAACACCTCCTCTCCCGCTTATGATGGTGTATAGTTGGGCTTTCAAGCCTTTTCTTACCCGGTTTTTACAAATTATAGTTGGACATTCAGACCTTCTTACAGCCGAAAACCTCCACTCCCTCTTTTGATCATACATTGTCGGGCATTAGCACCTTTTCTTACCCGCTTTTTACAAACCATAGTCGGACTTTCACATCTTTTAGTAGCCGAACAACTCCGCTCCCGCTATTGATTGTGTACAGTCGGGTATTTTAACCTTTTCTTACCCGCTTTTTACCAACTATGGTCGGACATTCACACCTTCTTACAGCGGAACACCTCCGCTCCCTCTTTTGATGGTGTATGTTCGGGCAGTCAAACCTTTTCTTACCTGCTTTTTACAAACTATGGTCAGACATTCAACCCTTCTTGGAGCCGAACACATCCACTCCTGCTTTTGATTATGTATAGTTGGGCATTCGCACCTTTTCTTACCCATTTTTCAGTAATTATGGGTGTACATTCACACCTTCTTGCAGCCGAACACCTCCGCTCCCTCTTTTGATCATACATTTTCGGGCATTCGCACCTTTTCTTACCCGCTTTTTACAAACCATGGTTGGACTTTCACACCTTTTAGTAGCCGAACAACACCGCACCCGCTACTGATTGTGTACAGTCGGGTATTTTAACCTTTTCTTACCCGTTTTTTACCAACTATGGTCGGACATTCACACCTTCTTACAGCGGAACACCTCCGCTCCCTCCTTTGATGTATTTCTGTATTTCGTCATTTGTCGAGAGATCCTTATTGCTGAAGAAGTTCTTTCTCATTCTACAAAGTCCAACGTTGTTTATCATTGAAACTTGATTAGACATGAATAAGTATGAAGGACAAAGCAGTCTTAACTTGGTTTGAGTTAAGGAATTCGTTTTATAGGAGAATCCGAATTCGTGCATAACTCGTAAAATAGAGCTTATTTTCGGATTCCTGAAGAATGAGTCTGGTTCTTTCTCATAATACAAAGTTTGTTGTTTATTGTTGAAACTTCATCAGACCGTTAGATATAGTCGGACTCACCTCGACGCACGGTTTGGGATCTGGAACCAGTACTCTTGAGAGGGGTTGGACTCTCTTCCACTCTGGAGTTGCCCGTGGTGAGAGGTGCAGAGCAGGTGTGGGCATACTTATTGCCCCCCGGTTGTGTGCCAGTACATTGGGGTTTACCCCAGTGAACGAGAGGGTAGCCTCCCTCCGCCTTGGGTGGGGGGACGAGTCCTGACTGTTGTTTGTGCCTATGCGCCAAACAGCAGTTCAGAGTACCTACCCTTTTTGGAGTCTCTGGGGGAGGCACTGGAGAATGCTCCTACCGGAGACTCCCTCATTCTGCTGGGGGACTTCAATGCTCACGTGGGCAATGACAGTGAGACCTGGAGGGGTGTGATTGGGAGGAACGGCCCCCCCGATCTGAATCAGAGTGGTGTTATGTTGTTGGACTTCTGTGCCAGTCATAGACTGTCCATAACGAACACCATGTTCAGGCATAAGGGTGTCCATATGTGCACTTGGCACCAGGACACCCTTGGCCGCAGTTCGATGATCGACTTTGTGGTTGTATCATCGGACTTGCGGCCGTATGTCCTGGACACTCGGGTGAAGAGAGGGGCGGAGCTGTCAACTGATCACCACCTGGTGGTGAGTTGGCTCCGCTGGTGGGGGAGGATGCCGATCAGACCTGGCAGGCCCAAACTTATTGTGAGGGTCTGCTGGGAGCGTTTGTCAGAATCCCCCGTCAGAAGGAGCTTTAACTCCCACCTCCGGCAGAGCTTCAACCATATTTGAGGTGGGGGACATTGAATGGGCCATGTTCCGTGACTCCATTGCCGAGGCAGCTGGTCGGAGTTGTGGCCGTAAGGTGGTCGGTGCCTGTCGTGGCGGCAACCCTCCAACCTGCTAGTGGACACCAGTGGTGAGGGAAGCCGTCAAGCTGAAGAAGGAGTCCTATCGGGCCTTTTTGGCCAGTGGGACCCTGGAAGAAGCTGATAGGTAGCGACGGGCCAGACGGGCCGCGGCTTCGGCGGTTGCTGAGGCAAAAACTCGGGCCTGGGAGGAGTTCGGTGAGACCATGGAGAACGATTTCCGGACGGCCTCGAAAAGATTCTGGTCCACCATCCGGCGTCTCAGGGGGGGGAAGCGGCTCACAGTCAACACTGTTTACAGTGCGGACGGGGCTTTGCTGACCTCAACTAGGGATGTTGTGAGTCGGTGGGGGGAGTACTTCGAGGAACTCCTCAATCCTACCAACACGTGCTCGGAAGAGGCAGAGTCGGAGAGCTCGGAGACGGGGCCTCCCATTTCTGGGGCTGAGGTTGCCGAGGTGGTTAAAAAGCTCCTCGGTGGCAAGGCCCCGGGGGTGGATGAGGTCCGTCCTGAGTTTCTCAAGGCTCTGGATGTTGTAGGGCTGTCTTGGCTGACACGCCTCTGCAGTATCGCGTGGACATCGGGGACAGTGCCTCTGAACTGGCAGATTGGGGTGGTGGTCCCCTTCTTTAAAAAGGGGGACCGGAGGGTGTGTTCCAACTATAGGGGTATCACACTCCTCAGCCTCCCTGGTAAGGTCTATTCGGGGGTATTGGAGAGGAGGATCCGTCGGATAATCGAGCCTCGGATTCAGGAGATGCAGTGTGGCTTTCGTCCTGGCCGTGGAACAGTGGACCAGCTCTATACCCTCGGCAGGATCCTGGAGGGTGCATGGGAGTTCGCCCAACCAGTCTACATGTGTTTTGTGGACTTGGAGAAAGCGTTCGACCGTGTCCCTCGTGGAGTCCTGTTGGGGGTGCTCCGGGAATATGGAGTGCCGGACCCCTTGATAGGGGCCGTTCGGTCTCTGTATGACCGGTGCCAGAGTTTGGTCCGCATTGCCGGCAGTAAGTCGGATACGTTTCCGGTGAGAGTTGGACTCCGTCAGGGCTGCCCTTTGTCACCGATTCTGTTCCTAACTTTTATGGACAGAATTTCTAGGCGGAGCCAGGGCGTTGAGGGTGTCCCATTTGGCGACCTCAGAATCGGGTCTCTGCTTTTTGCAGATGATGTGGTTCTGTTAGCGTCGTCAGGCCATGACCTTCAGCTCTCACTGGAGTGATTCGCAGCCGAGTGTGAAGCGGCTGGGATGAGAATCAGCACCTCCAAATCCGAGACTATGGTTCTCAGCCGGAAAAGGGTGGAATGCTCTCTCCGGGTCGGGAATGAGATCCTTCCCCAAGAGGAGGAGTTCAAGTATCTCGGGGTCTTGTTCACGATTGACGGACGAATGGAGCGGGAGATTGACGGGCGGATCGGTGCGGCGCCTGCAGTGTTGCAGGCTCTGCACCGACCCGTCGTTGTGAAGAGGGAGCTGAGCCAGAAGGCGAAGCTCTCTACTTACTGGTCAATCTACGTTCCCATCCTCACCTATGGTCACGAGTTGTGGGTAGTGACCGAAAGAACAAGGTCGCGAATACAAGCGGCCGAAATGGGTTTCCTCCGCAGGGTGTCTGGGCTCTCCGTTAGAGATAGGGTGAGAAGCTCAGTCATCCGGGAGGGGCTCGGAGTAGAACCGCTGCTCCTCCGCTTTGAGAGGAGTCAGATGAGGTGGCTCGGGCATCTGGTTAGGATGCCCCCTGGGCGCCTCCCTGGGGAGGTGTTCCGGGCACGTCCCACTGGGAGGAGACCCCGGGGGAGACCCAGGACACGTTGGAGAGACTATGTCTCTCGGCTGGCCTGGGAACGCCTCGGGGTCCCCCCGGAAGAGCTGGAGGAAGTGGCCGGGGACAGAGACGTCTGGGTTTCTCTGCTCAAGCTGCTGCCCCCGCGACCCGACCCCCGGATAAGCGGCAGATGATGGATGGATGGATGGATATATCCTCCACCAACCAGACTTACAACCCCCGACTAGGGTAGCAGAATTTCTAAGCAGCTGTACCCCAAAACTACTATCAAAAATATATAAATTATTGTCTAAGATAGATGACACAATGTCTCTTCCATCCTCAAAATGGGAGGCAGATTTATCCATCAGTTCTGGTCATAGCTTCTAACCACAAATATGTTTGAACACCTTCATAAAGACTCGAAATCCTAATTTACAGCTCATACAATACAAAATCCTTCATAGAACACACTATACAGGACAAAGGATGTTCAGGATGGGTCTAACACACTCAAACATCTGCTCACATTGCACAGATAACACACCTGATGATTATGCACACGCTTTGTGGTTTTCTGCGCCTGTCCAGAAGTTCTGGCTTGAAGTCTGTGAGGACCTGTCAACATGGCTAAAGTGTAGCATCCCTGCATGCCCCACACTGTGCATACTGGGTGACTTAGACAACATCAACATGGAAATTAACTCAGCACACATGGTTGTCACAGTGTTATGTATCGCAAAGAAAACTATTCTCATGAACTGGAAAGCGAAGAACAATCTGTGTATTAACCAGTTTAGAAATTTTCTTTTAGATTATATTAGCATGGAAACAATGTCTGCCTCCTCAAAACATCAATTGGCTGAATTTCATTCTCTCTGGTCCCCTCTGATTAGTTTTATCACATAGTGGTGGTGGTGGGTTGCTGGTTGATGGTGGGTCTCAGGCCCAGGCTGCTGCAACTGGTGTGACCGGGTGGTTTGTTTGTTTGTTTTTTGTAGAGGTCCTCCTGGGTGGGGTTGGGTTGAGTGGGGTTGGGGCGGGATGGGTACCTTCTGGGGGTACAGTAGCTCCCGGAATATGGTCGCTGCAGGCCCCGAGCCTGGTGGACATCAGGCCCTCCTGCCCATTGTTGGCTCCCAGGTAGCGGGGATGCCTATTGCAGCCAGTCCCTGGCTGCCCTCTCTGGGGGAGAGTAGCTCCCCCGGTATATATCCCCATACCCCTCTCCCTTCTGGCTCCTGTACACAGCACACACTCACACATGAAGGGTTTTGGGGGCGTGTGTGTTCGGTGGGGTGTAGTGGATGGGGCCACGTAGGTGGTCCCCTTTGGTTGCACTCTGCAGTTCCCTGCCCCTGTTTTAATTACACCTTAGACATTACTACTTATCAAACACACTCACACACACACATTATGTCTTGGGGGGTGGTTACACTGAGTGGCATCTGGTGGGCGGGGCTCTTTGGGTATGTAGGCTGCCCAGAGTGCCGCGCTCCCAGTTCTACAAGTTTGGCTGCCCCTCAATTTTAATTGCTCACTATTAGAAAATATTGAAGAGCCAGAAGGGTGAGGGGAGGGGTCTTCTTCGCACACCCCTGCTTCCTGGTGTCTGCTCGGGGCAGGAGGGGCCAGGAGGATTAATTAATTGTTCTGCTGGTTCGGGGTCTGTGGTGGCTGGGGGGTTGCTGGCCTCCTGGTGTGCCCGCAGCACTACACCCCAGCAGAGTCGAGGGAGGTAGGATGTGTGGATGTATGGGACGTGAAAGTGTGTGTGGTAATGATTGGGCCTGGATCTGGGACTTGCTGTCGCCTGGCCTGCCTGTGTTTCTCCCGATGGGGCATCAGCGTTGCCTCTCCCCACTGCTCGCGACTTCACCCACCTGTGGGCACGTCTTGACTCCCAGGGCACTTGGCCAGGGGCGCTGGGGCAGGCGCTGACCCACTTTGTGGCTGTCTGGGGCGCTTGGCCCTCCTGGGTATTGGGTGGGGCCTCTGCCGGGGGGTTTGGGGGCGCTCGGGCTCCTGGGGCCAAGGTCCAGTGCACGGCCCATGTCTGGGCGGCTGGGGCCTGGCGGGGTAGGTGGGCTGTTGCCCCTGGTTCCCGGAGTGCCTCTGCCCTATGCTTATGGGGGCTCTTTCCGGGGGCTTCCTCTGCAGTCTTCTGGGTGGATGCGTGGTTGCCCCTGCGGTGGGCTGCCTGGGTTCTGTGCTCTGTGGGGGCTGCTGGTGGCCTGGGTCTTGTGGCCCTCTCTGCCTGCTTCTGATTGCTTGGGGGGGGGCTGTGGATTGTGGCCCTGTACGCTTATACACTCATAACTAAGCACGGTTATCATGTAGGTCCTGTGCCATGGGTGTTGCATGTTCTCACACACACACACACACACATTCATTAGTCCAGTAGCATGGTCACTAAGCAGTTGATGTAT
Organism: Leuresthes tenuis; assembly: GCF_036924035.1. NCBI lineage: Eukaryota > Metazoa > Chordata > Actinopteri > Atheriniformes > Atherinopsidae > Leuresthes > Leuresthes tenuis. Next base: position 317,474 of record NW_027325416.1, on the reverse strand, counting down.
TATCATGTCGTCTCAGGTCATCTATATCCACAGCTGTGTTGTATGCGATTGCCGCTTCTTGTGCTTGTTTTTGTTTGTTTGTGTGTTTGTTTTTTCTCTGCTTGTCTGCTTTCAGGTGCTCCTGGTGGCGCTAAGGCTGGATTCCCCTCATAGGCCATGGATTGTTGTCTGTTTTGTTTTTTACAGGTGTAGCAGCTGGTTGTCTGGTTTTTGTTTCTATTTTTGTTCTGTTTCCTCTTCTTTCCTCTTCTTCTTTCCTTGTCCCCCGGTCCGGTTCAGTTCAGTTCATGTCATATATTGTAAACAGAAATAAATAAATTGGCATCAAGGGGAGCTTTACATTTATAAAACTTCCCTTGGCAAAACAAATCTGTTTGGCATCAAAGGTATTCAGACTACAATTCTTCTGACATAATGCTGAACAGGACAAGGGGAGAAAAAAGTAAAGAAGACAGTTCTGCCGAAAGCCAGGGATAGACCTGTTCTAAGTTCTATACTTTTTAAAAGGGGCGTGTTTATCAACTATGGAATTAGAAGATTTACAAAAATGGTCAAGTGCTAGATCTTCATCTGGGATTTTAACAGTGTCATATAACTATTCAACAGATCAGTTAAAAAAAAGCCTGCTCATGGAGATGTTTCAGGATCTGGATACCAAGCGTGGACCTAATGTTTTCATTTTTGCAATTCTGATACAGGCTATTGAGCAGTGATAACTAACACCAAGTTCGGATACTGCGGATTTTCTACCTTTGATTTGTTAAGATTGAGCCAATCAGGGACAACCTTGAAGGATCTCTTTGGTTTTGTAGGATCTGTAATTACCTGAGAAAGGTTGATATTGGTACACACCTTTTTTAAATGATCAGAGGCAGAGTTCAACTTGTTTAAATTAAAATTGCCACACAGAGATAGGGTTTAGGCCACATGCACACAGAATGACATCAACAAATATAAGAAATATTAAACATTTACACATAGATTTTTGAATATATGTAGAGGAATGATACTTTGAAATGTGCTCATTGCGGAGTTATGATCAGTTGAGTAATGAAGGTTGAACTATTCTGGGAAAGAGGTTCTATTCCCAGCATCATGATGGACACTCCTGATATAGAAGGTTTCGCTAACGCATTGGAATTGTTTTACTATTTTCATATGCATGTGCAATGAAGAATTGCTTGCTGCTGATAAATGCAAAGAAGAACAGCTTACACATAGATGCTCACATATAGGCTGCTGAATGCAATGAAGACCTGCTTATCAAGTAAAGTTCAATGTCAATGTGTAATATTCAATTAGGATTTGCAAAACAGTGAAGTTAAACAATGAATGGGTCCATAGTCGGTATGAGAAGACTACAGGAATATTTACCTGGGTGTACGTTCAAACAGAGATGAGAAAATTGCGATAAATAATTGTTTGTTTGTTTGTTAGTATGTATAGGAATGTTATGTGTATAAACTGTGTTGAGTTATAGTTACTCAGTAGTGTCTCAGTGAAACAACCGACGGGGGAAGCCTTGCGGTGACAACAAAAGCAGTGTTTTACTGATCAGTCAAGTTGCTCCAGTGTACTCCATACAAACTGGTTGGCTACTGAAGGGATAGAAAATGGGGAATACTTGTTTTAAAGCAAACAAGGAATTAGATGGGAAAAATACATGTTTTAACGGGACCCAGACAATATTAAATACTCAGACAGATGGGAGAAGAAGTGTAGTTTTGTAGGAAATCACAAAATTATTACATAGAATTAGTGAAATCAATTGAAGAATGCCTTTCTGAAGAGCTGTTTACCACAGATGAGCAGCTTTGCGACCAAGCACATTGTAGATCGCTTTACTGCCAAAATGATCTAATTTAATGGATTGGTTTAGACATGCATAACAGCATTTTAAGAACAAAGAGAGAAACAAAAAGGGACAACGCTTCATGGTGGAAGGTGATGTATAAATAACTGTGTATATGATGAAGGGGGTGGCAACACCCATTCCGAAATCCCGCCATTCCGACATCCCGCTATTCCGACATCCCACCATTCCGACATACCACCATTCCGACATACCACCATTCCGACATGCAAACGTCCCACCATTCTGACATCCCACCATTGCGACATCCCGCTATTCTGACGTTCAAATGTCCCACCATTCCGACAAGGCTTTCCGTATAAGGAAATGTGTGTTACTCAACAGGTGAGTCCCTTCTTTCTGTTCATGCAATTTATATGTTTAACACATGTTTATAGACAAGCGTTATTAAAAACACAAAGTCTCGGCAACTGGAGGAGGAGAAGCAGTCCGCGGTGGTTTTCAATCACACACTCCAATGCCACTTGTTTCAACTTCCGAAAATTTAATCCAGGAAAAAAAGGCTTACAAACATGGACCAAAACGGCTCCATAACACGCACAAGAATCCAAAAGAAACGAAAGTTAACTAAAAGAAAGCAAATAAACAGTATGAAGTGGTCAAAATTGGTTTTACGCATGCCTATGTGCGTCTGGCACATGCGTCTTCGGGCTCTCCCACGTTGGTTTGTGGATGAAAGCTATATGTTCAGCTGTAATGTCATGTAAAAACAATCTCTACATGACATTTACTCCCAGGTGTGACCAGTTAGGTCCTTAAGATATCAACAGGCTGTATAAAGCTACAACCGTTGCGGCTGTGTGTTTGTGCCAAATGCGCAAAACCCATCCGCGCTTCCCAAAATTGGAGTGAGTACTCATAAATCACGTGAATAACATGAATAAACGTTTTTACTGCATTTTGTTGTGTTTTATACGTTCTATGCTGTCATTTCTCTCTTCTCCTATTGGCAAGGCAAGGCAGAGTGCTTGCAACTGTGTCCTGTGCAGTAGCCGTGATATCTGTAATTGCAATTATTACTTTTGCATATGATGACAGCGTGCAAAAGACGCATGGGCTCTGTGGAGAGCTCCGCTCCAGCTGGCTGCTGTGACAGCTCACTGACACTGTATTTCTGCTTAATCAGTTTCAGTCTCGCCAGAGTTACATTAATATCTGTATTTTTATATTTGAAATTCAGGGGATTTTGATAATAGATTATTAAAGTTTGTTTGCGAGGCTGTGGCCTCTGCATGTGCAAAGCTTGTGCGCCAGACTTTAGGGCGTATTTGCGCCGGCATATCATTAGTGCAAAATGTTTTGGGTAAAAAATAGGCTATTAAAAGGAACTGTCGGAATGGCGGTATGTTAAAAAAAACAAAAAACATACCGCCATTCCGACCATAGGAGGAAAAAAGTGTCGGAATGGTGGGACGTTTGATAAAAAATTAAGTGTCGCCATTCCGACAATTGGAGACCCATGTCGGAATGGCGAGATGTCGGAATGGCAGCATGTAACCATGATGAAGGAGAGACCATTTGAGCAGCACAGCCATTTCGCAGCACAGGGACAGCAATCCAAGTTACAGGATCTCCCACGTGGTATCACCTGTCACATTGTGTCAAGGCATCAAAAGAAGAAAAAATCACCAAACTCAAGGACAAAAAGACAAAGACTCCGGTGAACGAAGACAGAGGACTGACAAACCAGAAATACAAAAGGATTCTCGATATCAAGATCCAGAAGAAGAGGCTAACAATGCCACGAACACTTACGATGCTGGGAATGATGCCAGCAATGAACAGAGAAGAAGATTCAGTGTCATCAATCTGCATTACGTGCCTCTAATGAGGGGGTGAATATAGAATCCTCAACGATTACAACGTCTCTGGGAACTGTGACAACAACAAGGTTTAAACCATTTTGATATATATTGTAACCTATTGTCTAAGGAATAGTGCTGAAAATGAGGTAAATCTAATCCACCACTGTCCTTGGTCTTCTGTAGGGTTTTTAAACTAATACGTGGTGGTTTGTTTTTCCACAGAAATTTGGAGATGCATGAATCTAGTGACTTAAACCAGATCATTGAGAACAAATAGTTAACTTTTGGTAGTATCATCATTTCAATGGATGTAACTCTCCCCATAAGTGATATAGGTAAGGACTTCCAACGAGAGATCGTCCTCTACTGTCTTTAATAATTGCACATAATTTAGCTTTGTTAGCTCTGAGAGCCTGGAGGAAATGTTTATGCCTAAATATCTAATATTTCCTGACTGTAAAGTGATCGCAGGTATATTATGGACCCTACAGTTAATGGGCAGAACTGTGGTCTTAGACCAGTTGATAGAGTAGTCAGAAAGTGCTGAGAATTTATTTATGAGTGTGATCGTGTGACTGAGAGACGTCTGTGAGTTCTGAAGGAAAAGTAATACATCATCAGCATAAAGACTTATTTTATGCTCAATATTTTGGGATTAATTACTCACAAACGGGTAAGAAAAGGTAGTATTGCCAGACCATACATGATCAAAACAGGGAGCGGAGGTGGTTCAGCTGCAAGGTGTGAATGTCTGACTATAGTTTGTAAAAAGCGGGTAAGATAAGGTGCGAATGCCCGACAATGTATGATCAAAAGAGGGAGCGGAGGTTTTTGGCTACAAGAAGGTTTGAATGTCCGACCATAGTTTGTAAAAAGCGGGTAAGAAAAGGTTACCATACATCATCAAAAGCAGGAGTGGATGTGTTCGGCTACAAGAAGATTTGAATGTCCATCAATAATTGCTTTAAAACATGAAAGAAAATTTTCGAATATCAAACCGCACATGATCATAAGCGGGAGAGGAGTTGTTCAGCTGCAAGAAGGTGTGAATGTCCACCCATAATTACTGAAAAATGGGTAAAAAAAGGTGAAAATGCCCAACCATACATCATCAAAAGCAGGAGTGGATGTGTTCGGCTACAAGAAGGTTTGAATGTCCGACCATAGTTTGTAAAAAGGGGGTAAGAAAAGGTTCGAATGCCCGAACATAGACCATCAAAAGAGGGAGCGGAGGTGTTCCGCTGTAAGAAGGTGTAAATGTCCTACCATAGTTGGTAAAAAGCGGGTAAGAAAAGGTTAAAATACCCGACTGTACACAATCAATAGCGGGAGCGGAGTTGTTTGGCTACAAGAAGGTGTGAAAGTCCAACCACGGTTTGTAAAAAGCGGGTAAGAAAAGGTTCGAATGCCCGAATATATACCATCAAAAGTGGAAGTGGATGTGTTCGGCTGCAAGAAGGTGTGAACATCCGACCAAAGTTTGTAAAAAGCAGTTAAGAAAAGGTTCGAATATCCAACCAAACATAATCAAAAGCGGGAGCAGAGCTGTTCGACTGCAAGTAGGTGTGAATGTCAGATCATAATTTGCAAAAAGCTGATGAGAAAGGGTGAGAATGCCCGGCTATACACCATCAAATGCGGGAGCGGAAGTGTTCGGCTGTGAGTAGGTGTGAATCTCCGACCATAGTTTGTAAAAAGGGGGTAAGAATAGGTTCGAATGCCCGAACATACACTATCAAAACAGGGAGCTGAGGTGGCTCAGCTGCAAGGTTTGAATGTCTGACTATAGTTTGTAAATAAGGTGCGAATGCCCAACAATGTATAATCAAAAGAGGGAGCGGAGGTTTTCGGCTACAAGAAGGTTTGAATGTCCGACCATAGTTTGTAAAATGCGGGTAAGAAAAGGTTCAAGCGACTGACTATACACCATCAAAAGCGGGAGCAGAGGTGTTCCGCTGTAAGACGGTGTGAATGTCCGACCATATTTGGTAAAAAGCGGGTAAGAAAAGGTTAAAATACCCGACTGTACACAATCAATAGCGGGAGAGGAGGTGTTCAGCTGCAAGAAGGTGTGAATGTCCACCCATAATTACTGAAAAATGGGTAAGAAAAGGTGCGAATGCCCAACCATACATTATCAAAAGCAGGTGTGAATGTCAGATCATAATTTGCAAAAAGCTGATGAGAAAGGGTGAGAATGCCCGACTATACACCATCAAATGCGGGAGCGGAGTTGTTCGGCTGTGAGTAAGTGTGAATCTCCGACCATAATTGCTGAAAAATGTGTTAGAAAAGGTAAGAATGCCGGTCCATACATCATCAAAAGCGGGAGAGGTGGTGTTCAGCTGCAAGTAGGTGTGAATGTCCAGCCATAATTACTAACAAACGGGTAAGAAAAGGTAGTATTGCCATACCATATATGATCAAAAAAGGGAGCGGAGGTGGTTCAGCTGCAAGAAGGTGTGAATGTCCGACTAAAGTTCAAATATATTAACAAAAGCGGGAGGAGAGGTCTTCGGATGAGAGTGGTTGAGAATTTCCAACCATAATCTATAAAATGCGGTGAAAAAAAGGTGTGATAGAACACTAAAAGGTGGAGCGGAAGTGTTCGGCTGCAAGAAGGTGTGAATGTCCTCCTATATTTGGTGAAAAGCAGGTGAAGCAAGGTCTGAATGCCCAACCTTACATCATCAAAAGCGAGATCAGAGGTGTTTGGCTGCATGAAGGCCATAGTTTGCCAAAAGCGGGTAAGCTGCGAATGACCGACTAAATATCAACAAAAGGTCTTCGGATGCAAGTGGGTGTGAATATCCCACCATACAAGTATGTTGGAGAGGAAGCTGTGAACAGCCGACCATAGTTGGCAAAAAGCGGGTGAGAAAAGGTGCGAATGTCCAACCATACATGATCAAAACAGGGAGAGGAGGTGTTTGGCTGTGACAAGGTGTGAATGTCCACCCAAAATTAATGAAAAGCGGGCAACAAGTAGGTTTGAATGCCCAACCATACATCATCAAAAGCAGGAGTGGATGTGTTCGGCTACAAGAAGGTTTGAATGTACGAGCATAGTTTGTAAAAAGCGGGTAAGAAAAGGTTCGAATGCCCAAACATACACCATCAAAAGAGGGAGCGGAGGTGTTCCGCTGTAAGAAGGTGTGAATGTCCGACCATAGTTGGTAAAACACGGGTAAGAAAAGGTTAAAATACCCGACTGTACACAATCAATAGCGGGAGAGGAGGTGTTTGGCTACAAGAATGTGTGACAGTCCGACCATGGTTTGTAAAAAACGGGTAAGAAAAGGTGCGAATGCCCGACAATGTATGATCAAAAGAGGGAGCGGAGGTTTTCGGCTACAAGAAGGTTTGAATGTCCGACCAAAGTTTGCAAAAAGCAGTTAAGAAAAGGTTCGAATGCCCGAATATATACCATCAAAAGCGGGAGCAGAGCTTTTTCGACTGCAAGTAGGTGTGAATTTCCAGCCATAATTACTCACAAACGGGTAAGGAAAGGTAGTATTGCCAGACCATACATGATCAAAACAGGGAGCTGAGGTGGTTCAGCTTCAAGGTGTGAATGTCTGACTATAGTTTGTAAAAAGCGGGTAAGACAAGGTGCGAATGCCCGACAATGTATGATCAAAAGAGGGAGTGGAGGTCTTCGGCTGCAAGGTCTGAATGTCCAACCATAATTTCTAAAAACCGGGTAAGAAAAGGCTCGAAAGCCCGACTATACACAATCAAAAGCGGGAGCGGGAGGTTTTCAGCAGCAAATCCTTCACTCAAACCAAGTGAAAACTGCTTTGTCCTTCATATTTATCAATGTCTAGATCGACTTCAACAAAGAACAACATTGTACTTTGCAGTAAAGAAAGAGCAAATCAAAAGTTTTAGGAATCCGAGAATAAGCTTATTTTCATGAGTTCCTCATATTACCCTGAATGAGAAAGAAGCATCCCTTTGGTTGAGCAATACGTTCCTTTTGCGGAGTTATGCATGATTTCGGATTTTGCTATAAAATTCATTCCTATTGATTGTGTACAGTCGGGTATTTTAACCTTTTCTTACCCACTTTTTACCAACTATGGTCGGACATTCACACCGTCTTACAGCGGAACATCTCCGCTCCCGCTTTTGATGGTGTATAGTCAGGCATTTGAACCTTTTCTTACCCGCTTTTTACAAACTATGGTCGGACATTCAAACCTTCTTGTAGCCGAAAACCTCTGCTCCCTCTTTTGATTATACAATGTCGGGCATTCGCACCTTATCTTACCCGCTTTTTACAAACTATGGTCGGACATTCAAACCTTCTTGTAGCCAAAAACCTCCGCACCCTCTTTTGATCATACATTGTCGGGTATTCGCACCTTTTCTTACCCGTTTTTTACTAACCATGGTCGGACTTTCACACATTCTTGTAGCCAAACACATCCGCTCCCGCCATTGATTGTGTACAGTCGGGTATTTTAACCTTTTCTTACCTGCTTTTTACAAACTATGGTCGGACATTCAAACCTTCTTGTAGCCAAAAACCTCCGCTCCCTCTTTTGATCATACATTGTCGGGCATTCGCACCTTTTCTTACCCGTTTTTTACAAACTATGGTCGGACTTTCAAACCTTCTTGTAGCCCAACACATCCACTCCTGCTTTTGATGATGTATGTTTGGGCATTCGCACCTTTTCTTACCCATTTTTCAGTAATTATGGGTGGACATTCACACCTTCTTGCAGATGAACACCTCCTCTCCCGCTTATGATGGTGTATAGTCGGGCTTTCAAGCCTTTTCTTACCCGGTTTTTACAAATTATAGTTGGACATTCAGACCTTCTTACAGCCGAAAACCTCCACTCCCTCTTTTGATCATACATTGTCGGGCATTAGCACCTCTTCTTACCCGCTTTTTACAAACCATAGTCGGACTTTCACATCTTTTAGTAGCCGAACAACTCCGCTCCCGCTATTGATTGTGTACAGTCGGGTATTTTAACCTTTTCTTACCCACTTTTTACCAACTATGGTCGGACATTCACACCTTCTTACAGCGGAACACCTCCGCTCCCTCTTTTGATGGTGTATGTTCGGGCAGTCAAACCTTTTCTTACCTGCTTTTTACAAACTATGGTCAGACATTCAACCCTTCTTGCAGCCGAACACATCCACTCCTGCTTTTGATTATGTATAGTTAGGCATTCGCACCTTTTCTTACCCGCTTTTTACAAACCATAGTTTGACTTTCACATCTTTTAGTAGCCGAACACCTCCGCTCCCGCTATTGATTGTGTACAGTCGGGTATTTTAACCTTTTCTTACCCGCTTTTTACCAACTATGGTCGGACATTCACACCTTCTTACAGCGGAACACCTCCGCTCCCTCCTTTGATGGTGTATGTTCGGGCATTTGAACCTTTTCTTACCCGCTTTTTACAAACTATGGTCAGACGTTCAAACCTTCTTGTAGCCGAACATATCCACTCCTGCTTTTGATGATGTATGGTTGGGCATTCGAACCTACTTGTTGCCCGCTTTTCATTAATTATGGATGGACATTCACACCTTGTCTCAGCCAAACACCTCCGCTCCCTGTTTTGATCATGTATGGATTGACATTCGCACCTTTGCTTACCTTCTTTTTATACTGATTGCTCAAGATTAAGTTGTTCTTTCTCAAACTACAATTTTTTTTTAATTGTTGAAACTTGATTTGAAGTGGATAAATAAGGAAGACAAACAGTTTTAAGTCAGGCTGATAGCAATTAATTTTATAGCAAAATCTGTATTTCGTCATTTGTCGAGAGATGCTTATTGCTGAAGAAGTTCTTTCTCATTCTACAAAGTACAACGTTGTTTATCATTGAAACTTGATTAGACATGAATAAATATGAAGGACAAAGCAGTCTTAACTTGGTTTGAGTTAATGAATTCGTTTTATAGGAGAATCCGAATTCGTGCATAACACGTAAAATAGAGCTTATTTTCGGATTCCTAAAGAATGAGTCTGGTTCTTTCTCATAATACAAAGTTTGTTGTTTATTGTTGAAACTTCATCAGACCGTTAGATATAGTCGGACTCACCTCGATGCACGGCTTGGGATCTGGAACCAGTACTCTTGAGAGGGGTTGGACTCTCTTCCACTCTGGAGTTGCCCGTGGTGAGAGGCGCAGAGCAGGTGTGGGCATACTTATTGCCCCCCGGCTGTGTGCCAGTACATTGGGGTTTACCCCAGTGAACGAGAGGGTAGCCTCCCTCCGCCTTGGGTGGGGGGACGAGTCCTGACTGTTGTTTGTGCCTATGCGCCAAACAGCAGTTCAGAGTACCTACCCTTTTTGGAGTCTCTGGGGGAGGCACTGGAGAATGCTCCTACCGGAGACTCCCTCATTCTGCTGGGGGACTTCAATGCTCACGTGGGCAATGACAGTGAGACCTGGAGGGGTGTGATTGGGAGGAACGGCCCCCCCGATCTGAATCAGAGTGGTGTTATGTTGTTGGACTTCTGTGCCAGTCATAGACTGTCCATAACGAACACCATGTTCAGGCATAAGGGTGTCCATATGTGCACTTGGCACCAGGACACCCTTGGCCGCAGTTCGATGATCGACTTTGTGGTTGTATCATCGGACTTGCGGCCGTATGTCCTGGACACTCGGGTGAAGAGAGGGGCGGAGCTGTCAACTGATCACCACCTGGTGGTGAGTTGGCTCCGCTGGTGGGGGAGGATGCCGATCAGACCTGGCAGGCCCAAACGTATTGTGAGGGTCTGCTGGGAGCGTTTGTCAGAATCCCCCGTCAGAAGGAGCTTTAACTCCCACCTCCGGCAGAGCTTCAACCATATTTGAGGTGGGGGACATTGAATGGGCCATGTTCCGTGACTCCATTGCCGAGGCAGCTGGTCGGAGTTGTGGCCGTAAGGTGGTCGGTGCCTGTCGTGGCGGCAACCCTCGAACCTGCTGGTGGACACCAGTGGTGAGGGAAGCCGTCAAGCTGAAGAAGGAGTCCTATCGGGCCTTTTTGGCCAGTGGGACCCTGGAAGAAGCTGATAGGTAGTGACGGGCCAGACGGGCCATGGCTTCGGCGGTTGCTGAGGCAAAAACTCGGGCCTGGGAGGAGTTCGGTGAGACCATGGAGAACGATTTCCGGACGGCCTCGAAAAGACTCTGGTCCACCATCCGGCGTCTCAGGGGGGGGAAGCGGCTCACAGTCAACACTGTTTACAGTGCGGACGGGGCTTTGCTGACCTCAACTAGGGATGTTGTGAGTCGGTGGGGGGAGTACTTCGAGGAACTCCTCAATCCTACCAACACGTGCTCGGAAGAGGCAGAGTCGGAGAGCTCGGAGACGGGGCCTCCCATTTCTGGGGCTGAGGTTGCCGAGGTGGTTAAAAAGCTCCTCGGTGGCAAGGCCCCGGGGGTGGATGAGGTCCGTCCTGAGTTTCTCAAGGCTCTGGATGTTGTAGGGCTGTCTTGGCTGAAACGCCTCTGCAGTATCGCGTGGACATCGGGGACAGTGCCTCTGAACTGGCAGATTGGGGTGGTGGTCCCCCTCTTTAAAAAGGGGGACCGGAGGGTGTGTTCCAACTATAGGGGTATCACACTCCTCAGCCTCCCTGGTAAGGTCTATTCGGGGGTATTGGAGAGGAGGATCCGTCGGATAATCGAGCCTCGGATTCAGGAGATGCAGTGTGGCTTTCGTCCTGGCCGTGGAACAGTGGACCAGCTCTATACCCTCGTCAGGATCCTGGAGGGTGCATGGGAGTTCGCCCAACCAGTCTACATGTGTTTTGTGGACTTGGAGAAAGCGTTCGACCGTGTCCCTCGTGGAGTCCTGTGGGGGGTGCTCCGGGAATATGGAGTGCCGGACCCCTTGATAGGGGCCGTTCGGTCTCTGTATGACCGGTGCCAGAGTTTGGTCCGCATTGCCGGCAGTAAGTCGGATACGTTTCCGGTGAGAGTTGGACTCCGTCAGGGCTGCCCTTTGTCACCGATTCTGTTCCTAACTTTTATGGACAGAATTTCTAGGAGGAGCCAGGGCGTTGAGGGTGTCCCATTTGGTGACCTCAGAATCGAGTCTCTGCTTTTTGCAGATGATGTGGTTCTGTTAGCGTCGTCAGGCCGTGACCTTCAGCTCTCACTGGAGTGATTCGCAGCCGAGTGTGAAGCGGCTGGGATGAGAATCAGCACCTCCAAATCCGAGACTATGGTTCTCAGCCGGAAAAGGGTGGAATGCTCTCTCCGGGTCGGGAATGAGATCCTTCCCCAAGAGGAGGAGTTCAAGTATCTCGGGGTCTTGTTCACGAGTGACGGACGAATGGAGCGGGAGATTGACGGGCGGATCGGTGTGGCGCCTGCAGTGTTGCAGGCTCTGCACCGACCCGTCGTTGTGAAGAGGGAGCTGAGCCAGAAGGCGAAGCTCTCTACTTACTGGTCAATCTACGTTCCCATCCTCACCTATGGTCACGAGTTGTGGGTAGTGACCGAAAGAACAAGATCGCGAATACAAGCGGCCGAAATGGGTTTCCTCCGCAGGGTGTCTGGGCTCTCCCTTAGAGATAGGGTGAGAAGCTCAGTCATCCGGGAGGGGCTCGGAGTAGAACCGCTGCTCCTCCGCATTGAGAGGAGTCAGATGAGGTGGCTCGGGCATCTGGTTAGGATGCCCCCTGGGCGCCTCCCTGGGGAGGTGTTCCGGGCACGTCTCACTGGGAGGAGACCCCGGGGGAGACCCAGGACACGTTGGAGAGACTATGTCTCTCGGCTGGCCTGGGAACCCCTCGGGGTCCCCCCGGAAGAGCTGGAGGAAGTGGCCGGGGACAGAGACGTCTGGGTTTCTCTGCTCAAGCTGCTGCCCCCGCGACCCGACCCCCGGATAAGCGGCAGATGATGGATGGATGGATGGATATATCCTCCACCAACCAGACTTACAACCCCCGACTAGGGTAGCAGAATTTCTAAGCAGCTGTACCCCAAAACTACTATCAAAAATATATAAATTATTGTCTAAGATAGATGACACAATGTCTCTTCCATCCTCAAAATGGGAGGCAGATTTATCCATCAGTTCTGGTCATAGCTTCTAACCACAAATATGTTTGAACACCTTCATAAAGACTCGAAATCCTAATTTACAGCTCATACAATACAAAATCCTTCATAGAACACACTATACAGGACAAAGGATGTTTAGGATGGGTCTAACACACTCAAACATCTGCTCACATTGCACAGATAACACACCTGATGATTATGCACACGCTTTGTGGTTTTCTGCGCCTGTCCAGAAGTTCTGGCTTGAAGTCTGTGAGGACCTGTCAACATGGCTAAAGTGTAGCATCCCTGCATGCCCCACACTGTGCATACTGGGTGACTTAGACAACATCAACATGGAAATTAATTCAGCACACATGGTTGTCACAGTGTTATGTATCGCAAAGAAAACTATTCTCATGAACTGGAAAGCGAAGAACAATCTGTGTATTAACCAGTTTAGAAATTTTCTTTTAGATTATATTAGCATGGAAACAATGTCTGCCTCCTCAAAACATCAATTGGCTGAATTTCATTCTCTCTGGTCCCCTCTGATTAGTTTTATCACATAGTGGTGGTGGTGGGTTGCTGGGTGATGGTGGGTCTCAGGCCCAGGCTGCTGCAACTGGTGTGACCGGGTGGTTTGTTTGTTTGTTTTTTGTAGAGGTCCTCCTGGGTGGGGTTGGGTTGAGTGGGGTGGGGCGGGATGGGTACCTTCTGGGGGTACAGTAGCTCCCGGAATATGGTCGCTGCAGGCCCCGAGCCTGGTGGACATCAGGCCCTCCTGCCCATTGTTGGCTCCCAGGTAGCGGGGATGCCTATTGCAGCCAGTCCCTGGCTGCCCTCTCTGGGGGAGAGTAGCTCCCCCGGTATATATCCCCATACCCCTCTCCCTTCTGGCTCCTGTACACAGCACACACTCACACATGAAGGGTTTTGGGGGCGTGTGTGTTCGGTGGGGTGTAGTGGATGGGGCCACGTAGGTGGTCCCCTTTGGTTGCACTCTGCAGTTCCCTGCCCCTGTTTTAATTACACCTTAGACATTACTACTTATCAAACACACTCACACACACATATTAGGTCTTGGGGGGTGGTTACACTGAGTGGCATCTGGTGGGCGGGGCTCCTTGGGTATGTAGGCTGCCCAGAGTGCCGCGCTCCCAGTTCTACAAGTTTGGCTGCCCCTCAATTTTAATTGCTCACTATTAGAAAATATTGAAGAGCCAGAAGGGTGAGGGGAGGGGTCTTCTTCGCACACCCCTGCTTCCTGGTGTCTGCTCGGGGCAGGAGGGGCCAGGAGGATTACTTAATTGTTCTGCTGGTTCGGGGTCTGTGGTGGCTGGGGGGTTGCTGGCCTCCTGGTGTGCCCGCTGCACTACACCCCAGCAGAGTTGAGGGAGATAGGATGTGTGGATGTGTGGATGTATGGGACGTGAAAGTGTGTGTGGTAATGATTGGGCCTGGATCTGGGACTTGCTGTCGCCTGGCCTGCCTGTGTTTCTCCCGATGGGGCATCAGCGTTGCCTCTCCCCACTGCTCGCGACTTCACCCACCTGTGGGCACGTCTTGACTCCCAGGGCACTTGGCCAGGGGCGCTGGGGCAGGCGCTGACCCACTTTGTGGCTGTCTGGGGCGCTTGGCCCTCCTGGGTATTGGGTGGGGCCTCTGCCGGGGGGTTTGGGGGCGCTCGGGCTCCTGGGGCCCAGGTCCAGTGCACGGCCCATGTCTGGGCGGCTGGGGCCTGGCGGGGTCGGTGGGCTGTTGCCCCTGGTTCCCGGAGTGCCTCTGCCCTATGCTTATGGGGGCTCTTTCCGGGGGCTTCCTCTGCAGTCTTCTGGGTGGATGCGTGGTTGCCCCTTGGGTGGGCTGCCTGGGTTCTGTGCTCTGTGGGGGCTGCTGGTGGCCTGGGTCTTGTGGCCCTCTCTGCCTGCTTCTGATTGCTTGGGGGGGGGCTGTGGATTGTGGCCCTGTACGCTTATACACTCATAACTAAGCACGGTTATCATGTAGGTCCTGTGCCATGGGTGTTGCATGTTCTCACACACACACACACACATTCATTAGTCCAGTAGCATGGTCACTAAGCAGTTGATGTATTATCATGTCGTCTCGGGTCATCTATATCCACAGCTGTGTTGTATGTGATTGCCGCTTCTTGTGCTTGTTTTTGTTTGTTTGTGTGTTTGTTTTTTCTCTGCTTGTCTGCTTTCAGGTGCTCCTGGTGGCGCTAAGGCTGGATTCCCCTCATAGGCCATGGATTGTTGTCTGTTTTGTTTTTTACAGGTGTAGCAGCTGGTTGTCTGGTTTTTGTTTCTATTTTTGTTCTGTTTCCTCTTCTTTCCTCTTCTTCTTTCCTTGTCCCCCGGTCCGGTTCAGTTCAGTTCATGTCATATATTGTAAACAGAAATAAATAAATTGGCATCAAGGGGAGCTTTACATTTATAAAACTTCCCTTGGCAAAACAAATCTGTTTGGCATCAAAGGTATTCAGACTACAATTCTTCTGAAATAATGCTGAACAGGACAAGGGGAGAAAAAAGTAAAGAAGACAGTTCTGCCGAAAGCCAGGGATAGACCTGTTCTAAGTTCTATACTTTTTAAAAGGGGCGTGTTTATCAACTATGGAATTAGAAGATTTACAAAAATGGTCAAGTGCTAGATCTTCATCTGGGATTTTAACAGTGTCATATAACTATTCAACAGATCAGTTAAAAAAAAGCCTGCTCATGGAGATGTTTCAGGATCTGGATACCAAGCGTGGACCTAATGTTTTCATTTTTGCAATTCTGATACAGGCTATTGAGCAGTGATAACTAACACCAAGTTCGGATACTGCGGATTTTCTACCTTTGATTTGTTAAGATTGAGCCAATCAGGGACAACCTTGAAGGATCTCTTTGGTTTTGTAGGATCTGTAATTACCTGAGAAAGGTTGATATTGGTACACACCTTTTTTAAATGATCAGAGGCAGAGTTCAACTTGTTTAAATTAAAATTGCCACACAGAGATTGGGTTTAGGCCACATGCACACAGAATGACATCAACAAATATAAGAAATATTAAACATTTACACATAGATTTTTGAATATATGTAGAGGAATGATACTTTGAAATGTGCTCATTGCGGAGTTATGATCAGTAGAGTAATGAAGGTTGAACTATTCTGGGAAAGAGGTTCTATTCCCAGCATCATGATGGACACTCCTGATATAGAAGGTTTCGCTAACGCATTGGAATTGTTTTACTATTTTCATATGCATGTGCAATGAAGAATTGCTTGCTGCTGATAAATGCAAAGAAGAACAGCTTACACATAGATGCTCACATATAGGCTGCTGAATGCAATGAAGACCTGCTTATCAAGTAAAGTTCAATGTCAATGTGTAATATTCAATTAGGATTTGCAAAACAGTGAAGTTAAACAATGAATGGGTCCATAGTCGGTATGAGAAGACTACAGGAATATTTACCTGGGTGTACGTTCAAACAGAGATGAGAAAATTGCGATAAATAATTGTTTGTTTGTTTGTTAGTATGTATAGGAATGTTATGTGTATAAACTGTGTTGAGTTATAGTTACTCAGTAGTGTCTCAGTGAAACAACCGACGGGGGAAGCCTTGCGGTGACAACAAAAGCAGTGTTTTACTGATCAGTCAAGTTGCTCCAGTGTACTCCATACAAACTGGTTGGCTACTGAAGGGATAGAAAATGGGGAATACTTGTTTTAAAGCAAACAAGGAATTAGATGGGAAAAATACATGTTTTAACGGGACCCAGACAATATTAAATACTCAGACAGATGGGAGAAGAAGTGTAGTTTTGTAGGAAATCACAAAATTATTACATAGAATTAGTGAAATCAATTGAAGAATGCCTTTCTGAAGAGCTGTTTACCACAGATGAGCAGCTTTGCGACCAAGCACATTGTAGATCGCTTTACTGCCAAAATGATCTAATTTAATGGATTGGTTTAGACATGCATAACAGCATTTTAAGAACAAAGAGAGAAACAAAAAGGGACAACGCTTCATGGTGGAAGGTGATGTATAAATAACTGTGTATATGATGAAGGGGGTGGCAACACCCATTCCGAAATCCCGCCATTCCGACATCCCGCTATTCCGACATCCCACCATTCCGACATACCACCATTCCGACATACCACCATTCCGACATGCAAACGTCCCACCATTCCGACATCCCACCATTGCGACATCCCGCTATTCTGACGTTCAAATGTCCCACCATTCCGACAAGGCTTTCCGTATAAGGAAATGTGTGTTACTCAACAGGTGAGTCCCTTCTTTCTGTTCATGCAATTTATATGTTTAACACATGTTTATAGACAAGCGTTATTAAAAACACAAAGTCTCGGCAACTGGAGGAGGAGAAGCAGTCCGCGGTGGTTTTCAATCACACACTCCAATGCCACTTGTTTCAACTTCCGAAAATTTAATCCAGGAAAAAAAGGCTTACAAACATGGACCAAAACGGCTCCATAACACGCACAAGAATCCAAAAGAAACGAAAGTTAACTAAAAGAAAGCAAATAAACAGTATGAAGTGGTCAAAATTGGTTTTACGCATGCCTATGTGCGTCTGGCACATGCGTCTTCGGGCTCTCCCACGTTGGTTTGTGGATGAAAGCTATATGTTCAGCTGTAATGTCATGTAAAAACAATCTCTACATGACATTTACTCCCAGGTGTGACCAGTTAGGTCCTTAAGATATCAACAGGCTGTATAAAGCTACAACCGTTGCGGCTGTGTGTTTGTGCCAAATGCGCAAAGCCCATCCGCGCTTCCCAAAATTGGAGTGAGTACTCATAAATCACGTGAATAACATGAATAAACGTTTTTACTGAATTTTGTTGTGTTTTATACGTTCTATGCTGTCATTTCTCTCTTCTCCTATTGGCAAGGCAAGGCAGAGTGCTCGCAACTGTGTCCTGTGCAGTAGCCGTGATATCTGTAATTGCAATTATTACTTTTGCATATGATGACAGCGTGCAAAAGACGCATGGGCTCTGTGGAGAGCTCCGCTCCAGCTGGCTGCTGTGACAGCTCACTGACACTGTATTTCTGCTTAATCAGTTTCAGTCTCGCCAGAGTTACATTAATATCTGTATTTTTATATTTGAAATTCAGGGGATTTTGATAATAGATTATTAAAGTTTGTTTGCGAGGCTGTGGCCTCTGCATGTGCAAAGCTTGTGCGCCAAACTTTAGGGCGTATTTGCGCCGGCATATCATTAGTGCAAAATGTTTTGGGTAAAAAATAGGCTATTAAAAGGAACTGTCGGAATGGCGGTATGTTAAAAAAAAACAAAAAACATACCGCCATTCCGACCATAGGAGGAAAAAAGTGTCGGAATGGTGGGACGTTTGATAAAAAATTAAGTGTCGCCATTCCGACAATTGGAGACCCATGTCGGAATGGCGAGATGTCGGAATGGCAGCATGTAACCATGATGAAGGAGAGACCATTTGAGCAGCACAGCCATTTCGCAGCACAGGGACAGCAGTCCAAGTTACAGTATCTCCCACGTGGTATCACCTGTCACATTGTGTCAAGGCATCAAAAGAAGAAAAAATCACCAAACTCAAGGACAAAAAGACAAAGACTCCGGTGAACGAAGACAGAGGACTGACAAACCAGAAATACAAAAGGATTCTCGATATCAAGATCCAGAAGAAGAGGCTAACAATGCCACGAACACTTACGATGCTGGGAATGATGCCAGCAATGAACAGAGAAGAAGATTCAGTGTCATCAATCTGCATTACGTGCCTCTAATGAGGGGGTGAATATAGAATCCTCAACGATTACAACGTCTCTGGGAACTGTGACAACAACAAGGTTTAAACCATTTTGATATATATTGTAACCTATTGTCTAAGGAATAGTGCTGAAAATGAGGTAAATCTAATCCACCACTGTCCTTGGTCTTCTGTAGGGTTTTTAAACTAATACGTGGTGGTTTGTTTTTCCACAGAAATTTGGAGATGCATGAATCTAGTGACTTAAACCAAGTAGCAGATGGTTTTATGGGGATCATTGAGAACAAATAGTTAACTTTTGGTAGAATCATCATTTTAATGGATGTAACTCTCCCCATAAGTGATATAGGTAAGGACTTCCAACGAGAGATCGTCCTCTACTGTCTTTAATAATTGCACATAATTTAGCTTTGTTAGCTCTGAGAGCCTGGAGGAAATGTTTATGCCTAAATATCTAATATTTCCTGACTGTAAAGTGATCGCAGGTATATTATGGACCCTACAGTTAATGGGCAGAACTGTGGTCTTAGACCAGTTGATAGAGTAGTCAGAAAGTGCTGAGAATTTATTTATGAGTGTGATCGTGTGACTGAGAGACGTCTGTGAGTTCTGAAGGAAAAGTAATACATCATCAGCATAAAGACTTATTTTATGCTCAATATTTTGGGATTAATTACTCACAAACGGGTAAGAAAAGGTAGTATTGCCAGACCATACATGATCAAAACAGGGAGCGGAGGTGGTTCAGCTGCAAGGTGTGAATGTCTGACTATAGTTTGTAAAAAGCGGGTAAGATAAGGTGCGAATGCCCGACAATGTATGATCAAAAGAGGGAGCGGAGGTTTTTGGCTACAAGAAGATTTGAATGTCCATCAATAATTGCTTTAAAACATGAAAGAAAATTTTCGAATATCAAACCGCACATGATCATAAGCGGGAGAGGAGTTGTTCAGCTGCAAGAAGGTGTGAATGTCCACCCATAATTACTGAAAAATAGGTAAGAAAAGGTGAAAATGCCCAACCATACATCATCAAAAGCAGGAGTGGATGTGTTCGGCTACAAGAAGGTTTGAATGTCCGACCATAGTTTGTAAAAAGCGGGTAAGAAAAGGTTCGAATGCCCGAACATAGACCATCAAAAGAGGGAGCGGAGGTGTTCCGCTGTAAGAAGGTGTAAATGTCCGACCATAGTTGGTAAAAAGCGGGTAAGAAAAGGTTAAAATACCCGACTGTACACAATCAATAGCGGGAGCAGAGTTGTTTGGCTACAAGAAGGTGTGAAAGTCCGACCACGGTTTGTAAAAAGTGGGTAAGAAAAGGTTCGAATGCCCGAATATATACCATCAAAAGTGGAAGTGGATGTGTTCGGCTGCAAGAAGGTGTGAACGTCCGACCAAAGTTTGTAAAAAGCAGTTAAGAAAAGGTTCGAATATCCAACCAAACATAATCAAAAGCGGGAGCAGAGCTGTTCGACTGCAAGTAGGTGTGAATGTCAGATCATAATTTGCAAAAAGCTGATGAGAAAGGGTGAGAATGCCCGGCTATACACCATCAAATGCGGGAGCGGAAGTGTTCGGCTGTGAGTAGGTGTGAATGTCCAACCATAATTGCTGAAAAATGTG
Source organism: Leuresthes tenuis (assembly GCF_036924035.1). Classification (NCBI taxonomy): domain Eukaryota; kingdom Metazoa; phylum Chordata; class Actinopteri; order Atheriniformes; family Atherinopsidae; genus Leuresthes; species Leuresthes tenuis. The sequence continues at coordinate 297,373 of NW_027325416.1, read as the reverse complement.
TTAGAAGAGACTAGAATGCCGGCCAAGACATCATCAAATGCGGGAGCGGAGTTGTTCGGCTGTGAGTAGGTGTGAATCTCCGAGCATAGTTTGTAAAATGGGGGTAAGAATAGGTTCGAATGCCCGAACATACACTACCAAAACAGGGAGCTGAGGTGACTCAGCTGCAAGGTGTGAATGTCTGACTATAGTTTGTAAATAAGGTGCGAATGCCCAACAATGTATAATCAAAAGAGGGAGCGGAGGTTTTCGGCTACAAGAAGGTTTGAATGTCCGACCATAGTTTGTAAAAAGCGGGTAAGAAAAGGTTCAAATGCCTGACTATACACCATCAAAAGCGGGAGCAGAGGTGTTCCGCTGTAAGACGGTGTGAATGTCCGACCATATTTGGTAAAAAGCGGGTAAGAAAAGGTTAAAATACCCGACTGTACACAATCAATAGCGGGAGAGGAGGTGTTCAGCTGCAGGAAGGTGTGAATGTCCACCCATAATTACTGAAAAATGGGTAAGAAAAGGTGCGAATGCCAAACCATACATTATCAAAAGCAGGTGTGAATGTCAGATCATAATTTGCAAAAAGCTGATGAGAAAGGGTGAGAATGCCCGACTATACACCATCAAATGCGGGAGCGGAGTTGTTCGGCTGTGAGTAAGTGTGAATCTCCTACCATAATTGCTGAAAAATGTGTTAGAAAAGGTAAGAATGCCGGTCCATACATCATCAAAAGCGGGAGAGGTGGTGTTCGGCTGCAAGTAGGTGTGAATGTCCAGCCATAATTACGAACAAATGGGTAAGAAAAGGTAGTATTGCCAGACCATACATGATCAAAACAGGGAGCGGAGGTGGTTCAGCTGCAAGAAGGTGTGAATGTCCGACTAAAGTTCAAATATATTAACAAAAGCGGGAGGAGAGGTCTTCGGATGAGAGTGGTTGAGAATTTCCAACCATAATCTATAAAATGCGGTGAAAAAAAAGGTGTGATAGAACACTAAAAGGTGGAGCGGAAGTGTTCGGCTGCAAGAAGGTGTGAATGTCCGACTATATTTGGTGAAAAGCAGGTGAAGCAAGGTCTGAATGCCCAACCTTACATCATCAAAAGCGAGATCAGAGGTGTTTGGCTGCATGAAGGCCATAGTTTGCCAAAAGCGGGTAAGCTGCGAATGACCGACTAAATATCAACAAAAGGTCTTCGGATGCAAGTGGGTGTGAATATCCCACCATACAAGTATGGTGGAGAGGAAGCTGTGAACAGCCGACCATAGTTGGCAAAAAGCGGGTGAGAAAAGGTGCGAATGTCCAACCATACATGATCAAAACAGGGAGCGGAGGTGTTTGGCTGTGACAAGGTGTGAATGTCCACCCAAAATTAATGAAAAGCGGGCAACAAGTAGGTTTGAATGCCCAACCATACATCATCAAAAGCAGGAGTGGATGTGTTCGGCTACAAGAAGGTTTGAATGTCCGAGCATAGTTTGTAAAAAGCGAGTAAGAAAAGGGTCGAATGCCCAAACATACACCATCAAAAGAGGGAGCGGAGGTGTTCCGCTGTAAGAAAGTGTGAATGTCCGACCATAGTTGGTAAAAAACGGGTAAGAAAAGGTTAAAATACCCGACTGTACACAATCAATAGCGGGAGCGGATGTGTTTGGCTACAAGAATGTGTGACAGTCCGACGATGGTTTGTAAAAAACGGGTAAGAAAAGGTGCGAATGCCCGACAATGTATGATCAAAAGAGGGAGCGGAGGTTTTCGGCTACAAGAAGGTTTGAATGTCCGACCATAGTTTGTAAAAAGCGGGTAAGAAAAGGTTCAAATGCCTGACTATACACCATCAAAAGCGGGAGCGGAGGTGTTCGGCTACAAGAAGGTGTGAAAGTTCAACCATGGTTTGTAAAAAGCTGCTAAGAAAAGGTTCGAATGCCCGAATATATACCATCAAAAGCGGAGGTGTTCGGCTGCAAGAAGGTGTGAACGTCCGACCAAAGTTTGCAAAAAGCAGTTAAGAAAAGGTTCGAATGCCCGAATATATACCATCAAAAGCGGGAGCAGAGCTGTTCGACTGCAAGTAGGTGTGAATGTCCAGCCATAATTACTCACAAACGGGTAAGAAAAGGTAGTATTGCCAGACCATACATGATCAAAACAGGGAGCTGAGGTGGTTCAGCTGCAAGGTGTGAATGTCTGACTATAGTTTGTAAAAAGCGGGTAAGACAAGGTGCGAATGCCCGACAATGTATGATCAAAAGAGGGAGTGGAGGTCTTCGGCTGCAAGATCTGAATGTCCAACCATAATTTCTAAAAACCGGGTAAGAAAAGGCTCGAAAGCCCGACTATACACAATCAAAAGCGGGAGCGGGAGGTTTTCAGCTGCAAATCCTTCACTCAAACCAAGTGAAAACTGCTTTGTCCTTCATATTTATCAATGTCTAGATCGACTTCAACAAAGAACAACATTGTACTTTGCAGTAAAGAAAGAGCAAATCAAAAGGTTTAGGAATCCGAGAATAAGCTTATTTTCATGAGTTCTGCACGATTATTGATTTTACTATAAATGAATGCTTTCACTCAAACTATGTTAAAACTGCTTTGTCCTTCATATTTATCAATGTCTAGATTGACTTCAACAAAGAACAACACTGGATTTTGCAGTAGAAGAAAGAGAAACACTGAAGGATCAGTAATCCGAGAATAAGCTTATTTTCATACGTTCTGCATGATTTGGGATTTTATGTATAAAATGAATTCCTTCATTCAAACCAAGTTAAAACTGCTTTGTCCTTCATATTTATCAATGTCTAGATCGACTTCAACAAAGAACAACATTGTATTTTGCAGTAGAAGAAAAAGCAACACTGAAGGATCAGGAATCCGAGAATAAGCTTCTTTTCATACGTTCTGCATGATTTGGGATTTTATGTATAAAATGAATTCCTTCACTCAAACCAAGTGAAAACTGCTTTGTCCTTCATATTTATCAATGTCTAGATTTACTTCAACAAAGAACAACATTGTATTTTGCAGTAGTAGAAAGAGCAACACTTGAAGGAACAGGAATCCGAGAATAAGCTTATTTTCATACGTTCTGCATGAGTTGGGATTTTATGTATAAAATGAATTCCTTTACTCAAACTATGTTAAAACTGCTTTGTCCTTCATATTTATCAATGTCTAGATCGACTTCAACAAAGAACAACATTGTACTTTGCAGTAAAGAAAGAGCAAATCAAAAGTTTTAGGAATCCGAGAATAAGCTTATTTTCATGAGTTCTGCACGATTATTGATTTTACTATAAATGAATGCCTTCACTCAAACTATGTTAAAACTGCTTTGTCCTTCATATTTATCAATGTCTAGATTGACTTCAACAAAGAACAACATTGTATTTTGCAGTAGAAGAAAAAGCAACACTGAAGGATCAGGAATCCGAGAATAAGTTTATTTTCATACGTTCTGCATGATTTGGGATTTTATGTATAAAATGAATTCCTTCACTCAAACCAAGTGAAAACTTCTTTGTCCTTCATATTTATCAATGTCTAGATTTACTTCAACAAAGAACAACATTGTATTTTGCAGTAGAAGAAATAGCAACACTGAAGGATCAGGAATCCGAAAACAAGCTTATTTTCATACGTTCTGCTTGATTTGGGATTTTGCTATAAAATTAATTCCTTCACTCAAACAAAGTGGAAACTGCTTTGTCCTTCATATTTATCAATGTCTATATCGGTTTAAAAAAAGAACAAGGCTGTATTTTGCAGTATAGGAAAGAGCAACACTGGAGGATCAGGAATCCGAGAATAAGCTTACTTTCATGAGTCCTGCACGATTTCGGATTTTCCTATAAAATGAATTGCTTTGCTCAAACCAAGTTAAAATTGCTTTGTCCTTCATAGTTATCCATGTCTAAAATGTATCAAGCATAAAGTTCCTCATATTACCCTGAATGAGAAAGAAGCATCCCTTTGGTTGAGCAATACGTTCCTTTTGCGGAGTTATGCATGATTTCGGATTTTGCTATAAAATTCATTCCTATTGATTGTGTACAGTCGGGTATTTTAACCTTTTCTTACCCACTTTTTACCAACTATGGTCGGACATTCACACCGTCTTACAGCGGAACATCTCCGCTCCCGCTTTTGATGGTGTATAGTCAGGCATTTGAACCTTTTCTTACCCGCTTTTTACAAACTATGGTCGGACATTCAAACCTTCTTGTAGCCGAAAACCTCTGCTCCCTCTTTTGATTATACAATGTCGGGCATTCGCACCTTATCTTACCCGCTTTTTACAAACTATGGTCGGACATTCAAACCTTCTTGTAGCCAAAAACCTCCGCACCCTCTTTTGATCATACATTGTCGGGTATTCGCACCTTTTCTTACCCGTTTTTTACTAACCATGGTCGGACTTTCACACATTCTTGTAGCCAAACACATCCGCTCCCGCCATTGATTGTGTACAGTCGGGTATTTTAACCTTTTCTTACCTGCTTTTTACAAACTATGGTCGGACATTCAAACCTTCTTGTAGCCAAAAACCTCCGCTCCCTCTTTTGATCATACATTGTCGGGCATTCGCACCTTTTCTTACCCGTTTTTTACAAACTATGGTCGGACTTTCAAACCTTCTTGTAGCCCAACACATCCACTCCTGCTTTTGATGATGTATGTTTGGGCATTCGCACCTTTTCTTACCCATTTTTCAGTAATTATGGGTGGACATTCACACCTTCTTGCAGATGAACACCTCCTCTCCCGCTTATGATGGTGTATAGTCGGGCTTTCAAGCCTTTTCTTACCCGGTTTTTACAAATTATAGTTGGACATTCAGACCTTCTTACAGCCGAAAACCTCCACTCCCTCTTTTGATCATACATTGTCGGGCATTAGCACCTCTTCTTACCCGCTTTTTACAAACCATAGTCGGACTTTCACATCTTTTAGTAGCCGAACAACTCCGCTCCCGCTATTGATTGTGTACAGTCGGGTATTTTAACCTTTTCTTACCCACTTTTTACCAACTATGGTCGGACATTCACACCTTCTTACAGCGGAACACCTCCGCTCCCTCTTTTGATGGTGTATGTTCGGGCAGTCAAACCTTTTCTTACCTGCTTTTTACAAACTATGGTCAGACATTCAACCCTTCTTGCAGCCGAACACATCCACTCCTGCTTTTGATTATGTATAGTTAGGCATTCGCACCTTTTCTTACCCGCTTTTTACAAACCATAGTTTGACTTTCACATCTTTTAGTAGCCGAACACCTCCGCTCCCGCTATTGATTGTGTACAGTCGGGTATTTTAACCTTTTCTTACCCGCTTTTTACCAACTATGGTCGGACATTCACACCTTCTTACAGCGGAACACCTCCGCTCCCTCCTTTGATGGTGTATGTTCGGGCATTTGAACCTTTTCTTACCCGCTTTTTACAAACTATGGTCAGACGTTCAAACCTTCTTGTAGCCGAACATATCCACTCCTGCTTTTGATGATGTATGGTTGGGCATTCGAACCTACTTGTTGCCCGCTTTTCATTAATTATGGATGGACATTCACACCTTGTCTCAGCCAAACACCTCCGCTCCCTGTTTTGATCATGTATGGATTGACATTCGCACCTTTGCTTACCTTCTTTTTATACTGATTGCTCAAGATTAAGTTGTTCTTTCTCAAACTACAATTTTTTTTTAATTGTTGAAACTTGATTTGAAGTGGATAAATAAGGAAGACAAACAGTTTTAAGTCAGGCTGATAGCAATTAATTTTATAGCAAAATCTGTATTTCGTCATTTGTCGAGAGATGCTTATTGCTGAAGAAGTTCTTTCTCATTCTACAAAGTACAACGTTGTTTATCATTGAAACTTGATTAGACATGAATAAATATGAAGGACAAAGCAGTCTTAACTTGGTTTGAGTTAAGGAATTCGTTTTATAGGAGAATCCGAATTCGTGCATAACACGTAAAATAGAGCTTATTTTCGGATTCCTAAAGAATGAGTCTGGTTCTTTCTCATAATACAAAGTTTGTTGTTTATTGTTGAAACTTCATCAGACCGTTAGATATAGTCGGACTCACCTCGATGCACGGCTTGGGATCTGGAACCAGTACTCTTGAGAGGGGTTGGACTCTCTTCCACTCTGGAGTTGCCCGTGGTGAGAGGCGCAGAGCAGGTGTGGGCATACTTATTGCCCCCCGGCTGTGTGCCAGTACATTGGGGTTTACCCCAGTGAACGAGAGGGTAGCCTCCCTCCGCCTTGGGTGGGGGGACGAGTCCTGACTGTTGTTTGTGCCTATGCGCCAAACAGCAGTTCAGAGTACCTACCCTTTTTGGAGTCTCTGGGGGAGGCACTGGAGAATGCTCCTACCGGAGACTCCCTCATTCTGCTGGGGGACTTCAATGCTCACGTGGGCAATGACAGTGAGACCTGGAGGGGTGTGATTGGGAGGAACGGCCCCCCCGATCTGAATCAGAGTGGTGTTATGTTGTTGGACTTCTGTGCCAGTCATAGACTGTCCATAACGAACACCATGTTCAGGCATAAGGGTGTCCATATGTGCACTTGGCACCAGGACACCCTTGGCCGCAGTTCGATGATCGACTTTGTGGTTGTATCATCGGACTTGCGGCCGTATGTCCTGGACACTCGGGTGAAGAGAGGGGCGGAGCTGTCAACTGATCACCACCTGGTGGTGAGTTGGCTCCGCTGGTGGGGGAGGATGCCGATCAGACCTGGCAGGCCCAAACGTATTGTGAGGGTCTGCTGGGAGCGTTTGTCAGAATCCCCCGTCAGAAGGAGCTTTAACTCCCACCTCCGGCAGAGCTTCAACCATATTTGAGGTGGGGGACATTGAATGGGCCATGTTCCGTGACTCCATTGCCGAGGCAGCTGGTCGGAGTTGTGGCCGTAAGGTGGTCGGTGCCTGTCGTGGCGGCAACCCTCGAACCTGCTGGTGGACACCAGTGGTGAGGGAAGCCGTCAAGCTGAAGAAGGAGTCCTATCGGGCCTTTTTGGCCAGTGGGACCCTGGAAGAAGCTGATAGGTAGTGACGGGCCAGACGGGCCATGGCTTCGGCGGTTGCTGAGGCAAAAACTCGGGCCTGGGAGGAGTTCGGTGAGACCATGGAGAACGATTTCCGGACGGCCTCGAAAAGACTCTGGTCCACCATCCGGCGTCTCAGGGGGGGGAAGCGGCTCACAGTCAACACTGTTTACAGTGCGGACGGGGCTTTGCTGACCTCAACTAGGGATGTTGTGAGTCGGTGGGGGGAGTACTTCGAGGAACTCCTCAATCCTACCAACACGTGCTCGGAAGAGGCAGAGTCGGAGAGCTCGGAGACGGGGCCTCCCATTTCTGGGGCTGAGGTTGCCGAGGTGGTTAAAAAGCTCCTCGGTGGCAAGGCCCCGGGGGTGGATGAGGTCCGTCCTGAGTTTCTCAAGGCTCTGGATGTTGTAGGGCTGTCTTGGCTGAAACGCCTCTGCAGTATCGCGTGGACATCGGGGACAGTGCCTCTGAACTGGCAGATTGGGGTGGTGGTCCCCCTCTTTAAAAAGGGGGACCGGAGGGTGTGTTCCAACTATAGGGGTATCACACTCCTCAGCCTCCCTGGTAAGGTCTATTCGGGGGTATTGGAGAGGAGGATCCGTCGGATAATCGAGCCTCGGATTCAGGAGATGCAGTGTGGCTTTCGTCCTGGCCATGGAACAGTGGACCAGCTCTATACCCTCGTCAGGATCCTGGAGGGTGCATGGGAGTTCGCCCAACCAGTCTACATGTGTTTTGTGGACTTGGAGAAAGCGTTCGACCGTGTCCCTCGTGGAGTCCTGTGGGGGGTGCTCCGGGAATATGGAGTGCCGGACCCCTTGATAGGGGCCGTTCGGTCTCTGTATGACCGGTGCCAGAGTTTGGTCCGCATTGCCGGCAGTAAGTCGGATACGTTTCCGGTGAGAGTTGGACTCCGTCAGGGCTGCCCTTTGTCACCGATTCTGTTCCTAACTTTTATGGACAGAATTTCTAGGCGGAGCCAGGGCGTTGAGGGTGTCCCATTTGGTAACCTCAGAATCGAGTCTCTGCTTTTTGCAGATGATGTGGTTCTGTTAGCGTCGTCAGGCCGTGACCTTCAGCTCTCACTGGAGTGATTCGCAGCCGAGTGTGAAGCGGCTGGGATGAGAATCAGCACCTCCAAATCCGAGACTATGGTTCTCAGCCGGAAAAGGGTGGAATGCTCTCTCCGGGTCGGGAATGAGATCCTTCCCCAAGAGGAGGAGTTCAAGTATCTCGGGGTCTTGTTCACGAGTGACGGACGAATGGAGCGGGAGATTGACGGGCGGATCGGTGTGGCGCCTGCAGTGTTGCAGGCTCTGCACCGACCCGTCGTTGTGAAGAGGGAGCTGAGCCAGAAGGCGAAGCTCTCTACTTACTGGTCAATCTACGTTCCCATCCTCACCTATGGTCACGAGTTGTGGGTAGTGACCGAAAGAACAAGATCGCGAATACAAGCGGCCGAAATGGGTTTCCTCCGCAGGGTGTCTGGGCTCTCCCTTAGAGATAGGGTGAGAAGCTCAGTCATCCGGGAGGGGCTCGGAGTAGAACCGCTGCTCCTCCGCATTGAGAGGAGTCAGATGAGGTGGCTCGGGCATCTGGTTAGGATGCCCCCTGGGCGCCTCCCTGGGGAGGTGTTCCGGGCACGTCTCACTGGGAGGAGACCCCGGGGGAGACCCAGGACACGTTGGAGAGACTATGTCTCTCGGCTGGCCTGGGAACGCCTCGGGGTCCCCCCGGAAGAGCTGGAGGAAGTGGCCGGGGACAGAGACGTCTGGGTTTCTCTGCTCAAGCTGCTGCCCCCGCGACCCGACCCCCGGATAAGCGGCAGATGATGGATGGATGGATGGATATATCCTCCACCAACCAGACTTACAACCCCCGACTAGGGTAGCAGAATTTCTAAGCAGCTGTACCCCAAAACTACTATCAAAAATATATAAATTATTGTCTAAGATAGATGACACAATGTCTCTTCCATCCTCAAAATGGGAGGCAGATTTATCCATCAGTTCTGGTCATAGCTTCTAACCACAAATATGTTTGAACACCTTCATAAAGACTCGAAATCCTAATTTACAGCTCATACAATACAAAATCCTTCATAGAACACACTATACAGGACAAAGGATGTTTAGGATGGGTCTAACACACTCAAACATCTGCTCACATTGCACAGATAACACACCTGATGATTATGCACACGCTTTGTGGTTTTCTGCGCCTGTCCAGAAGTTCTGGCTTGAAGTCTGTGAGGACCTGTCAACATGGCTAAAGTGTAGCATCCCTGCATGCCCCACACTGTGCATACTGGGTGACTTAGACAACATCAACATGGAAATTAATTCAGCACACATGGTTGTCACAGTGTTATGTATCGCAAAGAAAACTATTCTCATGAACTGGAAAGCGAAGAACAATCTGTGTATTAACCAGTTTAGAAATTTTCTTTTAGATTATATTAGCATGGAAACAATGTCTGCCTCCTCAAAACATCAATTGGCTGAATTTCATTCTCTCTGGTCCCCTCTGATTAGTTTTATCACATAGTGGTGGTGGTGGGTTGCTGGGTGATGGTGGGTCTCAGGCCCAGGCTGCTGCAACTGGTGTGACCGGGTGGTTTGTTTGTTTGTTTTTTGTAGAGGTCCTCCTGGGTGGGGTTGGGTTGAGTGGGGTGGGGCGGGATGGGTACCTTCTGGGGGTACAGTAGCTCCCGGAATATGGTCGCTGCAGGCCCCGAGCCTGGTGGACATCAGGCCCTCCTGCCCATTGTTGGCTCCCAGGTAGCGGGGATGCCTATTGCAGCCAGTCCCTGGCTGCCCTCTCTGGGGGAGAGTAGCTCCCCCGGTATATATCCCCATACCCCTCTCCCTTCTGGCTCCTGTACACAGCACACACTCACACATGAAGGGTTTTGGGGGCGTGTGTGTTCGGTGGGGTGTAGTGGATGGGGCCACGTAGGTGGTCCCCTTTGGTTGCACTCTGCAGTTCCCTGCCCCTGTTTTAATTACACCTTAGACATTACTACTTATCAAACACACTCACACACACATATTAGGTCTTGGGGGGTGGTTACACTGAGTGGCATCTGGTGGGCGGGGCTCCTTGGGTATGTAGGCTGCCCAGAGTGCCGCGCTCCCAGTTCTACAAGTTTGGCTGCCCCTCAATTTTAATTGCTCACTATTAGAAAATATTGAAGAGCCAGAAGGGTGAGGGGAGGGGTCTTCTTCGCACACCCCTGCTTCCTGGTGTCTGCTCGGGGCAGGAGGGGCCAGGAGGATTACTTAATTGTTCTGCTGGTTCGGGGTCTGTGGTGGCTGGGGGGTTGCTGGCCTCCTGGTGTGCCCGCTGCACTACACCCCAGCAGAGTTGAGGGAGATAGGATGTGTGGATGTGTGGATGTATGGGACGTGAAAGTGTGTGTGGTAATGATTGGGCCTGGATCTGGGACTTGCTGTCGCCTGGCCTGCCTGTGTTTCTCCCGATGGGGCATCAGCGTTGCCTCTCCCCACTGCTCGCGACTTCACCCACCTGTGGGCACGTCTTGACTCCCAGGGCACTTGGCCAGGGGCGCTGGGGCAGGCGCTGACCCACTTTGTGGCTGTCTGGGGCGCTTGGCCCTCCTGGGTATTGGGTGGGGCCTCTGCCGGGGGGTTTGGGGGCGCTCGGGCTCCTGGGGCCCAGGTCCAGTGCACGGCCCATGTCTGGGCGGCTGGGGCCTGGCGGGGTCGGTGGGCTGTTGCCCCTGGTTCCCGGAGTGCCTCTGCCCTATGCTTATGGGGGCTCTTTCCGGGGGCTTCCTCTGCAGTCTTCTGGGTGGATGCGTGGTTGCCCCTTGGGTGGGCTGCCTGGGTTCTGTGCTCTGTGGGGGCTGCTGGTGGCCTGGGTCTTGTGGCCCTCTCTGCCTGCTTCTGATTGCTTGGGGGGGGGCTGTGGATTGTGGCCCTGTACGCTTATACACTCATAACTAAGCACGGTTATCATGTAGGTCCTGTGCCATGGGTGTTGCATGTTCTCACACACACACACACACATTCATTAGTCCAGTAGCATGGTCACTAAGCAGTTGATGTATTATCATGTCGTCTCGGGTCATCTATATCCACAGCTGTGTTGTATGTGATTGCCGCTTCTTGTGCTTGTTTTTGTTTGTTTGTGTGTTTGTTTTTTCTCTGCTTGTCTGCTTTCAGGTGCTCCTGGTGGCGCTAAGGCTGGATTCCCCTCATAGGCCATGGGTTGTTGTCTGTTTTGTTTTTTACAGGTGTAGCAGCTGGTTGTCTGGTTTTTGTTTCTATTTTTGTTCTGTTTCCTCTTCTTTCCTCTTCTTCTTTCCTTGTCCCCCGGTCCGGTTCAGTTCAGTTCATGTCATATATTGTAAACAGAAATAAATAAATTGGCATCAAGGGGAGCTTTACATTTATAAAACTTCCCTTGGCAAAACAAATCTGTTTGGCATCAAAGGTATTCAGACTACAATTCTTCTGAAATAATGCTGAACAGGACAAGGGGAGAAAAAAGTAAAGAAGACAGTTCTGCCGAAAGCCAGGGATAGACCTGTTCTAAGTTCTATACTTTTTAAAAGGGGCGTGTTTATCAACTATGGAATTAGAAGATTTACAAAAATGGTCAAGTGCTAGATCTTCATCTGGGATTTTAACAGTGTCATATAACTATTCAACAGATCAGTTAAAAAAAAGCCTGCTCATGGAGATGTTTCAGGATCTGGATACCAAGCGTGGACCTAATGTTTTCATTTTTGCAATTCTGATACAGGCTATTGAGCAGTGATAACTAACACCAAGTTCGGATACTGCGGATTTTCTACCTTTGATTTGTTAAGATTGAGCCAATCAGGGACAACCTTGAAGGATCTCTTTGGTTTTGTAGGATCTGTAATTACCTGAGAAAGGTTGATATTGGTACACACCTTTTTTAAATGATCAGAGGCAGAGTTCAACTTGTTTAAATTAAAATTGCCACACAGAGATTGGGTTTAGGCCACATGCACACAGAATGACATCAACAAATATAAGAAATATTAAACATTTACACATAGATTTTTGAATATATGTAGAGGAATGATACTTTGAAATGTGCTCATTGCGGAGTTATGATCAGTAGAGTAATGAAGGTTGAACTATTCTGGGAAAGAGGTTCTATTCCCAGCATCATGATGGACACTCCTGATATAGAAGGTTTCGCTAACGCATTGGAATTGTTTTACTATTTTCATATGCATGTGCAATGAAGAATTGCTTGCTGCTGATAAATGCAAAGAAGAACAGCTTACACATAGATGCTCACATATAGGCTGCTGAATGCAATGAAGACCTGCTTATCAAGTAAAGTTCAATGTCAATGTGTAATATTCAATTAGGATTTGCAAAACAGTGAAGTTAAACAATGAATGGGTCCATAGTCGGTATGAGAAGACTACAGGAATATTTACCTGGGTGTACGTTCAAACAGAGATGAGAAAATTGCGATAAATAATTGTTTGTTTGTTTGTTAGTATGTATAGGAATGTTATGTGTATAAACTGTGTTGAGTTATAGTTACTCAGTAGTGTCTCAGTGAAACAACCGACGGGGGAAGCCTTGCGGTGACAACAAAAGCAGTGTTTTACTGATCAGTCAAGTTGCTCCAGTGTACTCCATACAAACTGGTTGGCTACTGAAGGGATAGAAAATGGGGAATACTTGTTTTAAAGCAAACAAGGAATTAGATGGGAAAAATACATGTTTTAACGGGACCCAGACAATATTAAATACTCAGACAGATGGGAGAAGAAGTGTAGTTTTGTAGGAAATCACAAAATTATTACATAGAATTAGTGAAATCAATTGAAGAATGCCTTTCTGAAGAGCTGTTTACCACAGATGAGCAGCTTTGCGACCAAGCACATTGTAGATCGCTTTACTGCCAAAATGATCTAATTTAATGGATTGGTTTAGACATGCATAACAGCATTTTAAGAACAAAGAGAGAAACAAAAAGGGACAACGCTTCATGGTGGAAGGTGATGTATAAATAACTGTGTATATGATGAAGGGGGTGGCAACACCCATTCCGAAATCCCGCCATTCCGACATCCCGCTATTCCGACATCCCACCATTCCGACATACCACCATTCCGACATACCACCATTCCGACATGCAAACGTCCCACCATTCCGACATCCCACCATTGCGACATCCCGCTATTCTGACGTTCAAATGTCCCACCATTCCGACAAGGCTTTCCGTATAAGGAAATGTGTGTTACTCAACAGGTGAGTCCCTTCTTTCTGTTCATGCAATTTATATGTTTAACACATGTTTATAGACAAGCGTTATTAAAAACACAAAGTCTCGGCAACTGGAGGAGGAGAAGCAGTCCGCGGTGGTTTTCAATCACACACTCCAATGCCACTTGTTTCAACTTCCGAAAATTTAATCCAGGAAAAAAAGGCTTACAAACATGGACCAAAACGGCTCCATAACACGCACAAGAATCCAAAAGAAACGAAAGTTAACTAAAAGAAAGCAAATAAACAGTATGAAGTGGTCAAAATTGGTTTTACGCATGCCTATGTGCGTCTGGCACATGCGTCTTCGGGCTCTCCCACGTTGGTTTGTGGATGAAAGCTATATGTTCAGCTGTAATGTCATGTAAAAACAATCTTTACATGACATTTACTCCCAGGTGTGACCAGTTAGGTCCTTAAGATATCAACAGGCTGTATAAAGCTACAACCGTTGCGGCTGTGTGTTTGTGCCAAATGCGCAAAGCCCATCCGCGCTTCCCAAAATTGGAGTGAGTACTCATAAATCACGTGAATAACATGAATAAACGTTTTTACTGAATTTTGTTGTGTTTTATACGTTCTATGCTGTCATTTCTCTCTTCTCCTATTGGCAAGGCAAGGCAGAGTGCTCGCAACTGTGTCCTGTGCAGTAGCCGTGATATCTGTAATTGCAATTATTACTTTTGCATATGATGACAGCGTGCAAAAGACGCATGGGCTCTGTGGAGAGCTCCGCTCCAGCTGGCTGCTGTGACAGCTCACTGACACTGTATTTCTGCTTAATCAGTTTCAGTCTCGCCAGAGTTACATTAATATCTGTATTTTTATATTTGAAATTCAGGGGATTTTGATAATAGATTATTAAAGTTTGTTTGCGAGGCTGTGGCCTCTGCATGTGCAAAGCTTGTGCGCCAAACTTTAGGGCGTATTTGCGCCGGCATATCATTAGTGCAAAATGTTTTGGGTAAAAAATAGGCTATTAAAAGGAACTGTCGGAATGGCGGTATGTTAAAAAAAAACAAAAAACATACCGCCATTCCGACCATAGGAGGAAAAAAGTGTCGGAATGGTGGGACGTTTGATAAAAAATTAAGTGTCGCCATTCCGACAATTGGAGACCCATGTCGGAATGGCGAGATGTCGGAATGGCAGCATGTAACCATGATGAAGGAGAGACCATTTGAGCAGCACAGCCATTTCGCAGCACAGGGACAGCAGTCCAAGTTACAGTATCTCCCACGTGGTATCACCTGTCACATTGTGTCAAGGCATCAAAAGAAGAAAAAATCACCAAACTCAAGGACAAAAAGACAAAGACTCCGGTGAACGAAGACAGAGGACTGACAAACCAGAAATACAAAAGGATTCTCGATATCAAGATCCAGAAGAAGAGGCTAACAATGCCACGAACACTTACGATGCTGGGAATGATGCCAGCAATGAACAGAGAAGAAGATTCAGTGTCATCAATCTGCATTACGTGCCTCTAATGAGGGGGTGAATATAGAATCCTCAACGATTACAACGTCTCTGGGAACTGTGACAACAACAAGGTTTAAACCATTTTGATATATATTGTAACCTATTGTCTAAGGAATAGTGCTGAAAATGAGGTAAATCTAATCCACCACTGTCCTTGGTCTTCTGTAGGGTTTTTAAACTAATACGTGGTGGTTTGTTTTTCCACAGAAATTTGGAGATGCATGAATCTAGTGACTTAAACCAAGTAGCAGATGGTTTTATGGGGATCATTGAGAACAAATAGTTAACTTTTGGTAGAATCATCATTTTAATGGATGTAACTCTCCCCATAAGTGATATAGGTAAGGACTTCCAACGAGAGATCGTCCTCTACTGTCTTTAATAATTGCACATAATTTAGCTTTGTTAGCTCTGAGAGCCTGGAGGAAATGTTTATGCCTAAATATCTAATATTTCCTGACTGTAAAGTGATCGCAGGTATATTATGGACCCTACAGTTAATGGGCAGAACTGTGGTCTTAGACCAGTTGATAGAGTAGTCAGAAAGTGCTGAGAATTTATTTATGAGTGTGATCGTGTGACTGAGAGACGTCTGTGAGTTCTGAAGGAAAAGTAATACATCATCAGCATAAAGACTTATTTTATGCTCAATATTTTGGGATTAATTACTCACAAACGGGTAAGAAAAGGTAGTATTGCCAGACCATACATGATCAAAACAGGGAGCGGAGGTGGTTCAGCTGCAAGGTGTGAATGTCTGACTATAGTTTGTAAAAAGCGGGTAAGATAAGGTGCGAATGCCCGACAATGTATGATCAAAAGAGGGAGCGGAGGTTTTTGGCTACAAGAAGATTTGAATGTCCATCAATAATTGCTTTAAAACATGAAAGAAAATTTTCGAATATCAAACCGCACATGATCATAAGCGGGAGAGGAGTTGTTCAGCTGCAAGAAGGTGTGAATGTCCACCCATAATTACTGAAAAATAGGTAAGAAAAGGTGAAAATGCCCAACCATACATCATCAAAAGCAGGAGTGGATGTGTTCGGCTACAAGAAGGTTTGAATGTCCGACCATAGTTTGTAAAAAGCGGGTAAGAAAAGGTTCGAATGCCCGAACATAGACCATCAAAAGAGGGAGCGGAGGTGTTCCGCTGTAAGAAGGTGTAAATGTCCGACCATAGTTGGTAAAAAGCGGGTAAGAAAAGGTTAAAATACCCGACTGTACACAATCAATAGCGGGAGCAGAGTTGTTTGGCTACAAGAAGGTGTGAAAGTCCGACCACGGTTTGTAAAAAGTGGGTAAGAAAAGGTTCGAATGCCCGAATATATACCATCAAAAGTGGAAGTGGATGTGTTCGGCTGCAAGAAGGTGTGAACGTCCGACCAAAGTTTGTAAAAAGCAGTTAAGAAAAGGTTCGAATATCCAACCAAACATAATCAAAAGCGGGAGCAGAGCTGTTCGACTGCAAGTAGGTGTGAATGTCAGATCATAATTTGCAAAAAGCTGATGAGAAAGGGTGAGAATGCCCGGCTATACACCATCAAATGCGGGAGCGGAAGTGTTCGGCTGTGAGTAGGTGTGAATGTCCAACCATAATTGCTGAAAAATGTGTTAGAAGAGACTAGAATGCCGGCCAAGACATCATCAAATGCGGGAGCGGAGTTGTTCGGCTGTGAGTAGGTGTGAATCTCCGAGCATAGTTTGTAAAATGGGGGTAAGAATAGGTTCGAATGCCCGAACATACACTACCAAAACAGGGAGCTGAGGTGACTCAGCTGCAAGGTGTGAATGTCTGACTATAGTTTGTAAATAAGGTGCGAATGCCCAACAATGTATAATCAAAAGAGGGAGCGGAGGTTTTCGGCTACAAGAAGGTTTGAATGTCCGACCATAGTTTGTAAAAAGCGGGTAAGAAAAGGTTCAAATGCCTGACTATACACCATCAAAAGCGGGAGCAGAGGTGTTCCGCTGTAAGACGGTGTGAATGTCCGACCATATTTGGTAAAAAGCGGGTAAGAAAAGGTTAAAATACCCGACTGTACACAATCAATAGCGGGAGAGGAGGTGTTCAGCTGCAGGAAGGTGTGAATGTCCACCCATAATTACTGAAAAATGGGTAAGAAAAGGTGCGAATGCCAAACCATACATTATCAAAAGCAGGTGTGAATGTCAGATCATAATTTGCAAAAAGCTGATGAGAAAGGGTGAGAATGCCCGACTATACACCATCAAATGCGGGAGCGGAGTTGTTCGGCTGTGAGTAAGTGTGAATCTCCTACCATAATTGCTGAAAAATGTGTTAGAAAAGGTAAGAATGCCGGTCCATACATCATCAAAAGCGGGAGAGGTGGTGTTCAGCTGCAAGAAGGTGTGAATGTCCGACTAAAGTTCAAATATATTAACAAAAGCGGGAGGAGAGGTCTTCGGATGAGAGTGGTTGAGAATTTCCAACCATAATCTATAAAATGCGGTGAAAAAAAAGGTGTGATAGAACACTAAAAGGTGGAGCGGAAGTGTTCGGCTGCAAGAAGGTGTGAATGTCCGACTATATTTGGTGAAAAGCAGGTGAAGCAAGGTCTGAATGCCCAACCTTACATCATCAAAAGCGAGATCAGAGGTGTTTGGCTGCATGAAGGCCATAGTTTGCCAAAAGCGGGTAAGCTGCGAATGACCGACTAAATATCAACAAAAGGTCTTCGGATGCAAGTGGGTGTGAATATCCCACCATACAAGTATGGTGGAGAGGAAGCTGTGAACATCCGACCATAGTTGGCAAAAAGCGGGTGAGAAAAGGTGCGAATGTCCAACCATACATGATCAAAACAGGGAGCGGAGGTGTTTGGCTGTGACAAGGTGTGAATGTCCACCCAAAATTAATGAAAAGCGGGCAACAAGTAGGTTTGAATGCCCAACCATACATCATCAAAAGCAGGAGTGGATGTGTTCGGCTACAAGAAGGTTTGAATGTCCGAGCATAGTTTGTAAAAAGCGAGTAAGAAAAGGGTCGAATGCCCAAACATACACCATCAAAAGAGGGAGCGGAGGTGTTCCGCTGTAAGAAAGTGTGAATGTCCGACCATAGTTGGTAAAAAACGGGTAAGAAAAGGTTAAAATACCCGACTGTACACAATCAATAGCGGGAGCGGATGTGTTTGGCTACAAGAATGTGTGACAGTTCAACCATGGTTTGTAAAAAGCTGCTAAGAAAAGGTTCGAATGCCCGAATATATACCATCAAAAGCGGAAGCGGAGGTGTTCGGCTGCAAGAAGGTGTGAACGTCCGACCAAAGTTTGCAAAAAGCAGTTAAGAAAAGGTTCGAATGCCCGAATATATACCATCAAAAGCGGGAGCAGAGCTGTTCGACTGCAAGTAGGTGTGAATGTCCAGCCATAATTACTCACAAACGGGTAAGAAAAGGTAGTATTGCCAGACCATACATGATCAAAACAGGGAGCTGAGGTGGTTCAGCTGCAAGGTGTGAATGTCTGACTATAGTTTGTAAAAAGCGGGTAAGACAAGGTGCGAATGCCCGACAATGTATGATCAAAAGAGGGAGTGGAGGTCTTCGGCTGCAAGATCTGAATGTCCAACCATAATTTCTAAAAACCGGGTAAGAAAAGGCTCGAAAGCCCGACTATACACAATCAAAAGCGGGAGCGGGAGGTTTTCAGCTGCAAATCCTTCACTCAAACCAAGTGAAAACTGCTTTGTCCTTCATATTTATCAATGTCTAGATCGACTTCAACAAAGAACAACATTGTACTTTGCAGTAAAGAAAGAGCAAATCAAAAGGTTTAGGAATCCGAGAATAAGCTTATTTTCATGAGTTCTGCACGATTATTGATTTTACTATAAATGAATGCTTTCACTCAAACTATGTTAAAACTGCTTTGTCCTTCATATTTATCAATGTCTAGATTGACTTCAACAAAGAACAACACTGGATTTTGCAGTAGAAGAAAGAGAAACACTGAAGGATCAGTAATCCGAGAATAAGCTTATTTTCATACGTTCTGCATGATTTGGGATTTTATGTATAAAATGAATTCCTTCATTCAAACCAAGTTAAAACTGCTTTGTCCTTCATATTTATCAATGTCTAGATCGACTTCAACAAAGAACAACATTGTATTTTGCAGTAGAAGAAAAAGCAACACTGAAGGATCAGGAATCCGAGAATAAGCTTCTTTTCATACGTTCTGCATGATTTGGGATTTTATGTATAAAATGAATTCCTTCACTCAAACCAAGTGAAAACTGCTTTGTCCTTCATATTTATCAATGTCTAGATTTACTTCAACAAAGAACAACATTGTATTTTGCAGTAGTAGAAAGAGCAACACTTGAAGGAACAGGAATCCGAGAATAAGCTTATTTTCATACGTTCTGCATGAGTTGGGATTTTATGTATAAAATGAATTCCTTTACTCAAACTATGTTAAAACTGCTTTGTCCTTCATATTTATCAATGTCTAGATTGACTTCAACAAAGAACAACATTGTATTTTGCAGTAGAAGAAAGAGCAACACTGAAGGATCAGCAATCCGAAAACACGCTTATTTTCATACGTTCTGCTTGATTTGGGATTTTGCTATAAAATTAATTCCTTCACTCAAACAAAGTGGAAACTGCTTTGTCCTTCATATTTATCAATGTCTATATCGATTTCAACAAAGAACAAGGCTGTATTTTGCAGTATAGGAAAGAGCAACACTGGAGGATCAGGAATCCGAGAATAAGCTTACTTTCATGAGTCCTGCACGATTTCGGATTTTCCTATAAAATGAATTGCTTTGCTCAAACCAAGTTAAAATTGCTTTGTCCTTCATAGTTATCCATGTCTAAAATGTATCAAGCATAAAGTTCCTCATATTACCCTGAATGAGAAAGAAGCATCCCTTTGGTTGAGCAATACGTTCCTTTTGCGGAGTTATGCATGATTTCGGATTTTGCTATAAAATTCATTCCTTCACACCTTTTTTTTTCACCATATTTTATAGATTATGGTTGGAAATTTCAACCACTCTAATCCGAAGACCTCTCCTCCCGCTTTTGTTAATATATTTGAACTTTAGTTGGACATTCACCCCTTTTTGCAGCTAAACCACCTCCGCTCCCTGTTTTGATCATGTATGGTCTGGCAATACTACATTTTCTTACCCGTTTGTGAGTAATTATGGCTGGATATTCACACCTACTTGCAGCTGAACACAATCTCTCTCGCTTTTAATTATGTTTGGATATTCGAACCTTTTCTTTACTGCTTTTTGCCAACTTTGGTCGGACGTTCACACCTTCTTGCAGCCGAACACCTCCGCTTCCGCTTTTGATGGTATATATTCGGGCATTCGAACCTTTTCTTACCAGCTTTTTACAAACGATGGTTGGACTTTCACACCTTCTTGTAGCCGAACAACTCCGCTCCCGCTATTGATTGTGTACAGTCGGGTATTTTAACCTTTTCTTACCCGCTTTTTACAAACTATGGTCGGACATTCAAACCTTCTTGTAGCCGAAAACCTCCGCTCCCTCTTTTGATTATACATTGTCGGGCATTCGCATCTTATCGTACTCGCTTTTTACAAACTATAGTCAGACATTCACACCTTGGTGCTGAACCACCTCGGCTCCCTGTTTTGATCATGTATGGTCTGGCAATACTACCTTTTCTTACCCGTTTGTGAGTAATTATGGCAGGACATTCACACCTACTTGCAGTCGAACAGCTCTGCTCCCGCTTTTGATTATGTTTGGTTGGATATTCGAACCTTTTCTTAACTGCTTTTTACAAACTTTGGTCGGACGTTCACACCTTCTTGCAGCCGAACACATCCACTTCCGCTTTTGATGGTATATATTCGGGCATTCGAACCTTTTCTTACCAGCTTTTTACAAACCATGGTTGGACTTTCACACATTCTTGTAGCCGAACAACTCCGCTCCCCCTATTGATTGTGTACAGTCGGGTATTTTAACCTTTTCTTACCCGCTTTTTACCAACTATGGTCGGACATTCACACCTTCTTACAGCGGAACACCTCCGCTCCCTCTTTTGATGGTGTATGTTTGGGCATTCGAACCTTTTCTTACCCGCTTTTTACAAACTATGCTCGGACATTCAAACCTTCTTGTAGCCGAACACATCCACTCCTGCTTTTGATGATGTATGCTTGGGCATTCAAACCTACTTTTTGCCAGCTTTTCATTAATTTTGGGTGGACATTCACACCTCCGCTCCCTGTTTTGATTATGTATGGTTGGACATTCGCACCTTGTCTCATCCGCTTTTTGCAAACTATGGTCGGCTGTTCACAGCTTCCTCTCCACCATACTTGTATGGTGGGATATTCACACCCACTTGCATCCGAAGACCTTTTGTTGATATTTAGTCGGTCATTCGCAGCTTACCCGCTTTTTACAAACTATAGTCAGACATTCACACCTTGGTGCTGAACCACCTCAGCTCCCTGTTTTGATCATGTATGGTCTGGCAATACTACCTTTTCTTACCCGTTTGTGAGTAATTATGGCTGGACATTCACGCCTACTTGCAGTCGAACAGTCGAATCCCGCTTTTGATTATGTTTGGTTGGATATTCGAACCTTTTCTTAACTGCTTTTTACAAACTTTGGTCGGACGTTCACACCTTCTTGCAGCCGAACACCTCCGCTTCCGCTTTTGATGGTATATATTCGGGCATTCGAACCTTTTCTTACCAGCTTTTTACAAACCATGGTTGGACTTTCACACCTTCTTGTAGCCAAACAACTCCGCTCCCGCTATTGATTGTGTACAGTCGGGTATTTTAACCTTTTCTTACCCGCTTTTTACCAACTATGGTCGGACATTCACACCGTCTTACAGCGGAACATCTCCGCTCCCGCTTTTGATGGTGTATTGTCAGGCATTTGAACCTTTTCTTACCCGCTTTTTACAAACTATGGTCGGACATTCAAACCTTCTTGTAGCCAAAAACCTCCGCTCCCTCTTTTGATCATACATTGTCGGGCATTCGCATCTTTTCTTACCCGCTTTTTACAAACCATAGTCGGACTTTCACATCTTTTAGTAGCCGAACAACTCCGCTCCCGCTATTGATTGTGTACAGTCGGATATTTTAACCTTTTCTTACCCGCTTTTTACCAACTATGGTCGGACATTCACACCTTCTTACAGCGGAACACCTCCGCTCCCTCTTTTGATGGTGTATGTTCGGGCAGTCAAACCTTTTCTTACCTGCTTTTTACAAACTATGGTCAGACATTCAACCCTTCTTGGAGCCAAACACATCCACTCCTGCTTTTGATTATGTATAGTTGGGCATTCGCACCTTTTCTTACCCATTTTTCAG
Source organism: Leuresthes tenuis (assembly GCF_036924035.1). Taxonomy (NCBI): domain Eukaryota; kingdom Metazoa; phylum Chordata; class Actinopteri; order Atheriniformes; family Atherinopsidae; genus Leuresthes; species Leuresthes tenuis. The sequence continues at coordinate 275,197 of NW_027325416.1, read as the reverse complement.
TAATTATGGGTGTACATTCACACCTTCTTGCAGCCGAACACCTCCGCTCCCTCTTTTGATCATACATTTTCGGGCATTCGCACCTTTTCTTACCCGCTTTTTACAAACCATGGTCGGACTTTCACACCTTTTAGTAGCCGAACAACTCCGCACCCGCTACTGATTGTGTACAGTCGGGTATTTTAACCTTTTCTTACCCGTTTTTTACCAACTATGGTCGGACATTAACACCTTCTTACAGCGGAACACCTCCGCTCCCTCCTTTGATGGTGTATGTTCGGGCATTCGAACCTTTTCTTACCCGCTTTTTACAAACTATGGTCAGACGTTCAAACCTTCTTGAAGCCGAACATATCCACTCCTGCTTTTGATGATGTATGGTTGGGCATTCGAACCTACTTGTTGCCCGCTTTTCATTAATTATGGGTGGACATTCACACCTTGTCTCAGCCAAACACCTCCGCTCCCTGTTTTGATCATGTATGGTTTGACATTCGCACCTTTGCTTACCTTCTTTTTATACTGATTGCTCAAGATTAAGTTGTTCTTTCTCAAACTACAAAATTATTTTTAATTGTTGAAACTTGATTTGAAGTGGATAAATAAGGAAGACAAACAGTTTTAAGTCAGGCTGATAGCAATTAATTTTATAGCAAAATCTGTATTTCGTCATTTGTCGAGAGATGCTTATTGCTGAAGAAGTTCTTTCTCATTCTAAAAAGTACAACGTTGTTTATCATTGAAACTTGATTAGACATGAATAAATATGAAGGACAAAGCAGTCTTAACTTGGTTTGAGTTAAGGAATTCGTTTTATAGGAGAATCCGAATTCGTGCATAACTCGTAAAATAGAGCTTATTTTCGGAATTCTAAAGAATGAGTCTGGTTCTTTCTCATAATACAAAGTTTGTTGTTTATTGTTGAAACTTCATCAGACCGTTAGATATAGTCGGACTCACCTCGACGCACGGCTTGGGATCTGGAACCAGTACTCTTGAGAGGGGTTGGACTCTCTTCCACTCTGGAGTTGCCCGTGGTGAGAGGCGCAGAGCAGGTGTGGGCATACTTATTGCCCCCCGGCTGTGTGCCAGTACATTGGGGTTTACCCCAGTGAACGAGAGGGTAGCCTCTCTCCGCCTTTGGGTGGGGGGACGAGTCCTGACTGTTGTTTGTGCCTATGCGCCAAACAGCAGTTCAGAGTACCTACCCTTTTTGGAGTCTCTGGGGGAGGCACTGGAGAATGCTCCTACCGGAGACTCCCTCATTCTGCTGGGGGACTTCAATGCTCACGTGGGCAATGAGAGTGAGACCTGGAGGGGTGTGATTGGGAGGAACGGCCCCCCCGATCTGAATCAGAGTGGTGTTATGTTGTTGGACTTCTGTGCCAGTCATAGACTGTCCATAACGAACACCATGTTCAGGCATAAGGGTGTCCATATGTGCACTTGGCACCAGGACACCCTTGGCCGCAGTTCGATGATCGACTTTGTGGTTGTATCATCGGACTTGCGGCCGTATGTCCTGGACACTCGGGTGAAGAGAGGGGCGGAGCTGTCAACTGATCACCACCTGGTGGTGAGTTGGCTCCGCTGGTGGGGGAGGATGCCGATCAGACCTGGCAGGCCCAAACGTATTGTGAGGGTCTGCTGGGAGCGTTTGTCAGAATCCCCCGTCAGAAGGAGCTTTAACTCCCACCTCCGGCAGAGCTTCAACCATATTTGAGGTGGGGGACATTGAATGGGCCATGTTCCGTGACTCCATTGCCGAGGCAGCTGGTCGGAGTTGTGGCCGTAAGGTGGTCGGTGCCTGTCGTGGCGGCAACCCTCGAACCTGCTGGTGGACACCAGTGGTGAGGGAAGCCGTCAAGCTGAAGAAGGAGTCCTATCGGGCCTTTTTGGACAGTGGGACCCTGGAAGAAGCTGATAGGTACCGACGGGCCAGACGGGCCACGGCTTCGGCGGTTGCTGAGGCAAAAACTCGGGCCTGGGAGGAGTTCGGTGAGACCATGGAGAACGATTTCCGGACGGCCTAGAAAAGATTCTGGTCCACCATCCGGCGTCTCAGGGGGGGGGAAGCGGCTCACAGTCAACACTGTTTACAGTGGGGACGGGGCTTTGCTGACCTCAACTAGGGATGTTGTGAGTCGGTGGGGGGAGTACTTCGAGGAACTCCTCAATCCTACCAACACGTGCTCGGAAGAGGCAGAGTCGGAGAGCTCGGAGACGGGGCCTCCCATTTCTGGGGCTGAGGTTGCCGAGGTGGTTAAAAAGCTCCTCGGTGGCAAGGCCCCGGGGGTGGATGAGGTCCGTCCTGAGTTTCTCAAGGCTCTGGATGTTGTAGGGCTGTCTTGGCTGACACGCCTCTGCAGTATCGCGTGGACATCGGGGACAGTGCCTCTGGACTGGCAGATTGGGGTGGTGGTCCCCCTCTTTAAAAAGGGGGACCGGAGGGTGTGTTCCAACTATAGGGGTATCACACTCCTCAGCCTCCCTGGTAAGGTCTATTCGGGGGTATTGGAGAGGAGGATCCGTCGGATAATCGAGCCTCGGATTCAGGAGATGCAGTGTGGCTTTCGTCCTGGCCGTGGAACAGTGGACCAGCTCTATACCCTCGGCAGGATCCTGGAGGGTGCATGGGAGTTCACCCAACCAGTCTACATGTGTTTTGTGGACTTGGAAAAAGCGTTCGACCGTGTCCCTCGTTGAGTCCTGTGGGGGGTGCTCCGGGAATATGGAGTGCCGGACCCCTTGATAGGGGCCGTTCGGTCTCTGTATGACCGGTGCCAGAGTTTGGTCCGCATTGCCGGCAGTAAGTCGGATACGTTTCCGGTGAGAGTTGAACTCCGTCAGGGCTGCCCTTTGTCACCGATTCTGTTCCTAACTTTTATGGACAGAATTTCTAGGCGGAGCCAGGGCGTTGAGGGTGTCCCATTTGGCGACCTCAGAATCGGGTCTCTGCTTTTTGCAGATGATGTGGTTCTGTTAGCGTCGTCAGGCCGTGACCTTCAGCTCTCACTGGAGTGATTCGCAGCCGAGTGTGAAGCGGCTGGGATGAGAATCAGCACCTCCAAATCCGAGACTATGGTTCTCAGCCGGAAAAGGGTGGAATGCTCTCTCCGGGTCGGGAATGAGATCCTTCCCCAAGAGGAGGAGTTCAAGTATCTCGGGGTCTTGTTCACGAGTGACGGACGAATGGAGCGGGAGATTGACGGGCGGATCGGTGCGGCGCCTGCAGTGTTGCAGTGAAGAGGGAGCTGAGCCAGAAGGCGAAGCTCTCTACTTACTGGTCAATCTACGTTCCCATCCTCACCTATGGTCACGAGTTGTGGGTAGTGACCGAAAGAACAAGATCGCGAATACAAGCGGCCGAAATGGGTTTCCTCCGCAGGGTGTCTGGGCTCTCCCTTAGAGATAGGGTGAGAAGCTCAGTCATCCGGGAGGGGCTCGGAGTAGAACCGCTGCTCCTCCGTATTGAGAGGAGTCAGATGAGGTGGCTCGGGCATCTGGTTAGGATGCCCCCTGGGCGCCTCCCTGGGGAGGTGTTCCGGGCACGTCGCACTGGGAGGAGACCCCGGGGGAGACCCAGGACACGTTGGAGAGACTATGTCTCTCGGCTGGCCTGGGAACGCCCCGGGGTCCCCCCGGAAGAGCTGGAGGAAGTGGCCGGGGACAGAGACGTCTGGGTTTCTCTGCTCAAGCTGCTGCCCCCGCGACCCGACCCCCGGATAAGCGGCAGATGATGGATGGATGGATGGATATATCCTCCACCAACCAGACTTACAACCCCCGACTAGGGTAGCAGAATTTCTAAGCATCTGTACCCCAAAGCTACTATCAAAAATATATAAATTATTGTCTAAGATAGATGACACAATGTCTCTTCCATCCTCAAAATGGGAGGCAGATTTATCCATCAGTTCTGGTCATAGCTTCTAACCACAAATATGTTTGAACACCTTCATAAAGACTCGAAATCCTAATTTCCAGCTCATACAATACAAAATCCTTCATAGAACACACTATACAGGACAAAGGATGTTCAGGATGGGTCTAACACACTCAAACATCTGCTCACATTGCACAGATAACACACCTGATGATTATGCACACGCTTTGTGGTTTTCTGTGCCTGTCCAGAAGTTCTGGCTTGAAGTCTGTGAGGACCTATCAACATGGCTAAAGTGTAGCATCCCTGCATGCCCCACACTGTGCATACTGGGTGACTTAGACAACATCAACATGGAAATTAACTCAGCACACATGGTTGTCACAGTGTTATATATCGCAAAGAATGTTCTCATGAACTGGAAAGCGAAGAACAATCTGTGTATTAACCAGTTTAGAAATTTTCTTTTAGATTATATGAGCATGGAAACAATGTCTGCCTCCTCAAAACATCAATTGGCTGAATTTCATTCTCTCTGGTCCCCTCTGATTAGTTTTATCACATAGTGGTGGTGGTGGGTTGCTGGGTGATGGTGGGTCTCAGGCCCGGGCTGCTGCGACTGGTGTGACCGGGTGGTTTGTTTGTTTGTTTTTTGTAGAGGTCCTCCTGGGTGGGGTTGGGTTGAGTGGGGTGGGGCGGGATGGGTACCTTCTGGGGGTACAGTAGCTCCCGGAATATGGTCGCTGCAGGCCCCGAGCCTGGTGGACATCAGGCCCTCCTGCCCATTGTTGGCTCCCAGGTAGCGGGGATGCCTATTGCAGCCAGTCCCTGGCTGCCCTCTCTGGGGGAGAGTAGCTCCCCCGGTATATATCCCCATACCCCTCTCCCTTCTGGCTCCTGTACACAGCACACACTCACACATGAAGGGTTTTGGGGGCGTGTGTGTTCGGTGGGGTGTAGTGGATGGGGCCACGTAGGTGGTCCCCTTTGGTTGCACTCTGCAGTTCCCTGCCCCTGTTTTAATTACACCTTAGACATTACTACTTATCAAACACACTCACACACACACATTAGGTCTTGGGGGGTGGTTACACTGAGTGGCATCTGGTGGGCGGGGCTCTTTGGGTATGTAGGCTGCCCAGAGTGCCGCGCTCCCAGTTCTACAAGTTTGGCTGCCCCTCAATTTTAATTGCTCACTATTAGAAAATATTGAAGAGCCAGAAGGGTGAGGGGAGGGGTCTTCTTCGCGCACCCCTGCTTCCTGGTGTCTGCTCGGGGCAGGAGGGGCCAGGAGGATTAATTAATTGTTCTGCTGGTTCGGGGTCTGTGGTGGCTGGGGGGTTGCTGGCCTCCTGGTGTGCCCGCTGCACTACACCCCAGCAGAGTCGAGGGAGGTAGGATGTGTGGATGTGTGGATGTATGGGACGTGAAAGTGTGTGTGGTAATGATTGGGCCTGGATCTGGGACTTGCTGTCGCCTGGCCTGCCTGTGTTTCTCCCGATGGGGCATCAGCGTTGCCTCTCCCCACTGCTCGCGACTTCACCCACCTGTGGGCACGTCTTGACTCCCAGGGCACTTGGCCAGGGGCGCTGGGGCAGGCGCTGACCCACTTTGTGGCTGTCTGGGGCGCTTGGCCCTCCTGGGTATTGGGTGGGGCCTCTGCCGGGGGGTTTGGGGGCGCTCGGGCTCCTGGGGCCCAGGTCCAGTGCACGGCCCATGTCTGGGCGGCTGGGGCCTGGCGGGGTAGGTGGGCTGTTGCCCCTGGTTCCCGGAGTGCCTCTGCCCTATGCTTATGGGGGCTCTTTCCGGGGGCTTCCTCTGCAGTCTTCTGGGTGGATGCGTGGTTGCCCCTGCGGTGGGCTGCCTGGGTTCTGTGCTCTGTGGGGGCTGCTGGTGGCCTGGGTCTTGTGGCCCTCTCTGCCTGCTTCTGATTGCTTGGGGGGGGGGGGGGGGGGGGCTGTGGATTGTGGCCCTGTACGCTTATACACTCATAACTAAGCACGGTTATCATGTAGGTCCTGTGCCATGGGTGTTGCATGTTCTCACACACACACACACACATTCATTAGTCCAGTAGCATGGTCACTAAGCAGTTGATGTATTATCATGTCGTCTCAGGTCATCTATATCCACAGCTGTGTTGTATGCGATTGCCGCTTCTTGTGCTTGTTTTTGTTTGTTTGTGTGTTTGTTTTTTCTCTGCTTGTCTGCTTTCAGGTGCTCCTGGTGGCGCTAAGGCTGGATTCCCCTCATAGGCCATTGTTTTTTACAGGTGTAGCAGCTGGTTGTCTGGTTTTTGTTTCTATTTTTGTTCTGTTTCCTCTTCTTTCCTCTTCTTCTTTCCTTGTCCCCAGGTCCGATTCAGTTCAGTTCATGTCATATATTGTAAACAGAAATAAATAAATGGGCATCAAGGGGAGCTTTACATTTATAAAACTTCCCTTGGCAAAACAAATCTGTTTGGCATCAAAGGTATTCAGACTACAATTCTTCTGACATAATGCTGAACAGGACAAGGGGAAAAAAAAGTAAAGAAGACAGTTCTGCCGAAAGCCAGGGATAGACCTGTTCTAAGTTCTATACTTTTTAAAAGGGGCGTGTTTATCAACTATGGAATTAGAAGATTTACAAAAATGGTCAAGTGCTAGATCTTCATCTGGGATTTTAACAGTGTCATATAACTATTCAACAGATCAGTTAAAAAAAAGCCTGCTCATGGAGATGTTTCAGGATCTGGATACCAAGCATGGACCTAATGTTTTCATTTTTGCAATTCTGATACAGGCTATTGAGCAGTGATAACTAACACCAAGTTCAGATACTGCGGATTTTCTACCTTTGATTTGTTAAGATTGAGCCAATCAGGGACAACCTTGAAGGATCTCTTTGGTTTTGTAGGATCAGTAATTACCTGAGAAAGGTTGATATTGGTACACACCTTTTTTAAATGATCAGAGGCAGAGTTCAACTTGTTTAAATTAAAATTACCACACAGAGATTGGGTTTAGGCCACATGCACACAGAATGACATCAACAAATATAAGAAATATTAAACATTTACACATAGATTTTTGAATATATGTAGAGGAATGATACTTTGAAATGTGCTCATTGCGAAGTTATGATCAGTTGAGTAATGAAGGTTGAACTATTCTGGGAAAGAGGTTCTATTCCCAGCATCATGATGGACACTCCTGATATAGAAGGTTTCGCTAACGCATTGGAATTGTTTTACTATTTTCATATGCATGTGCAATGAAGAATTGCTTGCTGCTGATAAATGCAAAGAAGAACAGCTTACACATAGATGCTCACATATAGGCTGCTGAATGCAATGAAGACCTGCTTATCAAGTAAAGTTCAATGTCAATGTGTAATATTCAATTAGGATTTGCAAAACAGTGAAGTTAAACAATGAATGGGTCCATAGTCGGTATGAGAAGACTACAGGAATATTTACCTGGGTGTACGTTCAAACAGAGATGAGAAAATTGCGATAAATAATTGTTTGTTTGTTTGTTAGTATGTATAGGAATGTTATGTGTATAAACTGTGTTGAGTTATAGTTACTCAGTAGTGTCTCAGTGAAACAACCGACGGGGGAAGCCTTGCGGTGACAACAAAAGCAGTGTTTTACTGATCAGTCAAGTTGCTCCAGTGTACTCCATACAAACTGGTTGGCTACTGAAGGGATAGAAAATGGGGAATACTTGTTTTAAAGCAAACAAGGAATTAGATGGGAAAAATACATGTTTTAACGGGACCCAGACAATATTAAATACTCAGACAGATGGGAGAAGAAGTGTAGTTTTGTAGGAAATCACAAAATTATTACATAGAATTAGTGAAATCAATTTAAGAATGCCTTTCTGAAGAGCTGTTTACCACAGATGAGCAGCTTTGCGACCAAGCACATTGTAGATCGCTTTACTGCCAAAATGATCTAATTTAATGGATTGGTTTAGACATGCATAACAGCATTTTAAGAACAAAGAGAGAAACAAAAAGGGACAACGCTTCATGGTGGAAGGTGATGTATAAATAACTGTGTATATGATGAAGGGGGTGGCAACACCCATTCCGAAATCCCGCCATTCCGACATCCCGCTATTCCGACATCCCACCATTCCAACATACCACCATTCCGACATACCACCATTCCGACATGCAAATGTCCCACCATTCCGACATCCCACCATTGCGACATCCCGCTATTCTGACGTTCAAATGTCCCACCAGTCCGACAAGGTTTTCCGTATAAGGAAATGTGTGTTACTCAACAGGTGAGTCCCTTCTTTCTGTTCATGCAATTTATATGTTTAACACATGTTTATAGACAAGCGTTATTAAAAACACAAAGTCTCGGCAACTGGAGGAGGAGAAGCAGTCCGCGGTGGTTTTCAATCACACACTCCAATGCCACTTGTTTCAACTTCCGAAAATTTAATCCAGGAAAAAAAGGCTTACAAATATGGACCAAAACGGCTCCATAACACGCACAAGAATCCAAAAGAAACGAAAGTTAACTAAAAGAAAGCAAATAAATAGTATGAAGTGGTCAAAATTGGTTTTACGCATGCCTATGTGCGTCTGGCACATGCGTCTTCGGGCTCTCCCACGTTGGTTTGTGGATGAAAGCTATATGTTCAGCTGTAATGTCATGTAAAAACAATCTCTACATGACATTTACTCCCAGGTGTGACCAGTTAGGTCCTTAAGATATCAACAGGCTGTATAAAGCTACAACCGTTGCGGCTGTGTGTTTGTGCCAAATGCGCAAAGCCCATCCGCGCTTCCCAAAATTGGAGTGAGTACTCATAAATCACGTGAATAACATGAATAAACGTTTTTACTGAATTTTGTTGTGTTTTATACGTTCTATGCTGTCATTTCTCTCTTCTCCTATTGGCAAGGCAAGGCAGAGTGCTCGCAACTGTGTCCTGTGCAGTAGCCGTGATATCTGTAATTGCAATTATTACTTTTGCATATGATGACAGCGTGCAAAAGACGCATGGGCTCTGTGGAGAGCTCCGCTCCAGCTGGCTGCTGTGACAGCTCACTGACACTGTATTTCTGCTTAATCAGTTTCAGTCTCGCCAGAGTTACATTAATATCTGTATTTTTATATTTGAAATTCAGGGGATTTTGATAATAGATTATTAAAGTTTGTTTGCGAGGCTGTGGCCTCTGCATGTGCAAAGCTTGTGCGCCAAACTTTAGGGCGTATTTGCGCCGGCATATCATTAGTGCAAAATGTTTTGGGTAAAAAATAGGCTATTAAAAGGAACTGTCGGAATGGCGGTATGTTAAAAAAAAACAAAAAACATACCGCCATTCCGACCATAGGAGGAAAAAAGTGTCGGAATGGTGGGACGTTTGATAAAAAATTAAGTGTCGCCATTCCGACAATTGGAGACCCATGTCGGAATGGCGAGATGTCGGAATGGCAGCATGTAACCATGATGAAGGAGAGACCATTTGAGCAGCACAGCCATTTCGCAGCACAGGGACAGCAGTCCAAGTTACAGTATCTCCCACGTGGTATCACCTGTCACATTGTGTCAAGGCATCAAAAGAAGAAAAAATCACCAAACTCAAGGACAAAAAGACAAAGACTCCGGTGAACGAAGACAGAGGACTGACAAACCAGAAATACAAAAGGATTCTCGATATCAAGATCCAGAAGAAGAGGCTAACAATGCCACGAACACTTACGATGCTGGGAATGATGCCAGCAATGAACAGAGAAGAAGATTCAGTGTCATCAATCTGCATTACGTGCCTCTAATGAGGGGGTGAATATAGAATCCTCAACGATTACAACGTCTCTGGGAACTGTGACAACAACAAGGTTTAAACCATTTTGATATATATTGTAACCTATTGTCTAAGGAATAGTGCTGAAAATGAGGTAAATCTAATCCACCACTGTCCTTGGTCTTCTGTAGGGTTTTTAAACTAATACGTGGTGGTTTGTTTTTCCACAGAAATTTGGAGATGCATGAATCTAGTGACTTAAACCAAGTAGCAGATGGTTTTATGGGGATCATTGAGAACAAATAGTTAACTTTTGGTAGAATCATCATTTTAATGGATGTAACTCTCCCCATAAGTGATATAGGTAAGGACTTCCAACGAGAGATCGTCCTCTACTGTCTTTAATAATTGCACATAATTTAGCTTTGTTAGCTCTGAGAGCCTGGAGGAAATGTTTATGCCTAAATATCTAATATTTCCTGACTGTAAAGTGATCGCAGGTATATTATGGACCCTACAGTTAATGGGCAGAACTGTGGTCTTAGACCAGTTGATAGAGTAGTCAGAAAGTGCTGAGAATTTATTTATGAGTGTGATCGTGTGACTGAGAGACGTCTGTGAGTTCTGAAGGAAAAGTAATACATCATCAGCATAAAGACTTATTTTATGCTCAATATTTTGGGATTAATTACTCACAAACGGGTAAGAAAAGGTAGTATTGCCAGACCATACATGATCAAAACAGGGAGCGGAGGTGGTTCAGCTGCAAGGTGTGAATGTCTGACTATAGTTTGTAAAAAGCGGGTAAGATAAGGTGCGAATGCCCGACAATGTATGATCAAAAGAGGGAGCGGAGGTTTTTGGCTACAAGAAGATTTGAATGTCCATCAATAATTGCTTTAAAACATGAAAGAAAATTTTCGAATATCAAACCGCACATGATCATAAGCGGGAGAGGAGTTGTTCAGCTGCAAGAAGGTGTGAATGTCCACCCATAATTACTGAAAAATAGGTAAGAAAAGGTGAAAATGCCCAACCATACATCATCAAAAGCAGGAGTGGATGTGTTCGGCTACAAGAAGGTTTGAATGTCCGACCATAGTTTGTAAAAAGCGGGTAAGAAAAGGTTCGAATGCCCGAACATAGACCATCAAAAGAGGGAGCGGAGGTGTTCCGCTGTAAGAAGGTGTAAATGTCCGACCATAGTTGGTAAAAAGCGGGTAAGAAAAGGTTAAAATACCCGACTGTACACAATCAATAGCGGGAGCAGAGTTGTTTGGCTACAAGAAGGTGTGAAAGTCCGACCACGGTTTGTAAAAAGTGGGTAAGAAAAGGTTCGAATGCCCGAATATATACCATCAAAAGTGGAAGTGGATGTGTTCGGCTGCAAGAAGGTGTGAACGTCCGACCAAAGTTTGTAAAAAGCAGTTAAGAAAAGGTTCGAATATCCAACCAAACATAATCAAAAGCGGGAGCAGAGCTGTTCGACTGCAAGTAGGTGTGAATGTCAGATCATAATTTGCAAAAAGCTGATGAGAAAGGGTGAGAATGCCCGGCTATACACCATCAAATGCGGGAGCGGAAGTGTTCGGCTGTGAGTAGGTGTGAATGTCCAACCATAATTGCTGAAAAATGTGTTAGAAGAGACTAGAATGCCGGCCAAGACATCATCAAATGCGGGAGCGGAGTTGTTCGGCTGTGAGTAGGTGTGAATCTCCGAGCATAGTTTGTAAAATGGGGGTAAGAATAGGTTCGAATGCCCGAACATACACTACCAAAACAGGGAGCTGAGGTGACTCAGCTGCAAGGTGTGAATGTCTGACTATAGTTTGTAAATAAGGTGCGAATGCCCAACAATGTATAATCAAAAGAGGGAGCGGAGGTTTTCGGCTACAAGAAGGTTTGAATGTCCGACCATAGTTTGTAAAAAGCGGGTAAGAAAAGGTTCAAATGCCTGACTATACACCATCAAAAGCGGGAGCAGAGGTGTTCCGCTGTAAGACGGTGTGAATGTCCGACCATATTTGGTAAAAAGCGGGTAAGAAAAGGTTAAAATACCCGACTGTACACAATCAATAGCGGGAGAGGAGGTGTTCAGCTGCAGGAAGGTGTGAATGTCCACCCATAATTACTGAAAAATGGGTAAGAAAAGGTGCGAATGCCAAACCATACATTATCAAAAGCAGGTGTGAATGTCAGATCATAATTTGCAAAAAGCTGATGAGAAAGGGTGAGAATGCCCGACTATACACCATCAAATGCGGGAGCGGAGTTGTTCGGCTGTGAGTAAGTGTGAATCTCCTACCATAATTGCTGAAAAATGTGTTAGAAAAGGTAAGAATGCCGGTCCATAAATCATCAAAAGCGGGAGAGGTGGTGTTCGGCTGCAAGTAGGTGTGAATGTCCAGCCATAATTACGAACAAATGGGTAAGAAAAGGTAGTATTGCCAGACCATACATGATCAAAACAGGGAGCGGAGGTGGTTCAGCTGCAAGAAGGTGTGAATGTCCGACTAAAGTTCAAATATATTAACAAAAGCGGGAGGAGAGGTCTTCGGATGAGAGTGGTTGAGAATTTCCAACCATAATCTATAAAATGCGGTGAAAAAAAAGGTGTGATAGAACACTAAAAGGTGGAGCGGAAGTGTTCGGCTGCAAGAAGGTGTGAATGTCCGACTATATTTGGTGAAAAGCAGGTGAAGCAAGGTCTGAATGCCCAACCTTACATCATCAAAAGCGAGATCAGAGGTGTTTGGCTGCATGAAGGCCATAGTTTGCCAAAAGCGGGTAAGCTGCGAATGACCGACTAAATATCAACAAAAGGTCTTCGGATGCAAGTGGGTGTGAATATCCCACCATACAAGTATGGTGGAGAGGAAGCTGTGAACATCCGACCATAGTTGGCAAAAAGCGGGTGAGAAAAGGTGCGAATGTCCAACCATACATGATCAAAACAGGGAGCGGAGGTGTTTGGCTGTGACAAGGTGTGAATGTCCACCCAAAATTAATGAAAAGCGGGCAACAAGTAGGTTTGAATGCCCAACCATACATCATCAAAAGCAGGAGTGGATGTGTTCGGCTACAAGAAGGTTTGAATGTCCGAGCATAGTTTGTAAAAAGCGAGTAAGAAAAGGGTCGAATGCCCAAACATACACCATCAAAAGAGGGAGCGGAGGTGTTCCGCTGTAAGAAAGTGTGAATGTCCGACCATAGTTGGTAAAAAACGGGTAAGAAAAGGTTAAAATACCCGACTGTACACAATCAATAGCGGGAGCGGATGTGTTTGGCTACAAGAATGTGTGACAGTCCGACGATGGTTTGTAAAAAACGGGTAAGAAAAGGTGCGAATGCCCGACAATGTATGATCAAAAGAGGGAGCGGAGGTTTTCGGCTACAAGAAGGTTTGAATGTCCGACCATAGTTTGTAAAAAGCGGGTAAGAAAAGGTTCAAATGCCTGACTATACACCATCAAAAGCGGGAGCGGAGGTGTTGGGCTACAAGAAGGTGTGAAAGTTCAACCATGGTTTGTAAAAAGCTGCTAAGAAAAGGTTCGAATGCCCGAATATATACCATCAAAAGCGGAAGCGGAGGTGTTCGGCTGCAAGAAGGTGTGAACGTCCGACCAAAGTTTGCAAAAAGCAGTTAAGAAAAGGTTCGAATGCCCGAATATATACCATCAAAAGCGGGAGCAGAGCTGTTCGACTGCAAGTAGGTGTGAATGTCCAGCCATAATTACTCACAAACGGGTAAGAAAAGGTAGTATTGCCAGACCATACATGATCAAAACAGGGAGCTGAGGTGGTTCAGCTGCAAGGTGTGAATGTCTGACTATAGTTTGTAAAAAGCGGGTAAGACAAGGTGCGAATGCCCGACAATGTATGATCAAAAGAGGGAGTGGAGGTCTTCGGCTGCAAGATCTGAATGTCCAACCATAATTTCTAAAAACCGGGTAAGAAAAGGCTCGAAAGCCCGACTATACACAATCAAAAGCGGGAGCGGGAGGTTTTCAGCTGCAAATCCTTCACTCAAACCAAGTGAAAACTGCTTTGTCCTTCATATTTATCAATGTCTAGATCGACTTCAACAAAGAACAACATTGTACTTTGCAGTAAAGAAAGAGCAAATCAAAAGGTTTAGGAATCCGAGAATAAGCTTATTTTCATGAGTTCTGCACGATTATTGATTTTACTATAAATGAATGCTTTCACTCAAACTATGTTAAAACTGCTTTGTCCTTCATATTTATCAATGTCTAGATTGACTTCAACAAAGAACAACACTGGATTTTGCAGTAGAAGAAAGAGAAACACTGAAGGATCAGTAATCCGAGAATAAGCTTATTTTCATACGTTCTGCATGATTTGGGATTTTATGTATAAAATGAATTCCTTCATTCAAACCAAGTTAAAACTGCTTTGTCCTTCATATTTATCAATGTCTAGATCGACTTCAACAAAGAACAACATTGTATTTTGCAGTAGAAGAAAAAGCAACACTGAAGGATCAGGAATCCGAGAATAAGCTTCTTTTCATACGTTCTGCATGATTTGGGATTTTATGTATAAAATGAATTCCTTCACTCAAACCAAGTGAAAACTGCTTTGTCCTTCATATTTATCAATGTCTAGATTTACTTCAACAAAGAACAACATTGTATTTTGCAGTAGTAGAAAGAGCAACACTTGAAGGAACAGGAATCCGAGAATAAGCTTATTTTCATACGTTCTGCATGAGTTGGGATTTTATGTATAAAATGAATTCCTTTACTCAAACTATGTTAAAACTGCTTTGTCCTTCATATTTATCAATGTCTAGATTGACTTCAACAAAGAACAACATTGTATTTTGCAGTAGAAGAAAGAGCAACACTGAAGGATCAGCAATCCGAAAACACGCTTATTTTCATACGTTCTGCTTGATTTGGGATTTTGCTATAAAATTAATTCCTTCACTCAAACAAAGTGGAAACTGCTTTGTCCTTCATATTTATCAATGTCTATATCGATTTAAAAAAAGAACAAGGCTGTATTTTGCAGTATAGGAAAGAGCAACACTGGAGGATCAGGAATCCGAGAATAAGCTTACTTTCATGAGTCCTGCACGATTTCGGATTTTCCTATAAAATTAATTGCTTTGCTCAAACCAAGTTAAAATTGCTTTGTCCTTCATAGTTATCCATGTCTAAAATGTATCAAGCATAAAGTTCCTCATATTACCCTGAATGAGAAAGAAGCATCCCTTTGGTTGAGCAATACGTTCCTTTTGCGGAGTTATGCATGATTTCGGATTTTGCTATAAAATTCATTCCTTCACACCTTTTTTTTTCACCATATTTTATAGATTATGGTTGGAAATTTCAACCACTCTAATCCGAAGACCTCTCCTCCCGCTTTTGTTAATATATTTGAACTTTAGTTGGACATTCACCCCTTTTTGCAGCTAAACCACCTCCGCTCCCTGTTTTGATCATGTATGGTCTGGCAATACTACATTTTCTTACCCGTTTGTGAGTAATTATGGCTGGATATTCACACCTACTTGCAGCTGAACACAATCTCTCTCGCTTTTAATTATGTTTGGATATTCGAACCTTTTCTTTACTGCTTTTTGCCAACTTTGGTCGGACGTTCACACCTTCTTGCAGCCGAACACCTCCGCTTCCGCTTTTGATGGTATATATTCGGGCATTCGAACCTTTTCTTACCAGCTTTTTACAAACGATGGTTGGACTTTCACACCTTCTTGTAGCCGAACAACTCCGCTCCCGCTATTGATTGTGTACAGTCGGGTATTTTAACCTTTTCTTACCCGCTTTTTACAAACTATGGTCGGACATTCAAACCTTCTTGTAGCCGAAAACCTCCGCTCCCTCTTTTGATTATACATTGTCGGGCATTCGCATCTTATCGTACTCGCTTTTTACAAACTATAGTCAGACATTCACACCTTGGTGCTGAACCACCTCGGCTCCCTGTTTTGATCATGTATGGTCTGGCAATACTACCTTTTCTTACCCGTTTGTGAGTAATTATGGCAGGACATTCACACCTACTTGCAGTCGAACAGCTCTGCTCCCGCTTTTGATTATGTTTGGTTGGATATTCGAACCTTTTCTTAACTGCTTTTTACAAACTTTGGTCGGACGTTCACACCTTCTTGCAGCCGAACACATCCACTTCCGCTTTTGATGGTATATATTCGGGCATTCGAACCTTTTCTTACCAGCTTTTTACAAACCATGGTTGGACTTTCACACATTCTTGTAGCCGAACAACTCCGCTCCCCCTATTGATTGTGTACAGTCGGGTATTTTAACCTTTTCTTACCCGCTTTTTACCAACTATGGTCGGACATTCACACCTTCTTACAGCGGAACACCTCCGCTCCCTCTTTTGATGGTGTATGTTTGGGCATTCGAACCTTTTCTTACCCGCTTTTTACAAACTATGCTCGGACATTCAAACCTTCTTGTAGCCGAACACATCCACTCCTGCTTTTGATGATGTATGCTTGGGCATTCAAACCTACTTTTTGCCCGCTTTTCATTAATTTTGGGTGGACATTCACACCTCCGCTCCCTGTTTTGATCATGTATGGTTGGACATTCGCACCTTGTCTCATCCGCTTTTTGCAAACTATGGTCGGCTGTTCACAGCTTCCTCTCCACCATACTTGTATGGTGGGATATTCACACCCACTTGCATCCGAAGACCTTTTGTTGATATTTAGTCGGTCATTCGCAGCTTACCCGCTTTTTACAAACTATAGTCAGACATTCACACCTTGGTGCTGAACCACCTCAGCTCCCTGTTTTGATCATGTATGGTCTGGCAATACTACCTTTTCTTACCCGTTTGTGAGTAATTATGGCTGGACATTCACGCCTACTTGCAGTCGAACAGTCGAATCCCGCTTTTGATTATGTTTGGTTGGATATTCGAACCTTTTCTTAACTGCTTTTTACAAACTTTGGTCGGACGTTCACACCTTCTTGCAGCCGAACACCTCCGCTTCCGCTTTTGATGGTATATATTCGGGCATTCGAACCTTTTCTTACCAGCTTTTTACAAACCATGGTTGGACTTTCACACCTTCTTGTAGCCAAACAACTCCGCTCCCGCTATTGATTGTGTACAGTCGGGTATTTTAACCTTTTCTTACCCGCTTTTTACCAACTATGGTCAGACATTCACACCGTCTTACAGCGGAACATCTCCGCTCCCGCTTTTGATGGTGTATTGTCAGGCATTTGAACCTTTTCTTACCCGCTTTTTACAAACTATGGTCGGACATTCAAACCTTCTTGTAGCCAAAAACCTCCGCTCCCTCTTTTGATCATACATTGTCGGGCATTCGCATCTTTTCTTACCCGCTTTTTACAAACCATAGTCGGACTTTCACATCTTTTAGTAGCCGAACAACTCCGCTCCCGCTATTGATTGTGTACAGTCGGATATTTTAACCTTTTCTTACCCGCTTTTTACCAACTATGGTCGGACATTCACACCTTCTTACAGCGGAACACCTCCGCTCCCTCTTTTGATGGTGTATGTTCGGGCAGTCAAACCTTTTCTTACCTGCTTTTTACAAACTATGGTCAGACATTCAACCCTTCTTGGAGCCAAACACATCCACTCCTGCTTTTGATTATGTATAGTTGGGCATTCGCACCTTTTCTTACCCATTTTTCAGTAATTATGGGTGTACATTCACACCTTCTTGCAGCCGAACACCTCCGCTCCCTCTTTTGATCATACATTTTCGGGCATTCGCACCTTTTCTTACCCGCTTTTTACAAACCATGGTCGGACTTTCACACCTTTTAGTAGCCGAACAACTCCGCACCCGCTACTGATTGTGTACAGTCGGGTATTTTAACCTTTTCTTACCCGTTTTTTACCAACTATGGTCGGACATTAACACCTTCTTACAGCGGAACACCTCCGCTCCCTCCTTTGATGGTGTATGTTCGGGCATTCGAACCTTTTCTTACCCGCTTTTTACAAACTATGGTCAGACGTTCAAACCTTCTTGAAGCCGAACATATCCACTCCTGCTTTTGATGATGTATGGTTGGGCATTCGAACCTACTTGTTGCCCGCTTTTCATTAATTATGGGTGGACATTCACACCTTGTCTCAGCCAAACACCTCCGCTCCCTGTTTTGATCATGTATGGTTTGACATTCGCACCTTTGCTTACCTTCTTTTTATACTGATTGCTCAAGATTAAGTTGTTCTTTCTCAAACTACAAAATTATTTTTAATTGTTGAAACTTGATTTGAAGTGGATAAATAAGGAAGACAAACAGTTTTAAGTCAGGCTGATAGCAATTAATTTTATAGCAAAATCTGTATTTCGTCATTTGTCGAGAGATGCTTATTGCTGAAGAAGTTCTTTCTCATTCTAAAAAGTACAACGTTGTTTATCATTGAAACTTGATTAGACATGAATAAATATGAAGGACAAAGCAGTCTTAACTTGGTTTGAGTTAAGGAATTCGTTTTATAGGAGAATCCGAATTCGTGCATAACTCGTAAAATAGAGCTTATTTTCGGAATTCTAAAGAATGAGTCTGGTTCTTTCTCATAATACAAAGTTTGTTGTTTATTGTTGAAACTTCATCAGACCGTTAGATATAGTCGGACTCACCTCGACGCACGGCTTGGGATCTGGAACCAGTACTCTTGAGAGGGGTTGGACTCTCTTCCACTCTGGAGTTGCCCGTGGTGAGAGGCGCAGAGCAGGTGTGGGCATACTTATTGCCCCCCGGCTGTGTGCCAGTACATTGGGGTTTACCCCAGTGAACGAGAGGGTAGCCTCTCTCCGCCTTTGGGTGGGGGGACGAGTCCTGACTGTTGTTTGTGCCTATGCGCCAAACAGCAGTTCAGAGTACCTACCCTTTTTGGAGTCTCTGGGGGAGGCACTGGAGAATGCTCCTACCGGAGACTCCCTCATTCTGCTGGGGGACTTCAATGCTCACGTGGGCAATGAGAGTGAGACCTGGAGGGGTGTGATTGGGAGGAACGGCCCCCCCGATCTGAATCAGAGTGGTGTTATGTTGTTGGACTTCTGTGCCAGTCATAGACTGTCCATAACGAACACCATGTTCAGGCATAAGGGTGTCCATATGTGCACTTGGCACCAGGACACCCTTGGCCGCAGTTCGATGATCGACTTTGTGGTTGTATCATCGGACTTGCGGCCGTATGTCCTGGACACTCGGGTGAAGAGAGGGGCGGAGCTGTCAACT
Organism: Leuresthes tenuis; assembly: GCF_036924035.1. Classification (NCBI taxonomy): domain Eukaryota; kingdom Metazoa; phylum Chordata; class Actinopteri; order Atheriniformes; family Atherinopsidae; genus Leuresthes; species Leuresthes tenuis. The sequence goes on along the minus strand of NW_027325416.1, from coordinate 256,300 downwards.
GATCACCACCTGGTGGTGAGTTGGCTCCGCTGGTGGGGGAGGATGCCGATCAGACCTGGCAGGCCCAAACGTATTGTGAGGGTCTGCTGGGAGCGTTTGTCAGAATCCCCCGTCAGAAGGAGCTTTAACTCCCACCTCCGGCAGAGCTTCAACCATATTTGAGGTGGGGGACATTGAATGGGCCATGTTCCGTGACTCCATTGCCGAGGCAGCTGGTCGGAGTTGTGGCCGTAAGGTGGTCGGTGCCTGTCGTGGCGGCAACCCTCGAACCTGCTGGTGGACACCAGTGGTGAGGGAAGCCGTCAAGCTGAAGAAGGAGTCCTATCGGGCCTTTTTGGACAGTGGGACCCTGGAAGAAGCTGATAGGTACCGACGGGCCAGACGGGCCACGGCTTCGGCGGTTGCTGAGGCAAAAACTCGGGCCTGGGAGGAGTTCGGTGAGACCATGGAGAACGATTTCCGGACGGCCTAGAAAAGATTCTGGTCCACCATCCGGCGTCTCAGGGGGGGGGAAGCGGCTCACAGTCCACACTGTTTACAGTGGGGACGGGGCTTTGCTGACCTCAACTAGGGATGTTGTGAGTCGGTGGGGGGAGTACTTCGAGGAACTCCTCAATCCTACCAACACGTGCTCGGAAGAGGCAGAGTCGGAGAGCTCGGAGACGGGGCCTCCCATTTCTGGGGCTGAAGTTGCCGAGGTGGTTAAAAAGCTCCTCGGTGGCAAGGCCCCGGGGGTGGATGAGGTCCGTCCTGAGTTTCTCAAGGCTCTGGATGTTGTAGGGCTGTCTTGGCTGACACGCCTCTGCAGTATCGCGTGGACATCGGGGACAGTGCCTCTGGACTGGCAGATTGGGGTGGTGGTCCCCCTCTTTAAAAAGGGGGACCGGAGGGTGTGTTCCAACTATAGGGGTATCACACTCCTCAGCCTCCCTGGTAAGGTCTATTCGGGGGTATTGGAGAGGAGGATCCGTCGGATAATCGAGCCTCGGATTCAGGAGATGCAGTGTGGCTTTCGTCCTGGCCGTGGAACAGTGGACCAGCTCTATACCCTCGGCAGGATCCTGGAGGGTGCATGGGAGTTCACCCAACCAGTCTACATGTGTTTTGTGGACTTGGAAAAAGCGTTCGACCGTGTCCCTCGTTGAGTCCTGTGGGGGGTGCTCCGGGAATATGGAGTGCCGGACCCCTTGATAGGGGCCGTTCGGTCTCTGTATGACCGGTGCCAGAGTTTGGTCCGCATTGCCGGCAGTAAGTCGGATACGTTTCCGGTGAGAGTTGAACTCCGTCAGGGCTGCCCTTTGTCACCGATTCTGTTCCTAACTTTTATGGACAGAATTTCTAGGCGGAGCCAGGGCGTTGAGGGTGTCCCATTTGGCGACCTCAGAATCGGGTCTCTGCTTTTTGCAGATGATGTGGTTCTGTTAGCGTCGTCAGGCCGTGACCTTCAGCTCTCACTGGAGTGATTCGCAGCCGAGTGTGAAGCGGCTGGGATGAGAATCAGCACCTCCAAATCCGAGACTATGGTTCTCAGCCGGAAAAGGGTGGAATGCTCTCTCCGGGTCGGGAATGAGATCCTTCCCCAAGAGGAGGAGTTCAAGTATCTCGGGGTCTTGTTCACGAGTGACGGACGAATGGAGCGGGAGATTGACAGGCGGATCGGTGCGGCGCCTGCAGTGTTGCAGTGAAGAGGGAGCTGAGCCAGAAGGCGAAGCTCTCTACTTACTGGTCAATCTACGTTCCCATCCTCACCTATGGTCACGAGTTGTGGGTAGTGACCGAAAGAACAAGATCGCGAATACAAGCGGCCGAAATGGGTTTCCTCCGCAGGGTGTCTGGGCTCTCCCTTAGAGATAGGGTGAGAAGCTCAGTCATCCGGGAGGGGCTCGGAGTAGAACCGCTGCTCCTCCGTATTGAGAGGAGTCAGATGAGGTGGCTCGGGCATCTGGTTAGGATGCCCCCTGGGCGCCTCCCTGGGGAGGTGTTCCGGGCACGTCGCACTGGGAGGAGACCCCGGGGGAGACCCAGGACACGTTGGAGAGACTATGTCTCTCGGCTGGCCTGGGAACGCCCCGGGGTCCCCCCGGAAGAGCTGGAGGAAGTGGCCGGGGACAGAGACGTCTGGGTTTCTCTGCTCAAGCTGCTGCCCCCGCGACCCGACCCCCGGATAAGCGGCAGATGATGGATGGATGGATGGATATATCCTCCACCAACCAGACTTACAACCCCCGACTAGGGTAGCAGAATTTCTAAGCATCTGTACCCCAAAACTACTATCAAAAATATATAAATTATTGTCTAAGATAGATGACACAATGTCTCTTCCATCCTCAAAATGGGAGGCAGATTTATCCATCAGTTCTGGTCATAGCTTCTAACCACAAATATGTTTGAACACCTTCATAAAGACTCGAAATCCTAATTTCCAGCTCATACAATACAAAATCCTTCATAGAACACACTATACAGGACAAAGGATGTTCAGGATGGGTCTAACACACTCAAACATCTGCTCACATTGCACAGATAACACACCTGATGATTATGCACACGCTTTGTGGTTTTCTGTGCCTGTCCAGAAGTTCTGGCTTGAAGTCTGTGAGGACCTATCAACATGGCTAAAGTGTAGCATCCCTGCATGCCCCACACTGTGCATACTGGGTGACTTAGACAACATCAACATGGAAATTAACTCAGCACACATGGTTGTCACAGTGTTATGTATCGCAAAGAATGTTCTCATGAACTGGAAAGCGAAGAACAATCTGTGTATTAACCAGTTTAGAAATTTTCTTTTAGATTATATGAGCATGGAAACAATGTCTGCCTCCTCAAAACATCAATTGGCTGAATTTCATTCTCTCTGGTCCCCTCTGATTAGTTTTATCACATAGTGGTGGTGGTGGGTTGCTGGGTGATGGTGGGTCTCAGGCCCGGGCTGCTGCGACTGGTGTGACCGGGTGGTTTGTTTGTTTGTTTTTTGTAGAGGTCCTCCTGGGTGGGGTTGGGTTGAGTGGGGTGGGGCGGGATGGGTACCTTCTGGGGGTACAGTAGCTCCCGGAATATGGTCGCTGCAGGCCCCGAGCCTGGTGGACATCAGGCCCTCCTGCCCATTGTTGGCTCCCAGGTAGCGGGGATGCCTATTGCAGCCAGTCCCTGGCTGCCCTCTCTGGGGGAGAGTAGCTCCCCCGGTATATATCCCCATACCCCTCTCCCTTCTGGCTCCTGTACACAGCACACACTCACACATGAAGGGTTTTGGGGGCGTGTGTGTTCGGTGGGGTGTAGTGGATGGGGCCACGTAGGTGGTCCCCTTTGGTTGCACTCTGCAGTTCCCTGCCCCTGTTTTAATTACACCTTAGACATTACTACTTATCAAACACACTCACACACACACATTAGGTCTTGGGGGGTGGTTACACTGAGTGGCATCTGGTGGGCGGGGCTCTTTGGGTATGTAGGCTGCCCAGAGTGCCGCGCTCCCAGTTCTACAAGTTTGGCTGCCCCTCAATTTTAATTGCTCACTATTAGAAAATATTGAAGAGCCAGAAGGGTGAGGGGAGGGGTCTTCTTCGCGCACCCCTGCTTCCTGGTGTCTGCTCGGGGCAGGAGGGGCCAGGAGGATTAATTAATTGTTCTGCTGGTTCGGGGTCTGTGGTGGCTGGGGGGTTGCTGGCCTCCTGGTGTGCCCGCTGCACTACACCCCAGCAGAGTCGAGGGAGGTAGGATGTGTGGATGTGTGGATGTATGGGACGTGAAAGTGTGTGTGGTAATGATTGGGCCTGGATCTGGGACTTGCTGTCGCCTGGCCTGCCTGTGTTTCTCCCGATGGGGCATCAGCGTTGCCTCTCCCCACTGCTCGCGACTTCACCCACCTGTGGGCACGTCTTGACTCCCAGGGCACTTGGCCAGGGGCGCTGGGGCAGGCGCTGACCCACTTTGTGGCTGTCTGGGGCGCTTGGCCCTCCTGGGTATTGGGTGGGGCCTCTGCCGGGGGGTTTGGGGGCGCTCGGGCTCCTGGGGCCCAGGTCCAGTGCACGGCCCATGTCTGGGCGGCTGGGGCCTGGCGGGGTAGGTGGGCTGTTGCCCCTGGTTCCCGGAGTGCCTCTGCCCTATGCTTATGGGGGCTCTTTCCGGGGGCTTCCTCTGCAGTCTTCTGGGTGGATGCGTGGTTGCCCCTGCGGTGGGCTGCCTGGGTTCTGTGCTCTGTGGGGGCTGCTGGTGGCCTGGGTCTTGTGGCCCTCTCTGCCTGCTTCTGATTGCTTGGGGGGGGGGGGGGGCTGTGGATTGTGGCCCTGTACGCTTATACACTCATAACTAAGCACGGTTATCATGTAGGTCCTGTGCCATGGGTGTTGCATGTTCTCACACACACACACACACACATTCATTAGTCCAGTAGCATGGTCACTAAGCAGTTGATGTATTATCATGTCGTCTCAGGTCATCTATATCCACAGCTGTGTTGTATGCGATTGCCGCTTCTTGTGCTTGTTTTTGTTTGTTTGTGTGTTTGTTTTTTCTCTGCTTGTCTGCTTTCAGGTGCTCCTGGTGGCGCTAAGGCTGGATTCCCCTCATAGGCCATGGATTGTTGTCTGTTTTGTTTTTTACAGGTGTAGCAGCTGGTTGTCTGGTTTTTGTTTCTATTTTTGTTCTGTTTCCTCTTCTTTCCTCTTCTTCTTTCCTTGTCCCCAGGTCCGATTCAGTTCAGTTCATGTCATATATTGTAAACAGAAATAAATAAATGGGCATCAAGGGGAGCTTTACATTTATAAAACTTCCCTTGGCAAAACAAATCTGTTTGGCATCAAAGGTATTCAGACTACAATTCTTCTGACATAATGCTGAACAGGACAAGGGGAAAAAAAAGTAAAGAAGACAGTTCTGCCGAAAGCCAGGGATAGACCTGTTCTAAGTTCTATACTTTTTAAAAGGGGCGTGTTTATCAACTATGGAATTAGAAGATTTACAAAAATGGTCAAGTGCTAGATCTTCATCTGGGATTTTAACAGTGTCATATAACTATTCAACAGATCAGTTAAAAAAAAGCCTGCTCATGGAGATGTTTCAGGATCTGGATACCAAGCGTGGACCTAATGTTTTCATTTTTGCAATTCTGATACAGGCTATTGAGCAGTGATAACTAACACCAAGTTCAGATACTGCGGATTTTCTACCTTTGATTTGTTAAGATTGAGCCAATCAGGGACAACCTTGAAGGATCTCTTTGGTTTTGTAGGATCAGTAATTACCTGAGAAAGGTTGATATTGGTACACACCTTTTTTAAATGATCAGAGGCAGAGTTCAACTTGTTTAAATTAAAATTACCACACAGAGATTGGGTTTAGGCCACATGCACACAGAATGACATCAACAAATATAAGAAATATTAAACATTTACACATAGATTTTTGAATATATGTAGAGGAATGATACTTTGAAATGTGCTCATTGCGAAGTTATGATCAGTTGAGTAATGAAGGTTGAACTATTCTGGGAAAGAGGTTCTATTCCCAGCATCATGATGGACACTCCTGATATAGAAGGTTTCGCTAACGCATTGGAATTGTTTTACTATTTTCATATGCATGTGCAATGAAGAATTGCTTGCTGCTGATAAATGCAAAGAAGAACAGCTTACACATAGATGCTCACATATAGGCTGCTGAATGCAATGAAGACCTGCTTATCAAGTAAAGTTCAATGTCAATGTGTAATATTCAATTAGGATTTGCAAAACAGTGAAGTTAAACAATGAATGGGTCCATAGTCGGTATGAGAAGACTACAGGAATATTTACCTGGGTGTACGTTCAAACAGAGATGAGAAAATTGCGATAAATAATTGTTTGTTTGTTTGTTAGTATGTATAGGAATGTTATGTGTATAAACTGTGTTGAGTTATAGTTACTCAGTAGTGTCTCAGTGAAACAACCGACGGGGGAAGCCTTGCGGTGACAACAAAAGCAGTGTTTTACTGATCAGTCAAGTTGCTCCAGTGTACTCCATACAAACTGGTTGGCTACTGAAGGGATAGAAAATGGGGAATACTTGTTTTAAAGCAAACAAGGAATTAGATGGGAAAAATACATGTTTTAACGGGACCCAGACAATATTAAATACTCAGACAGATGGGAGAAGAAGTGTAGTTTTGTAGGAAATCACAAAATTATTACATAGAATTAGTGAAATCAATTGAAGAATGCCTTTCTGAAGAGCTGTTTACCACAGATGAGCAGCTTTGCGACCAAGCACATTGTAGATCGCTTTACTGCCAAAATGATCTAATTTAATGGATTGGTTTAGACATGCATAACAGCATTTTAAGAACAAAGAGAGAAACAAAAAGGGACAACGCTTCATGGTGGAAGGTGATGTATAAATAACTGTGTATATGATGAAGGGGGTGGCAACACCCATTCCGAAATCCCGCCATTCCGACATCCCGCTATTCCGACATCCCACCATTCCAACATACCACCATTCCGACATACCACCATTCCGACATGCAAATACATGCTAATACATCAACTGCTTAGTGACCATGCTACTGGACTAATGAATGTGTGTGTGTGTGTGTGAGAACATGCAACACCCATGGCACAGGACCTACATGATAACCGTGCTTAGTTATGAGTGTATAAGCGTACAGGGCCACAATCCACAGCCCCCCCCCCCCCCCCCCCCCCCCCAAGCAATCAGAAGCAGGCAGAGAGGGCCACAAGACCCAGGCCACCAGCAGCCCCCACAGAGCACAGAACCCAGGCAGCCCACCGCAGGGGCAACCACGCATCCACCCAGAAGACTGCAGAGGAAGCCCCCGGAAAGAGCCCCCATAAGCATAGGGCAGAGGCACTCCGGGACCTGGGCCCCAGGAGCCCGAGCGCCCCCAAACCCCCCGGCAGAGGCCCCACCCAATACCCAGGAGGGCCAAGCGCCCCAGACAGCCACAAAGTGGGTCAGCGCCTGCCCCAGCGCCTCTGGCCAAGTGCCCTGGGAGTCAAGACGTGCCCACAGGTGGGTGAAGTCGCGAGCAGTGGGGAGAGGCAACGCTGATGCCCCATCGGGAGAAACAGGCAGGCCAGGCGACAGCAAGTCCCAGATCCAGGCCCAATCATTACCACACACACTTTCACGTCCCATACATCCACACATCCACACATCCTACCTCCCTCGACTCTGCTGGGGTGTAGTGCAGCGGGCACACCAGGAGGCCAGCAACCCCCCAGCCACCACAGACCCCGAACCAGCAGAAAAATTAATTAATCCTCCTGGCCCCTCCTGCCCCGAGCAGACACCAGGAAGCAGGGGTGTGCGAAGAAGACCCCTCCCCTCACCCTTCTGGCTCTTCAATATTTTCTAATAGTGAGCAATTAAAATTGAGGGGCAGCCAAACTTGTAGAACTGGGAGCGCGGCACTCTGGGCAGCCTACATACCCAAAGAGCCCCGCCCACCAGATGCCACTCAGTGTAACCACCCCCCAAGACCTAATGTGTGTGTGTGAGTGTGTTTGATAAGAGGTAATGTCTAAGGTGTAATTAAAAAAGGGGCAGGGAACTGCAGAGTGCAACCAAAGGGGACCACCTACGTGGCCCCATCCACTACATCACGTCATCTATCTTAGACAATAATTTATATATTTTTGATAGTAGTTTTGGGGTACAGATGCTTAGAAATTCTGCTACCCTAGTCGGGGGTTGTAAGTCTGGTTGGTGGAGGATATATCCATCCATCCATCCATCATCTGCCGCTTATCCGGGGGTCGGGTCGCGGGGGCAGCAGCTTGAGCAGAGAAACCCAGACGTCTCTGTCCCCGGCCACTTCCTCCAGCTCTTCCGGGGGGACCCCGAGGCGTTCCCAGGCCAGCCGAGAGACATAGTCTCTCCAACGTGTCCTGGGTCTCCCCCGGGGTCTCCTCCCAGTGGGAAGTGCCCGGAACACCTCCCCAGGGAGGCGCCCAGGGGGCATCCTAACCAGATGCCCGAGCCACCTCATCTGACTCCTCTCAATGCGGAGGAGCAGCGGTTCTACTCCGAGCCCCTCCCGGATGACTGAGCTTCTCACCCTATCTCTAAGGGAGAGCCCAGACACCCTGCGGAGGAAACCCATTTCGGCCACTTGTATTCGCGATCTTGTTCTTTCGGTCACTACCCACAACTCGTGACCATAGGTGAGGATGGGAACGTAGATTGACCAGTAAGTAGAGAGCTTCGCCTTCTGGCTCAGCTCTCTCTTCACAGCGACGGGTCGGTGCAGAGCCTGCAACACTGCAGGCGCCGCACCGATCCGTCCGTCAATCTCCCGCTCCATTCGTTCGTCACTCGTGAACAAGACCCCGAGATACTTGAACTCCTCCTCTTGGGGAAGGATCTCATTCCCGACCCGGAGAGAGCATTCCACCCTTTTCCGGCTGAGAACCATAGTCTCGGATTTGGAGGTGCTGATTCTCATCCCAGCCGCTTCACACTCGGCTGCGAATCACTCCAGTGAGAGCTGAAGGTCACGGCCTGACGACGCTAACAGAACCACATCATCTGCAAAAAGCAGAGACCCGATTCTGAGGTCGCCAAATGGGACACCCTCAACGCCCTGGCTCCGCCTAGAAATTCTGTCCATAAAAGTTAGGAACAGAATCGGTGACAAAGGGCAGCCCTGACGGAGTCCAACTCTCACCGGAAACGTATCCGACTTACTGCCGGCAATGCGGACCAAACTCTGGCACCGGTCATACAGAGACCGAACGGCCCCTATCAAGGGGTCCGGCACTCCATATTCCCGGAGCACCCCCCACAGGACTCCACGAGGGACACGGTCGAACGCTTTCTCCAAGTCCACAAAACACATGTAGACTGATTGGGCGAACTCCCATGCACCCTCCAGGATCCTGCCGAGGGTATAGAGCTGGTCCACTGTTCCACGGCCAGGACGAAAGCCACACTGCATCTCCTGAATCCGAGGCTCGATTATCCGACGGATCCTCCTCTCCAATACCCCCGAATAGACCTTACCAGGGAGGCTGAGGAGTGTGATACCCCTATAGTTGGAACACACCCTCCGGTCCCCCTTTTTAAAGAGGGGGACCACCACCCCAATCTGCCAGTCAAGAGGCACTGTCCACGATGTCCACGCGATACTGCAGAGGCGTGTCAGCCAAGACAGCCCTACAACATCCAGAGCCTTGAGAAACTCAGGACGGACCTCATCCACCCTTGCCTTGCCACCGAGGAGCTTTTTAACCACCTCGGCAACCTCAGCCCCAGAAATGGGAGGCCCCGTCTCCGAGCTCTCCGACTCTGCCTCTTCCGAGCACGTGTTGGTAGGATTGAGGAGTTCCTCGAAGTACTCCCCCCACCGACTCACAACATCCCGAGTTCAGGTCAGCAAAGCCCCGTCCCCACTGTAAACAGTGTTGACTGTGAGCCGCTTCCCCCCCCTGAGACGCCGGATGGTGGACAAGAATCTTTTCGAGGCCGTCCGGAAATCGTTCTCCATGGTCTCACCGAACTCCTCCCAGGCCCGAGTTTTTGCCTCAGCAACCGCCGAAGCCGCGCCCCGTCTGGCCCGTCGGTACCTATCAGCTTCTTCCAGGGTCCCACTGGCCAAAAAGGCCCGATAGGACTCCTTCTTCAGCTTGACGGCTTCCCTCACCACTGGTGTCCACCAGCAGGTTCGAGGGTTGCCGCCACGACAGGCACCGACCACCTTACGGCCACAACTCCGACCAGCTGCCTCGGCAATGGTGTCACGGAGGTGGGAGTTAAAGCTCCTTCTGACGGGGGATTCTGACAAACGCTCCCAGCAGACCCTCACAATACGTTTGGGCCTGCCAGGTCTGATCGGCATCCTCCCCCACCAGCGGAGCCACCTCACCACCAGGTGGTGATCAGTTGACAGCTCCGCCCCTCTCTTCACCCGAGTGTCCAGGACATACGGCCGCAAGTCCGATGATACAACCACAAAGTCGATCATCGAACTGCGGCCAAGGGTGTCCTGGTGCCAAGTGCACATATGGACACCCTTATGCCTGAACATGGTGTTCGTTATGGACAGTCTATGACTGGCACAGAAGTCCAACAACATAACACCACTCTGATTCAGATCGGGGGGGCCGTTCCTCCCAATCACACCCCTCCAGGTCTCACTGTCATTGCCCACGTGAGCATTGAAGTCCCCCAGCAGATTGAGGGAGTCTCCGGTAGGAGCATTCTCCAGTGCCTCCCCCAGAGACTCCAAAAAGGGTAGGTGCTCTGAACTGCTGTTTGGCGCATAGGCACAAACAACAGTCAGGACTCGTCCCCCCACCCAAAGGCGGAGGGAGGCTACCCTCTCGTTCACTGGGGTAAACCCCAATGTACTGGCACACAGCCGGGGGGCAATAAGTATGCCCACACCTGCTCTGCGCCTCTCACCACGGGCAACTCCAGAGTGGAAGAGAGTCCAACCCCTCTCAAGAGTACTGGTTCCAGATCCCAAGCCGTGCGTCGAGATGAGTCCGACTATATCTAACGGTCTGATGAAGTTTCAACAATAAACCACAAACTTTGTATTATGAGAAAGAACCAGACTCATTCTTCAGGAATCCGAAAATAAGCTCTATTTTACGAGTTATGCACGAATTCGGATTCTCCTATAAAACGAATTCCTTAACTCAAACCAAGTTAAGACTGCTTTGTCCTTCATATTTATTCATGTCTAATCAAGTTTCAATGATAAACAACGTTGTACTTTGTAGAATGAGAAAGAACTTCTTCAGCAATAAGCATCTCTCGACAAATGACGAAATACAGATTTTGCTATAAAATTAATTGCTATCAGCCTGACTTAAAACTGTTTGTCTTCCTTATTTATCCACTTCAAATCAAGTTTCAACAATAAAAAAAATTTTGTAGTTTGAGAAAGAACAACTTAATCTTGAGCAATCAGTATAAAAAGAGGGTAAGCAAAGGTGCGAATGTCAAACCATACATGATCAAAACAGGGAGCGGAGGTGTTTGGCTGAGACAAGGTGTGAATGTCCACCCATAATTAATGAAAAGCGGGCAACAAGTAGGTTCGAATGCCCAACCATACATCATCAAAAGCAGGAGTGGATATGTTCGGCTACAAGAAGGTTTGAACGTCTGACCATAGTTTGTAAAAAGCAGGTAAGAAAAGGTTTGACTGCCCGAACATACACCATCAAAAGAGGGAGCGGAGGTGTTCCGCTGTGAGAAGGTGTGAATGTCCGACCATAGTTGGTAAAAAGCGGGTAAGAAAAGGTTAAAATACCCGACTGTGCACAATCAATAGCGGGAGCGGAGTTGTTTGGCTACTAAAAGATGTGAAAGTCCGACTATGGTGTGTAAAAAGCGGGTAAGAAAAGGTGCTAATGCCCGACAATGTATGATCAAAAGAGGGAGTGGAGGTTTTCGGCTGTAAGAAGGTCTGAATGTCCAACTATAATTTGTAAAAACCGGGTAAGAAAAGGCTTGAAAGCCCGACTATACACCATCATAAGCGGGTAAGGAGGTGTTCAGCTGCAAGAAGGTGTGAATGTCCACCCATAATTACTGAAAAATGGGTAAGAAAAGGTGCGAATGCCCAAACATACATCATCAAAAGCAGGAGTGGATGTGTTGGGCTACAAGAAGGTTTGAAAGTCCGACCATGGTTGTAAAAAACGGGTAAGAAAAGGTGCGAATGCCCGACAATGTATGATCAAAAGAGGGAGCGGAGATTTTTGGCTACAAGAAGGTTTAAATGTCCGACCATAGTTTGTAAAAAGCGGGTAAGAAAAGGTTCAAATGCCTGACAATACACCATCAAAAGCGGGAGCGGAGGTGTTCCGCTGTAAGACGGTGTGAATGTCCGACCATAGTTGGTAAAAAGCGGGTAAGAAAAGGTTAAAATACCCGACTGTGCACAATCAATAGCGGGAGCGGAGTTGTTCGGCTACTAAAAGATGTGAAAGTCCGACTATGGTGTGTAAAAAGCGGGTAAGAAAAGGTGCTAATGCCCGACAATGTATGATCAAAAGAGGGAGTGGAGGTTTTCGGCTGTAAGAAGGTCTGAATGTCCAACTATAATTTGTAAAAACCGGGTAAGAAAAGGCTTGAAAGCCCGACTATACACCATCATAAGCGGGAGAGGAGGTGTTCAGCTGCAAGAAGGTGTGAATGTCCACCCATAATTACTGAAAAATGGGTAAGAAAAGGTGCGAATGCCCAAACATACATCATCAAAAGCAGGAGTGGATGTGTTGGGCTACAAGAAGGTTTGAAAGTCCGACCATGGTTGTAAAAAACGGGTAAGAAAAGGTGCGAATGCCCGACAATGTATGATCAAAAGAGGGAGCGGAGATTTTTGGCTACAAGAAGGTTTGAATGTCCGACCATAGTTTGTAAAAAGCGGGTAAGAAAAGGTTCAAATGCCTGACAATACACCATCAAAAGCGGGAGCGGAGGTGTTCCGCTGTAAGATGGTGTGAATGTCCGACCATAGTTGGTAAAAAGCGGGTAAGAAAAGGTTAAAATACCTGACTGTACACAATCAATAGCGGGAGAGGAGGTGTTCGGCTACAAGAAGGTGTGAAAGTCCAACCATGGTTTGTAAAAAGCTGCTAAGAAAAGGTTCGAATGCCCGAATATATACCATCAAAAGCGGAAGCGGAGGTGTTCGGCTGCAAGAAGGTGTGAACGTCCGACCAAAGTTTGTAAAAAGCAGTTAAGAAAAGGTTCGAATATCCAACCAAACATAATCAAAAGCGGGAGCAGAGCTGTTCGACTGCAAGTAGGTGTGAATGTCCAGCCATAATTACTCACAAACGGGTAAGAAAAGGTAGTATTGCCAGACCATACATGATCAAAACAGGGAGCTGAGGTGGTTCAGCACCAAGGTGTGAATGTCTGACTATAGTTTGTATAAAGCGGGTAAGATAAGGTGCGAATGCCCGACAATGTATGATCAAAAGAGGGAGCGGAGGTTTTTGGCTACAAGAAGGTTTGAATGTCCGACCATAGTTTGTAAAAAGCGGATAAGAAAAGGTTCAAATGCCTGACTATACACCATCAAAAGCGGGAGCGGAGGTGTTCCGCTGTAAGACGGTGTGAATGTCCGACCATAGTTGGTAAAAAGCGGGTAAGAAAAGGTTAAAATACCCGACTGTACACAATCAATAGGGGGAGCGGAGTTGTTCGGCTACAAGAAGGTGTGAAAGTCCAACCATGGTTTGTAAAAAGCTGGTAAGAAAAGGTTCGAATGCCCGAATATATACCATCAAAAGCGGAAGCGGAGGTGTTCGGCTGCAAGAAGGTGTGAACGTCCGACCAAAGTTTGTAAAAAGCAGTTAAGAAAAGGTTCGAATGCCCGAATATATACCATCAAAAGCGGAAGCGGAGGTGTTCGGCTGCAAGAAGGTGTGAACGTCCGACCAAAGTTTGTAAAAAGCAGTTAAGAAAAGGTTCGAATATCCAACCAAACATAATCAAAAGCGGGAGCAGAGCTGTTCGACTGCAAGTAGGTGTGAATGTCAGATCATAATTTGCAAAAAGCTGATGAGAAAGGGTGAGAATGCCCGACTATACACCATCAAATGCGGGAGCGGAAGTGTTCGGCTGTGAGTAGGTGTGAATGTCCGACCATAATTGCTGAAAAATGTGTTAGAAGAGACTAGAATGCCGGACAATACATCATCAAATGCGGGAGCGGAGTTGTTCGCCTGTGAGTAGGTGTGAATCTCCGAGTATAGTTTGTAAAAAGGGGGTAAGAATAGGTTCGAATGCCCGAACATACACTATCAAAACAGGGAGTTGAGGTGGCTCAGCTGCAAGGTGTGAATGTCTGACTATAGTTTGTAAATAAGGTGCGAATGCCCAACAATGTATAATCAAAAGAGGGAGCGGAGGTTTTCGGCTACAAGAAGGTTTGAATGTCCGACCATAGTTTGTAAAAAGCGGGTAAGAAAAGGTTCAAATGCCTGACTATACACCATCAAAAGCGGGAGCAGAGGTGTTCCGCTGTAAGACGGTGTGAATGTCCGACCATATTTGGTAAAAAGCGGGTAAGAAAAGGTTAAAATACCCGACTGTACACAATCAATAGCGGGAGAGGAGGTGTTCAGCTGCAAGAAGGTGTGAATGTCCACCCATAATTCCTGAAAAATGGGTAAGAAAAGGTGCGAATGCCCAACCATACATTATCAAAAGCAGGTGTGAATGTCAGATCATAATTTGCAAAAAGCTGATGAGAAAGGGTGAGAATGCCCGACTATACACCATCAAATGCGGGAGCGGAGTTGTTCGGCTGTGAGTAAGTGTGAATCTCCGACCATAATTGCTGAAAAATGTGTTAGAAAAGGTAAGAATGCCGGTCCATACATCATCAAAAGCGGGAGAGGTGGTGTTCGGCTGCAAGTAGGTGTGAATGTCCAGCCATAATTACTAACAAACGGGTAAGAAAAGGCAGTATTGCCAGACCATACATGATCAAAACAGGGAGCGGAGGTGGTTCAGCTGCAAGAAGGTGTGAATGTCCGACTAAAGTTCAAATATATTAACAAAAGCGGGAGGAGAGGTCTTCGGATGAGAGTGGTTGAGAATTTCCAACCATAATCTATAAAATGCGGTGAAAAAAAAGGTGTGATAGAACACTAAAAGGTGGAGCGGAAGTGTTCAGCTGCAAGAAGGTGTGAATGTCCGACTATATTTGGTGAAAAGCAGGTGAAGCAAGGTCTGAATGCCCAACCTTACATCATCAAAAGCGAGATCAGAGGTGTTTGGCTGCATGAAGGCCATAGTTTGCCAAAAGCGGGTAAGCTGCGAATGACCGGCTAAATATCAACAAAAGGTCTTCGGATGCAAGTGGGTGTGAATATCCCACCATACAAGTATGGTGGAGAGGAAGCTGTGAACAGCGGACCATAGTTGGCAAAAAGCGGGTGAGAAAAGGTGCGAATGTCCAACCATACATGATCAAAACAGGGAGCGGAGGTGTTTGGCTGTGACAAGGTGTGAATGTCCACCCAAAATTAATGAAAAGCGGGCAACAAGTAGGTTTGAATGCCCAACCATACATCATCAAAAGCAGGAGTGGATGTGTTCGGCTACAAGGTTTGAATGTCCGAGCATAGTTTGTAAAAAGCGGGTAAGAAAAGGTTCGAATGCCCAAACATACACCATCAAAAGAGGGAGCGGATGTGTTCCGCTGTAAGAAGGTGTGAATGTCCGACCATAGTTGGTAAAAAACGGGTAAGAAAAGGTTAAAATACCCGACTGTACACAATCAATAGCGGGAGCGGATGTGTTTGGCTACAAGAATGTGTGAAAGTCCGACCATGGTTTGTAAAAAACGGGTAAGAAAAGGTGCGAATGCCCGACAATGTATGATCAAAAGAGGGAGCGGAGGTTTTCGGCTACAAGGTTTGAATGTACGACCATAGTTTGTAAAAAGCGGGTAAGAAAAGGTTCAAATGCCTGACTATACACCATCAAAAGCGGGAGCGGAGGTGTTCCGCTGTAAGACGGTGTGAATGTCCGACCATAGTTGGTAAAAAGCGGGTAAGAAAAGGTTAAAATACCTGACTGTACACAATCAATAGCGGGAGCGGAGTTGTTCGGCTACAAGAAGGTGTGAAAGTTCAACCATGGTTTGTAAAAAGCTGCTAAGAAAAGGTTCGAATGCCCGAATATATACCATCAAAAGCGGAAGCGGAGGTGTTCGGCTGCAAGAAGGTGTGAACGTCCGACCAAAGTTTGCAAAAAGCAGTTAAGAAAAGGTTCGAATGCCCGAATATATACCATCAAAAGCGGGAGCAGAGCTGTTCGACTGCAAGTAGGTGTGAATGTCCAGCCATAATTACTCACAAACGGGTAAGAAAAGGTAGTATTGCCAGACCATACATGATCAAAACAGGGAGTGGAGGTGGTTCAGCTGCAAGGTGTGAATGTCTGACTATAGTTTGTAAAAAGCGGGTAAGACAAGGTGCGAATGCCCGACAATGTATGATCAAAAGCGGGAGCGAGAGGTTTTCAGCTGCAAATCCTTCACTCAAACCAAGTGAAAACTGCTTTGTCCTTCATATTTATCAATGTCTAGATCGACTTCAACAAAGAACAACATTGTACTTTGCAGTAAAGAAAGAGCAAATGAAAAGTTTTAGGAATCCGAGAATAAACTTATTTTCATGAGTTCTGCACGATTATTGATTTTACTATAAATGAACGCCTTCACTCCAACTATGTTAAAACTGCTTTGTCCTTCATGTTTATCAATGTCTAGATTGACTTCAACAAAGAACAACACTGGATTTTGCAGTAGAAGAAAGAGCAACACTGAAGGATCAGTAATCCGAGAATAAGCTTATTTTCATACGTTCTGCATGATTTGGGATTTTATGTATAAAATGAATTCCTTCACTCAAACCAAGTTAAAACTGCTTTGTCCTTCATATTTATCAATGTCTAGATGGACTTCAACAAAGAACAACATTGTATTTTGCAGTAGAAGAAATAGCAAATCAAAAGTTTTAGGAATCCGAGAATAAGCTTATTTTCATGAGTTCTGCACGATTATTGATTTTACTATAAATGAACGCCTTCACTCCAACTATGTTAAAACTGCTTTGTCCTTCATATTTATCAATGTCTAGATTGACTTCAACAAAGAACAACACTGGATTTTGCAGTAGAAGAAAGAGCAACACTGAAGGATCAGTAATCCGAAAATAAGCTTATTTTCATACGTTCTGCATGATTTGGGATTTTATGTATAAAATGAATTCCTTCACTCAAACCAAGTTAAAACTGCTTTGTCCTTCATATTTATCAATGTCTAGATCGACTTCAACAAAGAACAACATTGTATTTTGCAGTAGAAGAAAAAGCAACACTGAAGGATCAGGAATCCGAGAATAAGCTTCTTTTCATACGTTTTGCATGATTTGGGATTTTATGTATAAAATTAATTCCTTCACTCAAACCAAGTGAAAACTGCTTTGTCCTTCATATTTATCAATGTCTAGATTTATTTCAACAAAGAACAACATTGTATTTTGCAGTAGTAGAAATAGCAACACTGAAGGATCAGGAATCCGAGAATAAGCTTATTTTCATACGTTCTGCTTGATTTGGGATTTTGCTATAAAATTAATTCCTTCACTCAAACAAAGTGGAAACTGCTTTGTTCTTCATATTTATCAATGTCTATATAAATTTCAACAAAGAACAAGGCTGTATTTTTCATTATAGAAAAGAGCAACACTGGAGGATCAGGAATCCAAGAAAAAGCTTACTTTCATGAGTCCTGCACGATTTCGGATTTTCCTATAAAATGAATTGCTTTGCTCAAACCAAGTTAAAATTGCTTTGTCCTTCATAGTTATCCATGTCTAAAATGTATCAAGCATAAAGTTCCTCATATTACCCTGAATGAGAAAGAAGCATCCCTTTGGTTGAGCAATACGTTCCTTTTGCGGAGTTATGCATGATTTCGGATTTTGCTATAAAATTCATTCCTTCACACCTTTTTTTTTCACCACATTTTATAGATTATGGTTGTAAATTCTCAACCACTCTAATCCGAAGACCTCTCCTCCCGCTTTTGTTAATATATTTGAACTTTAGTTGGACATTCACCCCTTTTTGCAGCTAAACCACCTCCGCTCCCTGTTTTGATCATGTATGGTCTGGCAATACTACATTTTCTTACCCGTTTGTGAGTAATTATGGCTGGATATTCACACCTACTTGCAGCTGAACACAATCTCTCTCGCTTTTAATTATGTTTGGATATTCGAACCTTTTCTTTACTGCTTTTTGCCAACTTTGGTCAGACGTTCACACCTTCTTGCAGCCGAACACCTCCGCTTCCGCTTTTGATTGTGTACAGTCGGGTATTTTAACCTTTTCTTACCCGCTTTTTACCAACTATGGTCGGACATTCACACCGTCTTACAGCGGAACATCTCCGCTCCCGCTTTTGATGGTGTATAGTCAGGCATTTGAACCTTTTCTTACCCGCTTTTTACAAACTATGGTTGGACATTCAAACCTTCTTGTAGCCGAAAACCTCTGCTCCCTCTTTTGATTATACATTGTCGGGCATTCGCACCTTATCTTACCCGCTTTGTACAAACTATAGTCAGACATTCACACCTTGATGCTGAACAACCTCAGCACCCTGTTTTGATCATGTATGGTCTGGCAATACTACCTTTTCTTACCCGTTTGTGAGTAATTATGGCTGGACATTCACACCTACTTGCAGTCGAACAGCTCTGCTCCCGCTTTTGATTATGTTTGGTTGGATATTCGAACCTTTTCTTACCAGCTTTTTACAAACCATGGTTGGACTTTCACACCTTCTTGTAGCCGAACAACTCCGCTCCCCCTATTGATTGTGTACAGTCGGGTATTTTAACCTTTTCTTACCCGCTTTTTACCAACTATGGTCGGACATTCACACCGTCTTACAGCGGAGCACCTCCGCTCCCGCTTTTGATGGTGTATAGTCAGGCATTTGAACCTTTTCTTACCCGCTTTTTACAAACTATGGTCGGATATTCAAACCTTCTTGTAGCCAAAAACCTCCGCTCCCTCTTTTGATCATACATTGTCGGGCATTCGCACCTTTTCTTACCCGTTTTTTACAAACCATGGTCGGACTGTCACACATTCTTGTAGCCAAACACATCCGCATTTGATGGTGTATAGTCGGGCATTCTCACCCTTTCTCATCAGCTTTTTGCAAATTATGATCTGACATTCACACCTACTTGCAGTCGAACAGCTCTGCTCCCGCTTTTGATTATGTTTGGTTGGATATTCGAAACTTTTCTTAACTGCTTTTTACAAACTTTGGTAGGACGTTCAAACTTTCAAGCAGCCAAACACCTCCGCTTCTGCTTTTGATGTTGTATATTCGGGCATACAAACCTTTTCTTACCCACTTTTTACAAACCATGGTCAGACTTTCACTCTTTGTTGCTGAACAACTCCGCTCCCTCTTTTGATTGTGTACAGTCGGGTATTTTCACCTTTTCTTACCTGCTTTTTACAAACTTTGGTCGGACATTCAAACCTTCTTGTAGCCGAACACATCCACTCCTGTTTTTGATGATGTATGGTTGGGCATTCGCACCTTTTCTTACCCATTTTTCAGTAATTATTGGTGGACATTCAGACCTTCTTGCAGCTGAACACCTCTGCTCCCTCTTTTGATCATACATTGTCGGGCATTCGCACCTTGTCTTACCCGCTTTTTACAAACTTTAGTCAGACATTCACACCTTGCAGCTGAACCACCTCCGCTCCCTGTTTTGATCATGTATGGTCTGGCAATACTACCTTTTCTTACCCATTTGTGAGTAATTATGGCTGGACATTCACACCTACTTGCAGCCGAACACCACCTCTCCCGCTTTTGATGATGTAATGTCCGGCATTCTAGTCTCTTCTAACACATTTTTCAGCAATTATGGTCGGACATTCACACCTACTCACAGCCGAACACTTCCGCTCCCGCATTTGATGGTGTATAGCCGGGCATTCTCACCCTTTCTCATCAGCTTTTTGCAAATTATGATCTGACATTCACACCTACTTGCAGTCGAACAGCTCTGCTCCCGCTTTTGATTATGTTTGGTTGGATATTTGAACCTTTTCTTAACTGCTTTTTACAAACTTTGGTCGGACGTTCACACCTTCTTGCAGCCGAACACCTCCACTTCCACTTTTGATGGTATATATTCGGGCATTCGAACCTTTTCTTACCCGCTTTTTACAAACCGTGGTCGGACATTTACACCTTCTTACAGCGGAACACCTCCGCTCCCTCCTTTGATGGTCTATGTTTGGGCATTCGAACCTTTTCTTACCCGCTTTTTACAAACTATGGTCGGACATTCAAACCTTCTTCTAGCCGAACACATCCACTCCTGCTTTTGATGATGTATGGTTTGGCATTCGCACCCTTTTCTTACCCATTTTCAGCAATTATGGGTGGACATTCAGACCTTCTTGCAGCCGAAAACCTCCGCTCCCTCTTTTGATCATGCATTGTCGGGCATTCGCACCTTGTCTTACCCGCTTTTTATAAACTTTAGTTGGACATTCACACCTTCTTGCAGCTGAACGACCTCCGCTCCCTTTTTTGATCATGTATAGTCTGGCAATACTACCTTTTCTTACCCGTTTGTGAGTAATTAATCCCAAAATATTGAGCATAAAATAAGTCTTTATGCTGATGATGTATTACTTTTCCTTCAGAACTCACAGACGTCTCTCAGTCACACGATCACACTCATAAATAAATTCTCAACACTTTCTGCCCATTAACTGTAGGGTCCATAATATACCTGCGATCACTTTACAGTCAGGAAATATTAGATATTTAGGCATAAACATTTCCTCCAGGCTCTCAGAGCTAACAAAGCTAAATTATGTGCAATTATTAAAGACAGTAGAGGACGATCTCTCTCGTTGGAAGTCCTTACCTATATCACTTATGGGGAGAATTACATCCATTAAAATGATGATACTACCAAAAGTTAACTATTTGTTCTCAATGATCCCCATAAAACCATCTGCTACTTGGTTTAAGTAACTAGATTCATGCATCTCCAAATTTCTGTGGAAAAACAAACCACCACGTATTAGTTTAAAAACCCTACAGAAGACCAAGGACAATGGTGGATTAGATTTACCTCATTTTCAGCACTATTCCTTAGCCAATAGGTTACAATATATATCAAAATGGTTTAAACCTTGTTTTTGTCACAGTTCCCAGAGACGTTGTAATCGTTGAGGATTCTATATTCACCCCCTCATTAGAGGCACGTGTTGCAGATTGATGACACTGAATCTTCTCCTCTGTTCATTGCTGGCATCATTCCCAGCATCGTAAGTGTTCGTGGCATTGTTAGCCTCTTCTTCTGGATCTTGATATCGAGAATCCTTTTGTATTTCTGGTTTGTCAGTACTCTCTCTTCGTTCACCGGCGTCTTCGTCTTTTTGTCCTTGAGTTTGGTGATTTTTTCTTCTTTTGATGCCTTGACACAATGTGACAGGTGATACCACGTGGGAGATCCTGTAACTTGGACTGCTGTCCCTGTGCTGCGAAATGGCTGTGCTGCTCAAATGGTCTCTCCTTCATCATGGTTACATGCTGCCATTCCGACATCTCGCCATTCCGACATGGGTCTCCAATTGTCGGAATGGCGACACTTAATTTTTTATCAAACGTCCCACCATTCCGACACTTTTTTCCTCCTATGGTCGGAATGGCGGTATGTTTTTTGTTTTTTTTAACATACCGCCATTCCGACAGTTCCTTTTAATAGCCTATTTTTTACCCAATACATTTTGCACTAATGATATGCCGGCGCAAATACGCCCTAAAATTTGGCGCACAAGCTTTGCACATGCAGAGGCCACAGCCTCGCAAACAAACTTTAATAATCTATTATCAAAATCCCCTGAATTTCAAATATAAAAATACAGATATTAATGTAACTCTGGCGAGACTGAAACTGATTAAGCAGAAATACAGTGTCAGTGAGCTGTCACAGCAGCCAGCTGGAGCGGAGCTCTCCACAGAGCCCATGCGTCTTTTGCACGCTGTCATCATATGCAAAAGTAATAATTGCAATAACAGATATCACGGCTACGGCACAGGACACAGTTGCGAGCACTCTGCCTTGCCTTGCCAATAGGAGAAGAGAGAAATGACAGCATAGAACGTATAAAACACAACAAAATGCAGTAAAACCGTTTATTCATGTTATTCACGTGATTTATGAGTACTCGCTCCAATTTTGGGAAGCGCGGATGGGCTTTGTGCATTTCTCACAAACACACAGCCGTTGCGCAAGGCTTTATA
The DNA here is from genome assembly GCF_036924035.1 of Leuresthes tenuis. Classification (NCBI taxonomy): domain Eukaryota; kingdom Metazoa; phylum Chordata; class Actinopteri; order Atheriniformes; family Atherinopsidae; genus Leuresthes; species Leuresthes tenuis. The sequence continues at coordinate 234,450 of NW_027325416.1, read as the reverse complement.
CAGCCTGTTGATATCTTAAGGACGTAACTGGTCACACCTGGGAGTAAATGTCATGTAGAGATTGTTTTTACATGACATTACAGCTGAACATATAGCTTTCATCCACAAACCAATGTGGGAGAGCCCGAAGACGCATGTGCCAGACGCACATAGGCATGCGTAAAACCAATTTTGACCACTTCATACTGTTTATTTGCTTTCTTTTAGTTAATTTTCGTTTCTTTTGGATTCTTGTGCGTGTTATGGAGCCGTTTTGGTTCATGTTTGTAAGCCTTTTTTTCCTGGATTAAATTTTCGGAAGTTGAAACAAGTGGCATTGGAGTGTGTGATTGAAAACCACCGCGGACTGCTTCTCCTCCTCCAGTTGCCGAGACTTTGTGTTTTTAATAACGCTTGTCTATAAACATGTGTTAAACATATAAATTGCATGAACAGAAAGAAGGGACTCACCTGTTGAGTAACACACATTTCCTTATACAGAAAGCCTTGTCGGAATGGTGGGACATTTGAACGTCGGAATGGTGGGACGTTTGCATGTCGGAATGGTGGTATGTCGGAATGGTGGTATGTCGGAATGGTGGGATGTCGGAATAGCGGGATGTCGGAATGGCGGGATTTCGGAATGGGTGTTGCCACCCCCTTCATCATATACACTTTTATTTATACATCACCTTCCACCATGAAGCGTTGTCCCTTTTTGTTTCTCTCTTTGTTCTTAAAATGCTGTTATGCATGTCTAAACCAATCCATTAAATTAGATCATTTTGGCAGTAAAGCGATCTACAATGTGCTTGGTCGCAAAGCTGCTCATCTGTGGTAAACAGCTCTTCAGAAAGGCATTCTTCAATTGATTTCACTAATTCTATGTAATAATTTTGTGATTTCCTACAAAACTACACTTCTTCTCCCATCTGTCTGAGTATTTAATATTGTCTGGGTCCCGTTAAAACATGTATTTTTCCCATCTAATTCCTTGTTTGCTTTAAAACAAGAATTCCCCATTTTCTATCCCTTCAGTAGCCAACCAGTTTGTATGGAGTACACTGGAGCAACTTGACTGTACAGTAAAACACTGCTTTTGTTGTCACCGCAAGGCATCCCCCGTCGGTTGTTTCACTGAGACACTACTGAGTAACTATAACTCAACACAGTTTATACACATAACATTCATATACATACTAACAAACAAACAAACAATTATTTATCGCGATTTTCTCATCTCTGTTTGAACGTACACCCAGGTAAATATTCCTGTAGTCTTCTCATACCGACTATGGACCCATTCATTGTTTAACTTCACTGTTTTGCAAATCCTAATCGAATATTACACATTGACATTGAACTTTACTGGATAAGCAGGTCTTCATTGCATTCAGCAACCTATATGTGAGCATCTATGTGTAAGCTGTTCTTCTTTGCATTTATCAGCAGCAAGCAATTCTTCATTGCACATGCATATGAAAATAGTAAAACAATTCCAATGCGTTAGCGAAACCTTCTATATCAGGAGTGTCCATCATGATGCTGGGAATAGAACCTCTTTCCCATATAGTTCAACCTTCATTACTCAACTGATCATAACTCCGCAATGAGCACATTTCAAAGTATCATTCCTCTACATGTATTCAAAAATCTACGTGTAAATGTTTAATATTTCTTATATTTGTTGATGTCATTCTGTGTGCATGTGGCCTAAACCCAATCTCTGTGTGGCAATTTTAATTTAAACAAGTTGAACTCTGCCTCTGATCATTTAAAAAAGGTGTGTACCAATATCAACCTTTCTCAGGTAATTACTACATGATAACCGTGCTTAGTTATGAGTGTATAAGCGTACAGGGCCACAATCCACAGCCCCCCCCAAGCAATCAGAAGCAGGCAGAGAGGGCCACAAGACCCAGGCCACCAGCAGCCCCCACAGAGCACAGAACCCAGGCAGCCCACCGCAGGGGCAACCACGCATCCACCCAGAAGACTGCAGAGGAAGCCCCCGGAAAGAGCCCCCATAAGCATAGGGCAGAGGCCCTCCGGGAGCCAGGGGCAACAGCCCACCGACCCCGCCAGGCCCCAGCCGCCCAGACATGGGCCGTGCACTGGACCCGGGCCCCAGGGGCCCGAGCGCCCCCAAACCCCCCGGCAGAGGCCCCACCCAATACCCAGGAGGGCAAAGCGCCCCAGACAGCCACAAAGTGGGTCAGCGCCTGCCCCAGCGCCCCTTGCCAAGTGCCCTGGGAGTCAAGACGTGCCCACAGGTGGGTGAAGTTGCGAGCAGTGGGGAGAGGCAACGCTGACGCCCCATCGGGAGAAGCACAGGCAGGCCAGGCGACAGCAAGTCCCAGATCCAGGCCCAATCATTACCACACACACTTTCACGTCCCATACATCCACACATCCACACGTCCTACCTCCCTCGACTCTGCTGGGGTGTAGTGCAGCGGGCACACCAGGGGGCCAGCAACCCCTCAGCCACCACAGACCCCGAACCAGCAGAACAATTAATTAATCCTCCTGGCCCCTTCTGCCCCGAACAGACACCAGGAAGCAGGGGTGTGCGAAGAAGACCCCTCCCCTCACCCTTCTGGCTCTTCAATATTTTCTAATAGTGAGCAATTAAAATTGAGGGGCAGCCAAACTTGTAGAACTGGGAGCGCGGCACTCTGGGCAGCCTACATACCCAAAGAGCCCCGCCCACCAGATGCCACTCAGTGTAACCACCCCCCAAGACCTAATGTGTGTGTGTGAGTGTGTTTGATAAGTAGTAATGTCTAAGGTGTAATTAAAACAGGGGCAGGGAACTGCAGAGTGCAACCAAAGGGGACCACCTACGTGGCCCCATCCACTACACCCCACCGAACACACACGCCCCCAAAACCCTTCATGTGTGAGTGTGTGCTGTGTACAGGAGCCAGAAGGGAGAGGGGTATGGGGATATATACCGGGGGAGCTACTCTCCCCCAGAGAGGGCAGCCAGGGACTGGCTGTAATAGGCATCCCTGCTACCTGGGAGCCAACAATGGGCAGGAGGGCCTGATGTCCACCAGGCTCGGGGCCTGCAGCGACCATATTCCGGGAGCTACTGTACCCCCAGAAGGTACCCATCCCGCCCCACCCCACTCAACCCAACCCCACCCCGGAGGACCTCTACAAAAAACAAACAAACAACATAAAAAAACAATCAAACAAACCACCCGGTCACACCAGTTGCAGCAGCCCGGGCCTGAGACCCACCATCACCCAGCAACCCACGACCACCACTATGTGATAAAACTAATCAGAGGGGACCAGAGAGAATGAAATTCAGCCAATTTATGTTTTGAGGAGGCAGACATTGTTTCCATGCTAATATAATCTAAAAGAAAATTTCTAAACTGGTTAATACACAGATTGTTCTTCGCTTTCCAGTTCATGAGAATAGTTTTCTTTGCGATACATAACACTGTGACAACCATGTGTGCTGAGTTCATTTCCATGTTGATGTTGTCTAAGTCACCCAGTATGCACAGTGTGGGGCATGCAGGGATGCTACACTTTAGCCATGTTGATAGGTCCTCACAGACTTCAAGCCAGAACTTCTGGACAGGCGCAGAAAACCACAAAGCGTGTGCATAATAATCAGGTGTGTTTTCTGTGCAATGTGAGCAGATGTTTGAGTGTGTTAGACCCATCCTGAACAGCCTTTGTCCTGTATAGTGTGTTCTATGAAGGATTTTGTATTGTATGAGCTGTAAATTAGGATTTCGAGTCTTTATGAAGGTGTTCAAACATATTTGTGGTTAGAAGTTATGACCAGAACTGATGAATAAATCTGCCTCCCATTTTGAGGATGGAAGAGACATTGTGTCATCTATCTTAGACAATAATTTATATATTTTTGATAGTAGTTTTGGGGTACAGATGCTTAGAAATTCTGCTACCCTAGTCGGGGGTTGTAAGTCTGGTTGGTGGAGGATATATCCATCCATCCATCCATCATCTGCCGCTTATCCGGGGGTCGGGTCGCGGGGGCAGCAGCTTGAGCAGAGAAACCCAGACGTCTCTGTCCCCGGCCACTTCCTCCAGCTCTTCCGGGGGGACCCCGAGGCGTTCCCAGGCCAGCCGAGAGACATAGTCTCTCCAACGTGTCCTGGGTCTCCCCCGGGGTCTCCTCCCAGTGGGACGTGCCCGGAACACCTCCCCAGGGAGGCGCCCAGTGGGCATCCTAACCAGATGCCCGAGCCACCTCATCTGACTCCTCTCAATGCGGAGGAGCAGCAGTTCTACTCCGAGCCCCTCCCGGATGACTGAGCTTCTCACCCTATCTCTAAGGGAGAGCCCAGACACCCTGCGGAGGAAACCCATTTCGGCCGCTTGTATTCGCGATCTTGTTCTTTCGGTCACTACCCACAACTCGTGACCATAGGTGAGGATGGGAACGTAGATTGACCAGTAAGTAGAGAGCTTCGCCTTCTGGCTCAGCTCCCTCTTCACAACGACAGGTCGGTGCAGAGCCTGCAACACTGCAGGCGCCGCACCGATCCGCCCGTCAATCTCCCGCTCCATTCGTCCGTCACTCGTGAACAAGACCCCGAGAAACTTGAACTCCTCCTCTTGGGGAAGGATCTCATTCCCGACCCGGAGAGAGCATTCCACCCTTTTCCGGCTGAGAACCATAGTCTCGGATTTGGAGGTGCTGATTCTCATCCCAGCCGCTTCACACTCGGCTGCGAATCACTCCAGTGAGAGCTTAAGGTCACGGCCTGACGACGCTAACAGAACCACATCATCTGCAAAAAGCAGAGACCCGATTCTGAGGTCGCCAAATGGGACACCCTCAACGCCCTGGCTCCGCCTAGAAATTCTGTGACAGAATCGGTGACAAAGTGCAGCCCTGACGGAGTCCAACTCTCACCGGAAACGTATCCGACTTACTGCCAGCAATGCGGACCAAACTCTGGCACCGGTCATACAGAGACCGAACGGCCCCTATCAAGGGGTCCGGCACTCCATATTCCCGGAGCACCCCCCACAGGACTCCACGAGGGACACGGTCGAACGCTTTCTCCAAGTCCACAAAACACATGTAGACTGGTTGGGCGAACTCCCATGCACCCTCCAGGATCCTGCCGAGGGTATAGAGCTGGTCCACTGTTCCACGGCCATGACGAAAGCCACACTGCATCTCCTGAATCCGAGGCTCGATTATCCGACGGATCCTCCTCTCCAATACCCCCGAATAGACCTTACCAGGGAGGCTGAGGAGTGTGATACCCCTATAGTTGGAACACACCCTCCGGTGCCCCTTTTTAAAGAGGGGGACCACCACCCCAATCTGCCAGTTCAGAGGCACTGTCCCCGATGTCCACGCGATACTGCAGAGGCGTGTCAGCCAAGACAGCCCTACAACATCCAGAGCCTTGAGAAACTCAGGACGGACCTCATCCACCCCCGGGGCCTTGCCACCGAGGAGCTTTTTAACCACCTCGGCAACCTCAGCCCCAGAAATGGGAGGCCCCGTCTCCGAGCTCTCCGACTCTGCCTCTTCCGAGCACGTGTTGGTAGGATTGAGGAGTTCCTCGAAGTACTCCCCCCACCGACTCACAACATCCCTAGTTGAGGTCAGCAAAGCCCCGTCCCCACTGTAAACAGTGTTGACTGTGAGCCGCTTCCCCCCCCCTGAGACGCCGGATGGTGGACCAGAATCTTTTCGAGGCCGTCCGGAAATCGTTCTCCATGGTCTCACCGAACTCCTCCCAGGCCCGAGTTTTTGCCTCAGCAACTGCCGAAGCCGTGGCCCGTCTGGCCCGTCGGTACCTATCAGCTTCTTCCAGGGTCCCACTGGCCAAAAAGGCCCGATAGGACTCCTTCTTCAGCTTGATGGCTTCCCTCACCACTGGTGTCCACCAGCAGGTTCGAGGGTTGCCGCCACGACAGGCACCGACCACCTTACGGCCACAACTCCGACCAGCTGCCTCGGCAATGGAGTCACGGAACATGGCCCATTCGGACTCAATGTCCCCCACCTCAAATATGGTTGAAGCTCTGCCGGAGGTGGGAGTTAAAGCTCCTTCTGACGGGGGATTCTGACAAACGCTCCCAGCAGACCCTCACAATACGTTTGGGCCTGCCAGGTCTGATCGGCATCCTCCCCCACCAGCGGAGCCAACTCACCACCAGGTGGTGATCAGTTGACAGTTCCGCCCCTCTCTTCACCCGAGTGTCCAGGACATACGGCCGCAAGTCCGATGATACAACCACAAAGTCGATCATCGAACTGCGGCCAAGGGTGTCCTGGTGCCAAGTGCACATATGGACACCCTTATGCCTGAACATGGTGTTCGTTATGGACAGTCTATGACTGGCACAGAAGTCCAACAACATAACACCACTCTGATTCAGTTCGGGGGGGCATTTCCTCCCAATCACACCCCTCCAGGTCTCACTCTCATTGCCCACGTGAGCATTGAAGTCCCCCAGCAGAATGAGGGAGTCTCCGGTAGGAGCATTCTCCAGTGCCTCCCCCAGAGACTCCAAAAAGGGTAGGTACTCTGAACTGCTGTTTGGCGCATAGGCACAAACAACAGTCAGGACTCGTCCCCCCACCCAAAGGCGGAGGGAGGCTACCCTCTCGTTCACTGGGGTAAACCCCAATGTACTGGCACACAGCCGGGGGGCAATAAGTATGCCCACACCTGCTCTGCGCCTCTCACCACGGGCAACTCCAGAGTGGAAGAGAGTCCAACCCCTCTCAAGAGTACTGGTTCCAGATCCCAAGCCGTGCGTCGAGGTGAGTCCGACTATATCTAACGGTCTGATGAAGTTTCAACAATAAACAACAAACTTTGTATTATGAGAAAGAACCAGACTCATTCTTCAGGAATCCGAAAATAAGCTCTATTTTACGAGTTATGCACGAATTCGGATTCTCCTATAAAACGAATTCCTTAACTCAAACCAAGTTAAGACTGCTTTGTCCTTCATATTTATTCATGTCTAATCAAGTTTCAATGATAAACAACGTTGTACTTTGTAGAATGAGAAAGAACTTCTTCAGCAATAAGCATCTCTCGACAAATGACGAAATACAGATTTTGCTATAAAATTAATTGCTATCAGCCTGACTTAAAACTGTTTGTCTTCCTTATTTATCCACTTCAAATCAAGTTTCAACAATTAAAAAAATTTTGTAGTTTGAGAAAGAACAACTTAATCTTGAGCAATCAGTATAAAAAGAGGGTAAGCAAAGGTGCGAATGTCAAACCATACATGATCAAAACAGGGAGCGGAGGTGTTTGGCTGAGACAAGGTGTGAATGTCCACCCATAATTAATGAAAAGCGGGCAACAAGTAGGTTCGAATGCCCAACCATACATCATCAAAAGCAGGAGTGGATATGTTCGGCTACAAGAAGGTTTGAACGTCTGACCATAGTTTGTAAAAAGCGGGTAAGAAAAGGTTAAAATACCCGACTGTACACAATCAATAGGGGGAGCGGAGTTGTTCGGCTACAAGAAGGTGTGAAAGTCCAACCATGGTTTGTAAAAAGCTGGTAAGAAAAGGTTCGAATGCCCGAATATATACCATCAAAAGCGGAAGCGGAGGTGTTCGGCTGCAAGAAGGTGTGAACGTCCGACCAAAGTTTGTAAAAAGCAGTTAAGAAAAGGTTCGAATATCCAACCAAACATAATCAAAAGCGGGAGCAGAGCTGTTCGACTGCAAGTAGGTGTGAATGTCCAGCCATAATTACTCACAAACGGGTAAGAAAAGGTAGTATTGCCAGACCATACATGATCAAAACAGGGAGCTGAGGTGGTTCAGCACCAAGGTGTGAATGTCTGACTATAGTTTGTAAAAAGCGGGTAAGATAAGGTGCGAATGCCCGACAATGTATAATCAAAAGAGGGAGCAGAGGTTTTCGGCTACAAGAAGGTTTGAATGTCCGACCATAGTTTGTAAAAAGCGGGTAAGAAAAGGTTCAAATGCCTGACTATACACCATCAAAAGCGGGAGCGGAGATGTTCCACTGTAAGACGGTGTGAATGTCCGACCATAGTTGGTAAAAAGCGGGTAAGAAAAGGTTAAAATACCCGACTGTACACAATCAATAGCGGGAGCGGAGTTGTTCGGCTACAAGAAGGTGTGAAAGTCCAACCATCGTTTGTAAAAAGCTGGTAAGAAAAGGTTCGAATGCCAGAATATATACCATCAAAAGCGGATGCGGAGGTGTTCGGCTGCAAGAAGGTGTGAACGTCCGACCAAAGTTGGCAAAAAGCAGTAAAGAAAAGGTTCGAATATCCAAACATAATTAAAAGCGAGAGAGATTGTGTTCAGCTGCAAGTAGGTGTGAATATCCAGCCATAATTTCTCACAAACGGGTAAGAAAATGTAGTATTGCCAGACCATACATGATCAAAACCGGGAGTTGAGGTGGTTTAGCTGCAAAAAGGGGTGAATGTCCAACTAAAGTTCAAATATATTAACAAAAGCGGGAGGAGAGGTCTTCGGATTAGAGTGGTTGAAATTTCCAACCATAATCTATAAAATGCGGTGAAAAAAAAAGGTGTGAAGGAATGAATTTTATAGCAAAATCCGAAATCATGCATAACTCCGCAAAAGGAACGTATTGCTCAACCAAAGGGATGCTTCTTTCTCATTCAGGGTAATATGAGGAACTTTATGCTTGATACATTTTAGACATGGATAACTATGAAGGACAAAGCAATTTTAACTTGGTTTGAGCAAAGCAATTCATTTTATAGGAAAATCCGAAATCGTGCAGGACTCATGAAAGTAAGCTTATTCTCGGATTCCTGATCCTCCAGTGTTGCTCTTTCCTATACTGCAAAATACAGCCTTGTTCTTTGTTGAAATCGATATAGACATTGATAAATATGAAGGACAAAGCAGTTTCCACTTTGTTTGAGTGAAGGAATTAATTTTATAGCAAAATCCCAAATCAAGCAGAAAGTATGAAAATAAGCGTGTTTTCGGATTCCTGATCCTTCAGTGTTGCTATTTCTTCTACTGCTAAATACAATGTTGTTCTTTGTTGAAGTCAATCTAGACATTGATAAATATGAAGGACAAAGCAGTTTTAACATAGTTTGAGTAAAGGAATTCATTTTATACATAAAATCCCAAATCATGCAGAACGTATGAAAATAAGCTTATTCTCGGATTCCTGTTCCTTCAAGTGCTGCTCGTTCTACTACTGCAAAATACAATGTTGTTCTTTGTTGAAGTAAATCTAGACATTGATAAATATGAAGGACAAAGCAGTTTCCACTTTGTTTGAGTGAAGGAATTAATTTTATAGCAAAATCCCAAATCAAGCAGAACGTATGACAATAAGCTTGTTTTCGGATTCCTGATCCTTCAGTGTTGCTATTTCTTCTACTGCAAAATACATTGTTGTTCTTTGTTGAAGTCAATCTAGACATTGATAAATATGAAGGACAAAGCAGTTTTAACATAGTTTGAGTAAAGGAATTCATTTTATACATAAAATCCCAAATCATGCAGAACGTATGAAAATAAGCTTATTCTCGGATTCCTGTTCCTTCAAGTGTTGCTCTTTCTACTACTGCAAAATACAATGTTGTTCTTTGTTGACGTAAATCTAGACATTGATAAATATGAAGGACAAAGCAGTTTTCACTTGGTTTGAGTGAAGGATTTGCAGCTGAAAACCTCCCGCTCCCGCTTTTGATTGGGTATAGTCGGGCTTTCGAGCCTTTTCTTACCCGGTTTTTAGAAATTATGGTTGGACATTCAGACCTTGCAGCCGAAGACCTCCACTCCCTCTTTTGATCATACATTGTCGGGCATTCGCACCTTGTCTTACCCGCTTTTTACAAACTATAGTCAGACATTCACACCTTGCAGCTGAACCACCTCAGCTCCCTGTTTTGATCATGTATGGTCTGGCAATACTACCTTTTCTTACCCGTTTGTGAGTAATTATGGCTGGACATTCACACCTACTTGCAGTCGAACAGCTCTGCTCCCGCTTTTGATGGTATATATTCGGGCATTCGAACTTTTTCTTAGCAGCTTTTTACAAACCATGGTTGAACTTTCACACCTTCTTGTAGCCGAACAACTCCGCTCCCGCTATTTATTGTGTACAGTCAGGTATTTTAACCTTTTCTTACCCGCTTTTTACCAACTATGGTCGGACATTCACACCGTCTTACAGCGGAACACCTCCGCTCCCGCTTTTGATGGTGTATAGTCAGGCATTTGAACCTTTTCTTACCCGCTTTTTTTTTTTATGGTCGGACATTCAAACCTTCTTGTAGCCGAAAACCTCCGCTCCCTCTTTTGATCATACATTGTTGGGCATTCGCACCTTTTCTTACCCGTTTTTTACAAACCATGGTCGGACTGTCACACATTCTTGTAGCCAAACACATCCGCTCCCGCTATTGATTGTGTACAGTCGGGTATTTTAACCTTTTCTTACCCGTTTTTTACCAACTATGGTCGGACATTCACACCTTCTTACAGCGGAACACCTCCGCTCCCTCTTTTGATAGTGTATGTTCGGGCATTCGAATCTATTCTTACCCCCTTTTTACAAAATATGCTCGGAGATTCACACCTACTCACAGCCGAACAACTCCGCTCCCGCATTTGATGGTGTATAGTCGGGCATTCTCACCCTTTCTCATCAGCTTTTTGCAAATTATGATCTGACATTCACACCTACTTGCAGTCGAACAGCTCTGCTCCCGCTTTTGATTATGTTTGGTTGGATATTCGAAACTTTTCTTAACTGCTTTTTACAAACTTTGGTAGGACGTTCAAACTTTCAAGCAGCCGAACACCTCCGCTTCTGCTTTTGATGTTGTATATTCGGGCATACAAACCTTTTCTTACCCACTTTTTACAAACCATGGTCAGACTTTCACTCTTTGTTGCTGAACAACTCCGCTCCCTCTTTTGATTGTGTACAGTCGAGTATTTTCACCTTTTCTTACCTGCTTTTTACAAACCATGGTCGGACTTTCAAACCTTCTTGTAGCCCAACACATCCACTCCTGCTTTTGATGATGTATGTTTGGGCATTCGCACCTTTTCTTACCCATTTTTCAGTAATTATGGGTGGACATTCACACCTTCTTGCAGCTGAACACCTCCTCTCCCGCTTATGATGGTGTATAGTCGGGCTTTCAAGCCTTTTCTTACCCGGTTTTTACAAATTATAGTTGGACATTCAGACCTTCTTACAGCCGAAAACCTCCACTCCCTCTTTTGATCATACATTGTCGGGCATTAGCACCTTTTCTTACCCGCTTTTTACAAACCATAGTCGGACTTTCACATCTTTTAGTATTCGAACAACTCCGCTCCCGCTATTGATTGTGTACAGTCGGGTATTTTAACCGTTTCTTACCTGCTTTTTACCAACTATGGTCGAACATTCACACCTTCTCACAGCGGAACACCTCCGCTCCCTCTTTTGATGGTGTATGTTCGGGCAGTCAAACCTTTTCTTACCTGCTTTTTACAAACTATGGTCAGACATTAAACCCTTCTTGGAGCCGAACACATCCACTCCTGCTTTTGATTATGAATAGTTGGGCATTCGCACCTTTTCTTACCCATTTTTCAGTAATTATGGGTGTACATTCACACCTTCTTGCAGCCGAACACCTCCGCTCCCTCTTTTGATCATACATTTTCGGGCATCAGCACCTTTTCTTACCCGCTTTTTACAAACCATGGTCGGACTTTCACACCTTTTAGTAGCCTAACAACTCCGCACCCGCTACTGATTGTGTACAGTCGGGTATTTTAACCTTTTCTTACCCGTTTTTTACCAACTACGGTCGGACATTCACACCTTCTTACAGCGGAACACCTCAGCTCCCTCCTTTGATGGTGTATGTTCGGGCATTCGAACCTTTTCTTACCCGCTTTTTACAAACTATGGTCAGACGTTCAAACCTTCTTGTAGCTGAACATATCCACTCCTGCTTTTGATGATGTATGGTTGGGCATTCGAACCTACTTGTTGCCCACTTTTCATTAATTATGGGTGGACATTCACACCTTGTCTCAGCCAAACACCTCCGCTCCCTGTTTTGATCATGTATGGTTTGACATTCGCACCTTTGCTTACCCTCTTTTTATACTGATTGCTCAAGATTAAGTTGTTCTTTCTCAAACTACAAAATTTTTTTAATTGTTGAAACTTGATTTGAAGTGGATAAATAAGGAAGACAAACAGTTTTAAGTCAGGCTGATAGCAATTAATTTTATAGCAAAATCTGTATTTCGTCATTTGTCGAGAGATGCTTATTGCTGAAGAAGTTCTTTCTCATTCTACAAAGTACAACGTTGTTTATCATTGAAACTTGATTAGACATGAATAAATATGAAGGACAAAGCAGTCTTAACTTGGTTTGAGTTAAGGAATTCGTTTTATAGGAGAATCCGAATTCGTGCATAACTCGTAAAATAGAGCTTATTTTCGGATTCCTGAAGAATGAGTCTGGTTCTTTCTCATAATACAAAGTTTGTTGTTTATTGTTGAAACTTCATCAGACCGTTAGATATAGTCGGACTCACCTCGACGCACGGCTTGGGATCTGGAACCAGTACTCTTGAGAGGGGTTGGACTCTCTTCCACTCTGGAGTTGCCCGTGGTGAGAGGCGCAGAGCAGGTGTGGGCATACTTATTGCCCCCCGGCTGTGTGCCAGTACATTGGGGTTTACCCCAGTGAACGAGAGGGTAGCCTCCCTCCGCCTTGGGTGGGGGGACTAGTCCTGACTGTTGTTTGTGCCTATGCGCCAAACAGCAGTTCAGAGTACCTACCCTTTTTGGAGTCTCTGGGGGAGGCACTGGAGAATGCTCCTACCGGAGACTCCCTCATTCTGCTGGGGGACTTCAATGCTCACGTGGGCAATGAGAGTGAGACCTGGAGGGGTGTGATTGGGAGGAACGGCCCCCCCGATCTGAATCAGAGTGGTGTTATGTTGTTGGACTTCTGTGCCAGTCATAGACTGTCCATAACGAACACCATGTTCAGGCATAAGGGTGTCCATATGTGCACTTGGCACCAGGACACCCTTGGCCGCAGTTCGATGATCGACTTTGTGGTTGTATCATCGGACTTGCGGCCGTATGTCCTGGACACTCGGGTGAAGAGAGGGGCGGAGCTGTCAACTGATCACCACCTGGTGGTGAGTTGGCTCCGCTGGTGGGGGAGGATGCCGATCAGACCTGGCAGGCCCAAACGTATTCTGAGGGTCTGCTGGGAGCGTTTGTCAGAATCCCCCGTCAGAAGGAGCTTTAACTCCCACCTCCGGCAGAGCTTCAACCATATTTGAGGTGGGGGACATTGAATGGGCCATGTTCCGTGACTCCATTGCCGAGGCAGCTGGTCGGAGTTGTGGCCGTAAGGTGGTCGGTGCCTGTCGTGGCGGCAACCCTCGAACCTGCTGGTGGACACCAGTGGTGAGGGAAGCCGTCAAGCTGAAGAAGGAGTCCTATCGGGCCTTTTTGGCCAGTGGGACCCTGGAAGAAGCTGATAGGTACCGACGGGCCAGACGGGCCGCGGCTTCGGCGGTTGCTGAGGCAAAAACTCGGGCCTGGGAGGAGTTCGTTGAGACCATGGAGAACGATTTCCGGACGGCCTCGAAAAGATTCTGGTCCACCATCCGGCGTCTCAGGGGGGGGAAGCGGCTCACAGTCAACACTGTTTACAGTGGGGACGGGGCTTTGCTGACCTCAACTCGGGATGTTGTGAGTCGGTGGGGGGAGTACTTCGAGGAACTCCTCAATCCTACCAACACGTGCTCGGAAGAGGCAGAGTCGGAGAGCTCGGAGACGGGGCCTCCCATTTCTGGGGCTGAGGTTGCCGAGGTGGTTAAAAAGCTCCTCGGTGGCAAGGCCCCGGGGGTGGATGAGGTCCGTCCTGAGTTTCTCAAGGCTCTGGATGTTGTAGGGCTGTCTTGGCTGACACGCCTCTGCAGTATCGCGTGGACATCGGGGACAGTGCCTCTGGACTGGCAGATTGGGGTGGTGGTCCCCCTCTTTAAAAAGGGGGACCGGAGGGTGTGTTCCAACTATAGGGGTATCACACTCCTCAGCCTCCCTGGTAAGGTCTATTCGGGGGTATTGGAGAGGAGGATCCGTCGGATAATCGAGCCTCGGATTCAGGAGATGCAGTGTGGCTTTCGTCCTGGCCGTGGAACAGTGGACCAGCTCTATACCCTTGGCAGGATCCTGGAGGGTGCATGGGAGTTCGCCCAACCAGTCTACATGTGTTTTGTGGACTTGGAGAAAGCGTTCGACCGTGTCCCTTGTGGAGTCCTGTGGGGGGTGCTCCAGGAATATGGAGTGCCGGACCCCTTGATAGGGGCCGTTCGGTCTCTGTATGACCGGTGCCAGAGTTTGGTCCGCATTGCCGGCAGTAAGTCGGATACGTTTCCGGTGAGAGTTGGACTCCGTCAGGGCTGCCCTTTGTCACCGATTCTGTTCCTAACTTTTATGGACAGAATTTCTAGGCGGAGCCAGGGCGTTGAGGGTGTCCCATTTGGCGACCTCAGAATCGGGTCTCTGCTTTTTGCAGATGATGTGGTTCTGTTAGCGTCGTCAGGCCGTGACCTTCAGCTCTCACTGGAGTGATTCGCAGCCGAGTGTGAAGCGGCTGGGATGAGAATCAGCACCTCCAAATCCGAGACTATGGTTCTCAGCCGGAAAAGGGTGGAATGCTCTCTCCGGGTCGGGAATGAGATCCTTCCCCAAGAGGAGGAGTTCAAGTATCTCGGGGTCTTGTTCACGAGTGACGGACGAATGGAGCGGGAGATTGACGGGCGGATCGGTGCGGCGCCTGCAGTTTTGCAGGCTCTGGGGGAGACCCAGGACACGTTGGAGAGACTATGTCTCTCGGCTGGCCTGGGAACGCCTCGGGGTCCCCCCGGAAGAGCTGGAGGAAGTGGCCGGGGACAGAGACGTCTGGGTTTCTCTGCTCAAGCTGCTGCCCCCGCGACCCGACCCCCGGATAAGCGGCAGATGATGGATGGATGGATGGATATATCCTCCACCAACCAGACTTACAACCCCCGACTAGGGTAGCAGAATTCCTAAGCATCTGTACCCCAAAACTACTATCAAAAATATATAAATTATTGTCTAAGATAGATGACGTGATGTAGTGGATGGGGCCACGTAGGTGGTCCCCTTTGGTTGCACTCTGCAGTTCCCTGCCCCTGTTTTAATTACACCTTAGACATTACTACTTATCAAACACACTCACACACACACATTAGGTCTTGGGGGGTGGTTACACTGAGTGGCATCGGGTGGGCGGGGCTCTTTGGGTATGTAGGCTGCCCAGAGTGCCGCGCTCCCAGTTCTACAAGTTTGGCTGCCCCTCAATTTTAATTGCTCACTATTAGAAAATATTGAAGAGCCAGAAGGGTGAGGGGAGGGGTCTTCTTCGCACACCCCTGCTTCCTGGTGTCTGCTCGGGGCAGGAGGGGCCAGGAGGATTAATTAATTTTTCTGCTGGTTCGGGGTCTGTGGTGGCTGGGGGGTTGCTGGCCTCCTGGTGTGCCCACTGCACTACACCCCAGCAGAGTCGAGGGAGGTAGGATGTGTGGATGTGTGGATGTATGGGACGTGAAAGTGTGTGTGGTAATGATTGGGCCTGGATCTGGGACTTGCTGTCGCCTGGCCTGCCTGTGTTTCTCCCGATGGGGCATCAGCGTTGCCTCTCCCCACTGCTCGCGACTTCACCCACCTGTGGGCACGTCTTGACTCCCAGGGCACTTGGCCAGGGGCGCTGGGGCAGGCGCTGACCCACTTTGTGGCTGTCTGGGGCGCTTGGCCCTCCTGGGTATTGGGTGGGGCCTCTGCCAGGGGGTTTGGGGGCGCTCGGGCTCCTGGGGCCCAGGTCCCGGAGTGCCTCTGCCCTATGCTTATGGGGGCTCTTTCCGGGGGCTTCCTCTGCAGTCTTCTGGGTGGATGCGTGGTTGCCCCTGCGGTGGGCTGCCTGGGTTCTGTGCTCTGTGGGGGCTGCTGGTGGCCTGGGTCTTGTGGCCCTCTCTGCCTGCTTCTGATTGCTTGGGGGGGGCTGTGGATTGTGGCCCTGTACGCTTATACACTCATAACTAAGCATGGTTATCATGTAGGTCCTGTGCCATGGGTGTTGCATGTTCTCACACACACACACACACATTCATTAGTCCAGTAGCATGGTCACTAAGCAGTTGATGTATTATCATGTCGTCTCAGGTCATCTATATCCACAGCTGTGTTGTATGCGATTGCCGCTTCTTGTGCTTGTTTTTGTTTCTTTGTGTGTTTGTTTTTTCTCTGCTTGTCTGCTTTCAGGTGCTCCTGGTGGCGCTAAGGCTGGATTCCCCTCATAGGCCATGGATTGTTGTCTGTTTTGTTTTTTACAGGTGTAGCAGCTGGTTGTCTGGTTTTTGTTTCTATTTTTGTTCTGTTTCCTCTTCTTTCCTCTTCTTCTTTCCTTGTCCCCCGGTCCGGTTCAGTTCAGTTCATGTCATATATTGTAAACAGAAATAAATAAATGGGCATCAAGGGGAGCTTTACATTTATAAAACTTCCCTTGGCAAAACAAATCTGTTTGGCATCAAAGGTATTCAGACTACAATTCTTCTGACATAATGCTGAACAGGACAAGGGGAAAAAAAGTAAAGAAGACAGTTCTGCCGAAAGCCAGGGATAGACCTGTTCTAAGTTCTATACTTTTTAAAAGGGGCGTGTTTATCAACTATGGAATTAGAAGATTTACAAAAATGGTCAAGTGCTAGATCTTCATCTGGGATTTTAACAGTGTCATATAACTATTCAACAGATCAGTTAAAAAAAAGCCTGCTCATGGAGATGTTTCAGGATCTGGATACCAAGCGTGGACCTAATGTTTTCATTTTTGCAATTCTGATACAGGCTATTGAGCAGTGATAACTAACACCAAGTTCAGATACTGCGGATTTTCCACCTTTGATTTGTTAAGATTGAGCCAATCAGGGACAACCTTGAAGGATCTCTTTGGTTTTGTAGGATCAGTAATTACCTGAGAAAGGTTGATATTGGTACACACCTTTTTTAAATGATCAGAGGCAGAGTTCAACTTGTTTAAATTAAAATTGCCACACAGAGATTGGGTTTAGGCCACATGCACACAGAATGACATCAACAAATATAAGAATTTTGAATATATGTAGAGGAATGATACTTTGAAATGTGCTCATTGCGGAGTTATGATCAGTTGAGTAATGAAGGTTGAACTATTCTGGGAAAGAGGTTCTATTCCCAGCATCATGATGGACACTCCTGATATAGAAGGTTTCGCTAACGCATTGGAATTGTTTTACTATTTTCATATGCATGTGCAATGAAGAATTGCTTGCTGCTGATAAATGCAAAGAAGAACAGCTTACACATAGATGCTCACATATAGGCTGCTGAATGCAATGAAGACCTGCTTATCAAGTAAAGTTCAATGTCAATGTGTAATATTCAATTAGGATTTGCAAAACAGTGAAGTTAAACAATGAATGGGTCCATAGTCGGTATGAGAAGACTACAGGAATATTTACCTGGGTGTACGTTCAAACAGAGATGAGAAAATTGTGATAAATAATTGTTTGTTTGTTTGTTAGTATGTATATGAATGTTATGTGTATAAACTGTGTTGAGTTATAGTTACTCAGTAGTGTCTCAGTGAAACAACCGACGGGGGAAGCCTTGCGGTGACAACAAAAGCAGTGTTTTACTGATCAGTCAAGTTGCTCCAGTGTACTCCATACAAACTGGTTGGCTACTGAAGGGATAGAAAATGGGGAATACTTGTTTTAAAGCAAACAAGCTATTCAAACCTTCTTGTAGCCGAAAACCTCCGCTCCCTCTTTTGATTATACATTGTTGGGCATTCGCACCTTATTTACAAACTATAGTCAGACATTCACACCTTGCAGCTGAGCCACCTCAGCTCCCTGTTTTGATAGTGTATGTTCGGGCATTCGAACCTATTCTTACCCCCTTTTTACAAACTATGCTCGGAGATTCACACCTACTTACAGCCGAACAACTCCGCTCCCGCATTTGATGATGTCTTGTCCGGCATTCTAGTCTCTTCTAACACATTTTTCAGCAATTATGGTCGGACATTCACACCTACTCACAGCCGAACACTTCCGCTCCCGCATTTGATGGTGTATAGCCGGGCATTCTCACCCTTTCTCATCAGCTTTTTGCAAATTATGATCTGACATTCACACCTACTTGCAGTCGAACAGCTCTACTCCCGCTTTTGATTATGTTTGGTTGGATATTCGAACCTTTTCTTAACTGCTTTTTACAAACTTTGGTCGGACGTTCACACCTTCTTGCAGCCGAACACATCCACTTCCACTTTTGATGGTATATATTCGGGCATTCGAACCTTTTCTTACCAGCTTTTTACAAACCATGGTTGGACTTTCACACCTTCTTGTAGCCGAACAACTCTGCTCCCCCTATTGATTGTGTACAGTCGGGTATTTTAACCTTTTCTTACCGACTTTTCACCAACTATGGTCGGACATTCACACCGTCTTACAGCGGAACACCTCCACTCCCTCTTTTGATGGTGTATGTTTGGGCATTCGAACCTTTTCTTACCCGCTTTTTACAAACTATGCTCGGACATTCAAACCTTCTTGTAGCCGAACACATCCACTCCTTCTTTTGATGATGTATGCTTGGGCATTCAAACCTACTTTTTGCCCGCTTTTCATTAATTTTGGGTGGACATTCACACCTTGTCACAGCCAAACACCTCCGCTCCCTGTTTTGATCATGTATGGTTGGACATTCGCACCTTATCTCACCCGCTTTTTGCAAACTATGGTCGGCTGTTCACAGCTTCCTCTCCACCATACTTGTATGGTGGGATATTCACACCCACTTTCATCCGAAGACCTTTTGTTGATATTTAGTCGGTCATTCGCAGCTTACCCGCTTTTGGCAAACTATGGCCTTCATGCAGCCAAACACCTCTGATCTCGCTTTTGATGATGTAAGGTTGGGCATTCAGACCTTGCTTCACCTGCTTTTCATCAAATATAGTCGGACATTCACACCTTCTTGCAGCCGAACACTTCCGCTCCACCTTTTAGTGTTCTATCACACCTTTTTTTTCACCGCATTTTATAGATTATGGTTGGAAATTCTCAACCACTCTCATCCGAAGACCTCTCCTCCCGCTTTTGTTAATATATTTGAACTTTAGTCGGACATTCACACCTTCTTGCAGCTGAACCACCTCCGCTCCCTGTTTTGATCATGTATGGTCTGGCAATACTACCTTTTCTTACCCGTTTGTTAGTAATTATGGCTGGACATTCACACCTACTTGCAGCCGAACACCACCTCTCCCGCTTTTGATGATGTATGGACCGGCATTCTTACCTTTTCTAACACATTTTTCAGCAATTATGGTCGGACATTCACACTTACTCACAGCCGAACAACTCCGCTCCCGCATTTGATGGTGTATAGTCGGGCATTCTCACCCTTTCTCATCAGCTTTTTGCAAATTATGATCTGACATTCACACCTGCTTTTGATAATGTATGGTTGGGCATTCGCACCTTTTCTTACCCATTTTTCAGTAATTATGGGTGGACATTCACACCTTCTTGCAGCTGAACACCTCCTCTCCCGCTATTGATTGTGTACAGTCGGGTATTTTAACCTTTTCTTACCCGCTTTTTACCAAATATGGTCGGACATTCACACCGTCTTACAGCGGAACACCTCTGCTCCCGCTTTTGATGGTGTATAGTCAGGCATTTGAACCTTTTCTTACCCGCTTTTTACAAACTATGGTCGGACATTCAAACCTTCTTGTAGCCGAAAACCTCCGCTCCCTCTTTTGATTATACATTGTTGGGCATTCGCACCTTATTTACAAACTATAGTCAGACATTCACACCTTGCAGCTGAGCAACCTCAGCTCCCTGTTTTGATAGTGTATGTTCGGGCATTCGAACCTATTCTTACCCCCTTTTTACAAACTATGCTCGGAGATTCACACCTACTCACAGCCGAACAACTCCGCTCCCGCATTTGAATATGTATTGTCCGGAATTCTAGTCTCTTCTAACACATTTTTCAGCAATTATGGTCGGACATTCACACGTACTCACAGCCGAACACTTCCGCTCCCGCATTTGATGGTGTATAGCCGGGCATTCTCACCCTTTCTCATCAGCTTTTTGCAAATTATGATCTGACATTCACACCTACTTGCAGTCGAACAGCTCCGCTCCCGCTTTTGATTATGTTTGGTTGGATATTCGAACCTTTTCTTAACTGCTTTTTACAAACTTTGGTCGGACGTTCACACCTTCTTGCAGCCGAACACATCCACTTCCACTTTTGATGGTATATATTCGGGCATTCGAACCTTTTCTTACCCGCTTTTTACAAACCGTGGTTGGACTTTCACACCTTCTTGTAGCCAAACAACTCCGCTCCCGCTATTGATTGTGTACAGTCGGGTATTTTAACCTTTTCTTACCCGCTTTTTACCAACTATGGTCGGACATTTACACCTTCTTACAGCGGAACACCTCCGCTCCCTCTTTTGATGGTCTATGTTCGGGCATTCGAACCTTTTCTTACCCGCTTTTTACAAACTATGGTCGGACATTCAAACCTTCTTGTAGCCGAACACATCCACTCCTGCTTTTGATGATGTATGGTTGGGCATTTTCACCTTTTCTTACCCTTTTTTCAGTAATTATGGGTGGACATTCACACCTTCTTGCAGCTGAACAACTCCTCTCCCGCTTATGATCATGTGCGGTTTGATATTCGAAAATTTTCTTTCATATTTTAAAGCAATTATTGATGGACATTCAAATCTTCTTGTAGCCGAACACATCCACTCCTGCTTTTGATGATGTATGGTTTGGCATTCGCACCCTTTTTTTACCCATTTTTCAGGAATTTTGGGTGGACATTCAGACCTTCTTGCAGCCGAAAACCTCCGCTCCCTCTTTTGATCATACATTGTCGGGCATTCGCACCTTATCTTACCCGCTTTTTACAAACTATAGTCAGACATTCACACCTTGCAGCTGAACCACCTCCGCTCCCTGTTTTGATCATGTATGGTCTGGCAATACTACCTTTTCTTACCCGTTTGAGAGTAATTAATCCCAAAATATTGAGCATAAAATAAGTCTTTATGCTGATGATGTATTACTTTTCCTTCAGAACTCACAGACGTCTCTCAGTCACACGATCACACTCATAAATAAATTCTCAGCACTTTCTGACTACTCTATCAACTGGTCTAAGACCACAGTTCTGCCCATTAACTGTAGGGTCCATAATATACCTGCGATCACTTTACAGTCAGGAAATATTAGATATTTAGGCATAAACATTTCCTCCAGGCTCTCAGAGCTAACAAAGCTAAATTATGTGCAATTATTAAAGACAGTAGAGAACGATCTCTCGTTGGAAGTCCTTACCTATATCACTTATGGGGAGAGTTACATCCATTAAAATGATGATACTACCAAAAGTTAACTATTTGTTCTCAATGATCCCCATAAAACCATCTGCTACTTGGTTTAAGTCACTAGATTCATGCATCTCCAAATTTCTGTGGAAAAACAAACTAGTTTAAAAACCCTACAGAAGACCAAGGACAGTGGTGGATTAGATTTACCTCATTTTCAGCACTATTCCTTAGACAATAGGTTACAATATATATCAAAATGGTTTAAACCTTGTTGTTGTCACAGTTCCCAGAGACGTTGTAATCGTTGAGGATTCTATATTCACCCCCTCATTAGAGGCACGTAATGCAGATTGATGACACTGAATCTTCTTCTCTGTTCATTGCTGGCATCATTCCCAGCATCGTAAGTGTTCGTGGCATTGTTAGCCTCTTCTTCTGGATCTTGATATCGAGAATCCTTTTGTATTTCTGGTTTGTCAGTCCTCTCTCTTCGTTCACCGGAGTCTTTGTCTTTTTGTCCTTGAGTTTGGTGATTTTTTCTTCTTTTGATGCCTTGACACAATGTGACAGGTGATACCACGTGGGAGATCCTGTAACTTGGACTGCTGTCCCTGTGCTGCGAAATGGCTGTGCTGCTCAAATGGTCTCTCCTTCATCATGGTTACATGCTGCCATTCCGACATCTCGCCATTCCGACATGGGTCTCCAATTGTCGGAATGGCGACACTTAATTTTTTATCAAACGTCCCACCATTCCGACACTTTTTTCCTCCTATGGTCGGAATGGCGGTATGTTTTTTTTTTTTTTTTAACATACCGCCATTCCGACAGTTCCTTTTAATAGCCTATTTTTTACCCAAAACATTTTGCACTAATGATATGCCGGTGCAAATACAACCTAAAGATTGGCGCACAAGCTTTGCACATGCAGAGGCCACAGCCTCGCAAACAAACTTTAATAATCTATTATCAAAATCCCCTGAATTTCAAATATAAAAATACAGATATTAATGTAACTCTGGCGAGACTGAAACTGATTAAGCAGAAATACAGTGTCAGTGAGCTGTCACAGCAGCCAGCTGGAGCGGAGCTCTCCACAGAGCCCATGCGTCTTTTGCACGCTGTCATCATATGCAAAAGTAATAATTGCAATTACAGATATCACGGCTACTGCACAGGACACAGTTGCGAGCACTCTGCCTTGCCTTGCCAATAGGAGAAGAGAGAAATGACAGCATAGAACGTATAAAACACAACAAAATTCAGTAAAAACGTTTATTCATGTTATTCACGTGATTTATGAGTACTCACTCCAATTTTGGGAAGCGCGGATGGGCTTTGCGCATTTGGCACAAACACACAGCCGCAACGGTTGTAGCTTTATACAGCCTGTTGATATCTTAAGGACCTAACTGGTCACACCTGGGAGTAAATGTCATGTAGAGATTGTTTTTACATGACATTACAGCTGAACATATAGCTTTCATCCACAAACCAACGTGAGAGAGCCCGAAGACGCATGTGCCAGACGCACATAGGCATGCGTAAAACCAATTTTGACCACTTCATACTGTTTATTTGCTTTCTTTTAGTTAACTTTCGTTTCTTTTGGATTCTTGTGCGTGTTATGGAGCCGTTTTGGTCCATGTTTGTAAGCCTTTTTTTCCTGGATTAAATTTTCGGAAGTTGAAACAAGTGGCATTGGAGTGTGTGATTGAAAACCACCGCGGACTGCTTCTCCTCCTCCAGTTACAGAGACTTTGTGTTTTTAATAACGCTTGTCTATAAACATGTGTTAAACATATAAATTGCATGAACAGAAAGAAGGGACTCACCTGTTGAGTAACACACATTTCCTTATACGGAAAGCCTTGTCGGAATGGTGGGACATTTGAACGTCAGAATAGCAGGATGTCGCAATGGTGGGATGTCGGAATGGTGGGACGTTTGCATGTCGGAATGGTGGTATGTCGGAATGGTGGTATGTCGGAATGGTGGGATGTCAGAATAGCGGAATGTCGGAATGAAGGGATTTCGGAATGGGTGTTGCCACCCCCTTCATCATATACACAGTTATTCACCTTCCACCATGAAGCGTTGTCCCTTTTTGTTTCTCTCTTTGTTCTTAAAATGCTGTTATGCATGTCTAAACCAATCCATTAAATTAGATCATTTTGGCAGTAAAGCGATCTACAATGTGCTTGGTCGCAAAGCTGCTCATCTGTGGTAAACAGCTCTTCAGAAAGGCATTCTTCAATTGATTTCACTAATTCTATGTAATAATTTTGTGATTTCCTACAAAACTACACTTCTTCTCCCATCTGTCTGAGTATTTAATATTGTCTGGGTCCCGTTAAAACATGTATTTTTCCCATCTAATTCCTTGTTTGCTTTAAACAAGTATTCCCCATTTTCTATCCCTTCAGTAGCCAACCAGTTTGTATGGAGTACACTGGAGCAACTTGACTGATCAGTAAAACACTGCTTTTGTTGTCACCGCAAGGCTTCCCCCGTCGGTTGTTTCACTGAGACACTACTGAGTAACTATAACTCAACACAGTTTATACACATAACATTCCTATACATACTAACAAACAAACAAACAATTATTTATCGCAATTTTCTCATCTCTGTTTGAACGTACACCCAGGTAAATATTCCTGTAGTCTTCTCATACCGACTATGGACCCATTCATTGTGTAACTTCACTGTTTTGCAAATCCTAATTGAATATTACACATTGACATTGAACTTTACTTGATAAGCAGGTCTTCATTGCATTCAGCAGCCTATATGTGAGCATCTATGTGTAAGCTGTTCTTCTTTGCATTTATCAGCAGCAAGCAATTCTTCATTGCACATGCATATGAAAATAGTAAAACAATTCCAATGCGTTAGCGAAACCTTCTATATCAGGAGTGTCCATCATGATGCTAGGAATAGAACCTCTTTCCTAGAATAGTTCAACCTTCATTACTCAACTGATCATAACTCCGCAATGAGCACATTTCAAAGTATCATTCCTCTACATGTATTCAAAAATCTATGTGTAAATGTTTAATATTTCTTATATTTGTTGATGTCATTCTGTGTGCATGTGGCCTAAACCCAATCTCTGTGTGGCAATTTTAATTTAAACAAGTTGAACTCTGCCTCTGATCATTTAAAAAAGGTGTGTACCAATATCAACCTTTCTCAGGTAATTACTGATCCTACAAAACCAAAGAGATCCTTCAAGGTTGTCCCTGATTGGCTCAATCTTAACATATCAAAGGTAGAAAATCCGCAGTATCTGAACTTGGTGTTAGTTATCACTGCTCAATAGCCTGTATCAGAATTGCAAAAATGAAAACATTAGGTCCACGCTTGGTATCCAGATCCTGAAACATCTCCATGAGTAGGCTTTTTTTTAACTGATCTGTTGAATAGTTATATGACACTGTTAAAATCCCAGATGAAGATCTAGCACTTGACCATTTTTGTAAATCTTCTAATTCCATAGTTGATAAACACGCCCCTTTTAAAAAGTATAGAACTTAGAACAGGTCTATCCCTGGCTTTCGGCAGAACTGTCTTCTTTACTTTTTTTTCCCCTTGTCCTGTTCAGCATTATGTCAGAAGAATTGTAGTCTGAATACCTTTGATGCCAAACAGATTTGTTTTGCCAAGGGAAGTTTTATAAATGTAAAGCTCCCCTTGATGCCCATTTATTTATTTCTGTTTACAATATATGACATGAACTGAACTGAACCGGACCGGGGGACAAGGAAAGAAGAAGAGGAAAGAAGAGGAAACAGAACAAAAATAGAAACAAAAACCAGACAACCAGCTGCTACACCTGTAAAAAACAAAACAGACAACAATCCATGGCCTATGAGGGGAATCCAGCCTTAGCACCACCAGGAGCACCTGAAAGCAGACAAGCAGAGAAAAAACAAACACACAAAGAAACAAAAACAAGCACAAGAAGCGGCAATCGCATACAACACAGCTGTGGATATAGATGACCTGAGACGACATGATAATACATCAACTGCTTAGTGACCATGCTACTGGACTAATGAATGTGTGTGTGTGTGTGTGAGAACATGCAACACCCATGGCACAGGACCTACATGATAACCGTGCTTAGTTATGAGTGTATAAGCGTACAGGGCCACAATCCACAGCCCCCCCCCCCCCCCCCCCCCAAGCAATCAGAAGCAGGCAGAGAGGGCCACAAGACCCAGGCCACCAGCAGCCCCCACAGAGCACAGAACCCAGGCAGCCCACTGCAGGGGCAACCACGCATCCACCCAGAAGACTGCAGAGGAAGCCCCCGGAAAGAGCCCCCATAAGCATAGGGCAGAGGCACTCCGGGAACCAGGGGTAACAGCCCACCGACCCCGCCAGGCCCCAGCCGCCCAGACATGGGCCGTGCACTGGACCTGGGCCCCAGGAGCCCGAGCGCCCCCAAACCCCCCGGCAGAGGCCCCACCCAATACCCAGGAGGGCCAAGCGCCCCAGACAGCCACAAAGTGGGTCAGCGCCTGCCCCAGCGCCCCTGGCCAAGTGCCCTGGGAGTCAAGACGTGCCCACAGGTGGGTGAAGTCGCGAGCAGTGGGGAGAGGCAACGCTGATGCCCCATCGGGAGAAACACAGGCAGGCCAGGCGACAGCAAGTCCCAGATCCAGGCCCAATCATTACCACACACACTTTCACGTCCCATACATCCACACATCCACACATCCTACCTCCCTCGACTCTGCTGGGGTGTAGTGCAGCGGGCACACCAGGAGGCCAGCAACCCCCCAGCCACCACAGACCCCGAACCAGCAGAACAATTAATTAATCCTCCTGGCCCCTCCTGCCCCGAGCAGACACCACGAAGCAGGGGTGTGCGAAGAAGACCCCTCCCCTCACCCTTCTGGCTCTTCAATATTTTCTAATAGTGAGCAATTAAAATTGAGGGGCAGCCAAACTTGTAGAACTGGGAGCGCGGCACTCTGGGCAGCCTACATACCCAAAGAGCCCCGCCCACCAGATGCCACTCAGTGTAACCACCCCCCAAGACCTAATGTGTGTGTGTGAGTGTGTTTGATAAGTAGTAATGTCTAAGGTGTAATTAAAACAGGGGCAGGGAACTGCAGAGTGCAACCAAAGGGGACCACCTACGTGGCCCCATCCACTACACCCCACCGAACACACACGCCCCCAAAACCCTTCATGTGTGAGTGTGTGCTGTGTACAGGAGCCAGAAGGGAGAGGGGTATGGGGATATATACCGGGGGAGCTACTCTCCCCCAGAGAGGGCAGCCAGGGACTGGCTGCAATAGGCATCCCCGCTACCTGGGAGCCAACAATGGGCAGGAGGGCCTGATGTCCACCAGGCTCGGGGCCTGCAGCGACCATATTCCGGGAGCTACTGTACCCCCAGAAGGTACCCATCCCGCCCCACCCCACTCAACCCAACCCCACCCAGGAGGACCTCTACAAAAAACAAACAAACAACATCAAAAAACAAACAAACAAACCACCCGGTCACACCAGTCGCAGCAGCCCGGGCCTGAGACCCACCATCACCCAGCAACCCACCACCACCACTATGTGATAAAACTAATCAGAGGGGACCAGAGAGAATGAAATTCAGCCAATTGATGTTTTGAGGAGGCAGACATTGTTTCCATGCTAATATAATCTAAAAGAAAATTTCTAAACTGGTTAATACACAGATTGTTCTTCGCTTTCCAGTTCATGAGAATAGTTTTCTTTGCGATACATAACACTGTGACAACCATGTGTGGTGAGTTCATTTCCATGTTGATGTTGTCTAAGTCACCCAGTATGCACAGTGTGGGGCATGCAGGGATGCTACACTTTAGCCATGTTGATAGGTCCTCACAGACTTCAAGCCAGAACTTCTGGACAGGCGCAGAAAACCACAAAGCGTGTGCATAATAATCAGGTGTGTTATCTGTGCAATGTGAGCAGATGTTTGAGTGTGTTAGACCCATCCTGAACATCCTTTGTCCTGTATAGTGTGTTCTATGAAGGATTTTGTATTGTATGAGCTGTAAATTAGGATTTCGAGTCTTTATGAAGGTGTTCAAACATATTTGTGGTTAGAAGCTATGACCAGAACTGATGAATAAATCTGCCTCCCATTTTGAGGATGGAAGAGACATTGTGTCATCTATCTTAGACAATAATTTATATATTTTTGATAGTAGTTTTGGGGTACAGATGCTTAGAAATTCTGCTACCCTAGTCGGGGGTTGTAAGTCTGGTTGGTGGAGGATATATCCATCCATCCATCCATCATCTGCCGCTTATCCGGGGGTCGGGTCGCGGGGGCAGCAGCTTGAGCAGAGAAACCCAGACGTCTCTGTCCCCGGCCACTTCCTCCAGCTCTTCTGGGGGGACCCCGAGGCGTTCCCAGGCCAGCCGAGAGACATAGTCTCTCCAACGTGTCCTGGGTGTCCCCCGGGGTCTCCTCCCAGTGGGACGTGCCCGGAACACCTCCCAAGGGAGGCGCCCAGGGGGCATCCTAACCAGATGCCCGAGCCACCTCATCTGACTCCTCTCAATGCGGAGGAGCAGCGGTTCTACTCCGAGCCCCTCCCGGATGACTGAGCTTCTCAACCTATCTCTAAGGGAGAGCCCAGACACCCTGCGGAGGAAACCCATTTCGGCCGCTTGTATTCGCGATCTTGTTCTTTCGGTCACTACCCACAACTCGTGACCATAGGTGAGGATGGGAACGTAGATTGACCAGTAAGTAGAGAGCTTCGCCTTCTGGCTCAGCTCCCTCTTCACAACGACAGGTCGGTGCAGAGCCTGCAACACTGCAGGCGCCGCACCGATCCGCCCGTCAATCTCCCGCTCCATTCGTCCGTCACTCGTGAACAAGACCCCAAGATACTTGAACTCCTCCTCTTGGGGAAGGATCTCATTCCCGACCCGGAGAGAGCATTCCACCCTTTTCCGGCTGAGAACCATAGTCTCGGATTTGGAGGTGCTGATTCTCATCCCAGCCGCTTCACACTCGGCTGCGAATCACTCCAGTGAGAGCTTAAGGTCACGGCCTGACGACGCTAACAGAACCACATCATCTGCAAAAAGCAGAGACCCGATTCTGAGGTCGCCAAATGGGACACCCTCAACGCCCTGGCTCCGCCTAGAAATTCTGTCCATAAAAGTTAGGAACAGAATCGGTGACAAAGGGCAGCCCTGACAGAGTCCAACTCTCACCGGAAACGTATCCGACTTACTGCCAGCAATCCGGACCAAACTCTGGCACCGGTCATACAGAGACCGAACGGCCCCTATCAAGGGGTCCGGCACTCCATATTCCCGGAGCACCCCCCACAGGACTCCACGAGGGACACGGTCGAACGCTTTCTCCAAGTCCACAAAACACATGTAGACTGGTTGGGCGAACTCCCATGCACCCTCCAGGATCCTGCCGAGGGTATAGAGCTGGTCCACTGTTCCACGGCCATGACGAAAGCCACACTGCATCTCCTGAATCCGAGGCTCGATTATCCGACGGATCCTCCTCTCCAATACCCCCGAATAGACCTTACCAGGGAGGCTGAGGAGTGTGATACCCCTATAGTTGGAACACACCCTCCGGTCCCCCTTTTTAAAGAGGGGGACCACCACCCCAATCTGCCAGTTCAGAGGCACTGTCCCCGATGTCCACGCGATACTGCAGAGGCGTGTCAGCCAAGACAGCCCTACAACATCCAGAGCCTTGAGAAACTCAGGACGGACCTCATCCACCCCCGGGGCCTTGCCACCGAGGAGCTTTTTAACCACCTCGGCAACCTCAGCCCCAGAAATGGGAGACCCCGTCTCCGAGCTCTCCGACTCTGCCTCTTCCGAGCACGTGTTGGTAGGATTGAGGAGTTCCTCGAAGTACTCCCCCCACCGACTCACAACATCCCTAGTTGAGGTCAGCAAAGCCCCGTCCCCACTGTAAACAGTGTTGACTGTGAGCCGCTTCCCCCCCCCTGAGACGCCGGATGGTGGACCAGAATCTTTTCGAGGCCGTCCGGAAATCGTTCTCCATGGTCTCACCGAACTCCTCCCAGGCCCGAGTTTTTGCCTCAGCAACTGCCGAAGCCGTGGCCCGTCTGGCCTGTCGGTACCTATCAGCTTCTTCCAGGGTCCCACTGGCCAAAAAGGCCCGATAGGACTCCTTCTTCAGCTTGATGGCTTCCCTCACCACTGGTGTCCACCAGCAGGTTCGAGGGTTGCCGCCACGACAGGCACCGACCACCTTACGGCCACAACTCCGACCAGCTGCCTCGGCAATGGAGTCACGGAACATGGCCCATTCGGACTCAATGTCCCCCACCTCAAATATGGTTGAAGCTCTGCCGGAGGTGGGAGTTAAAGCTCCTTCTGACGGGGGATTCTGACAAACGCTCCCAGCAGACCCTCACAATACGTTTGGGCCTGCCAGGTCTGATCGGCATCCTCCCCCACCAGCGGAGCCAACTCACCACCAGGTGGTGATCAGTTGACAGCTCCGCCCCTCTCTTCACCCGAGTGTCCAGGACATACGGCCGCAAGTCCGTTGATACAACCACAAAGTCGATCATCGAACTGTGGCCAAGGGTGTCCTGGTGCCAAGTGCACATATGGACACCCTTATGCCTGAACATGGTGTTCGTTATGGACAGTCTATGACTGGCACAGAAGTCCAACAACATAACACCACTCTGATTCAGATCGGGGGGGCATTTCCTCCCAATCACACCCCTCCAGGTCTCACTCTCATTGCCCACGTGAGCATTGAAGTCCCCCAGCAGAATGAGGGAGTCTCCGGTAGGAGCATTCTCCAGTGCCTCCCCCAGAGACTCCAAAAAGGGTAGGTACTCTGAACTGCTGTTTGGCGCATAGGCACAAACAACAGTCAGGACTCGTCCCCCCACCCAAAGGCGGAGGGAGGCTACCCTCTCGTTCACTGGGGTAAACCCCAATGTACTGGCACACAGCCGGGGGGCAATAAGTATGCCCACACCTGCTCTGCGCCTCTCACCACGGGCAACTCCAGAGTGGAAGAGAGTCCAACCCCTCTCAAGAGTACTGGTTCCAGATCCCAAGCCGTGCGTCGAGGTGAGTCCGACTATATCTAACGGTCTGATGAAGTTTCAACAATAAACAACAAACTTTGTATTATGAGAAAGAACCAGACTCATTCTTCAGGAATCCGAAAATAAGCTCTATTTTACGAGTTATGCACGAATTCGGATTCTCCTATAAAACGAATTCCTTAACTCAAACCAAGTTAAGACTGCTTTGTCCTTCATATTTATTCATGTCTAATCAAGTTTCAATGATAAACAACGTTGTACTTTGTAGAATGAGAAAGAACTTCTTCAGCAATAAGCATCTCTCGACAAATGACGAAATACAGATTTTGCTATAAAATTAATTGCTATCAGCCTGACTTAAAACTGTTTGTCTTCCTTATTTATCCACTTCAAATCAAGTTTCAACAATTAAAAAAATTTTGTAGTTTGAGAAAGAACAACTTAATCTTGAGCAATCAGTATAAAAAGAGGGTAAGCAAAGGTGCGAATGTCAAACCATACATGATCAAAACAGGGAGCGGAGGTGTTTGGCTGAGACAAGGTGTGAATGTCCACCCATAATTAATGAAAAGCGGGCAACAAGTAGGTTCGAATGCCCAACCATACATCATCAAAAGCAGGAGTGGATATGTTCGGCTACAAGAAGGTTTGAACGTCTGACCATAGTTTGTACAAAGCGGGTAAGAAAAGGTTCGAATGCCCGAACATACACCATCAAAGGAGGGAGCGGAGGTGTTCCGCTGTAAGAAGGTGTGAACGTCCGACCATAGTTGGTAAAAAACGGGTAAGAAAAGGTTAAAATACCCGACTGTACACAATCAGTAGCGGGTGCAGAGTTGTTCGGCTACTAAAAGGTGTGAAAGTCCGACCATGGTTTGTAAAAAGCGGGTAAGAAAAGGTGCGAATGCCCGAAAATGTATGATCAAAAGAGGGAGCGGAGGTGTTCGGCTGCAAGAAGGTGTCAATGTACACCCATAATTACTGAAAAATGGGTAAGAAAAGGTGCGAATGCCCAACTATACATCATCAAAAGCAGGAGTGGATGTGTTCGGCTACAAGAAGGTGTGAACGTCCAACCAAAGTTTGTAAAAAGCAGTTAAGAAAAGGTTTGAATATCCAACCAAACATAATCAAAAGCGGGAGCATAGCTTTTCGACTGCAAGTAGGTGTGAATGTCAGATCATAATTTGCAAAAAGCTGATGAGAAAGGGTGAGAATGTCCGACTGCACACCATCAAATGCGGGAGCGGAGTTGTTCGGCTGTGAGTAGGTGTGAATCTCCGACCGTAATTTCTGAAAAATGTGTCAGAAAAGGTAAGAATGCCGGTCCATACATCATCAAAAGCGAGAGAGGTGGTGTTCGGCTGCAAGTAGGTGTGAATGTCCAGCCATAATTACTCACAAACGGGTAAGAAAAGGTAGTATTGCCAGACCATACATGATCAAAACAGGGAGCGGAGGTGGTTCAGCTGCAAGAAGGTGTGAATGTCCGACTAAAGTTCAAATATATTAACAAAAGCGGGAGGAGAGGTCTTCGGATGAGAGTGGTTGAGAATTTCCAACCATAATCTATAAAATTCGGTGAAAAAAAGGTGTGATAGAAATCTAAAAGGTGGAGCGGAAGTGTTCGGCTGCAAGAAGGTGTGAATGTCCGACTATATTTGGTGAAAAGCAGGTGAAGCAAGGTCTGAATGCCCAACATTACATTATCAAAAGCGAGATCAGAGGTGTTTGGCTGCAAGAAGGCCATAGTTTGCCAAAAGCGGGTAAGCTGCGAATGACCAACTAAATATCAACAAAAGTGGGGGCGGAGGTCTTCGGATGCAACTGGGTGTGAACATCCCTCCATACAAGTATGGTGGAGAGGAAGCTGTGAACAGCCGACCATAGTTTGCAAAGAGCGGGTGAGACAAGGTGCGAATGTCCAACCATACATGATCAAAACAGGGAGCGGAGGTGTTTGGCTGTGACAAGGTGTGAATGTCCACCCAAAATTAATGAAAAGCGGGCAAAAAGTAGGTTTGAATGCCCAAGCATACATCATCAAAAGAAGGAGTGGATGTGTTCGGCTACAAGAAGGTTTGAATGTCCGAGCATAGTTTGTAAAAAGCTGGTAAGAAAAGGTTCGAATGCCCGAATATATACCATCAAAAGCGGAAGCGGAGGTGTTCGGCTGCAAGAAGGTGTGAACGTCCGACCAAAGTTTGTAAAAAGCAGTTAAGAAAAGGTTCGAATATCCAACCAAACAATCAAAAGTGGGAGCAGAGCTGTTCGACTGCAAGTAGGTGTGAATGTCCAGCCATAATTACTCACAAACGGGTAAGAAAAGGTAGTATTGCCAGACCATACATGATCAAAACAGGGAGCTGAGGTGGTTCAGCACCAAGGTGTGAATGTCTGACTATAGTTTGTAAAAAGCGGGTAAGATAAGGTGCGAATGCCCGACAATGTATAATCAAAAGAGGGAGCAGAGGTTTTCGGCTACAAGAAGGTTTGAATGTCCGACCATAGTTTGTAAAAAGCGGGTAAGAAAAGGTTCAAATGCCTGACTATACACCATCAAAAGCGGGAGCGGAGATGTTCCGCTGTAAGACGGTGTGAATGTCCGACCATAGTTGGTAAAAAGCGGGTAAGAAAAGGTTAAAATACCCGACTGTACACAATCAATAGCGGGAGCGGAGTTGTTCGGCTACAAGAAGGTGTGAAAGTCCAACCATCGTTTGTAAAAAGCTGGTAAGAAAAGGTTCGAAAACCAAAATATATACCATCAAAAGCGGATGCGGAGGTGTTCGGCTGCAAGAAGGTGTGAACGTCCGACCAAAGTTGGCAAAAAGCAGTAAAGAAAAGGTTCGAATATCAAAACATAATTAAAAGCGAGAGAGATTGTGTTCAGCTGCAAGTAGGTGTGAATATCCAGCCATAATTTCTCACAAACGGGTAAGAAAATGTAGTATTGCCAGACCATACATGATCAAAACAGGGAGCGGAGGTGGTTTAGCTGCAAAAAGGGGTGAATGTCCAACTAAAGTTCAAATATATTAACAAAAGCGGGAGGAGAGGTCTTCGGATTAGAGTGGTTGAAATTTCCAACCATAAACTATAAAATGCGGTGAAAAAAAAAGGTGTGAAGGAATGAATTTTATAGCAAAATCCGAAATCATGCATAACTCCGCAAAAGGAACGTATTGCTCAACCAAAGGGATGCTTCTTTCTCATTCAGGGTAATATGAGGAACTTTATGCTTGATACATTTTAGACATGGATAACTATGAAGGACAAAGCAATTTTAACTTGGTTTGAGCAAAGCAATTCATTTTATAGGAAAATCCGAAATCGTGCAGGACTCATGAAAGTAAGCTTATTCTCGGATTCCTGATCCTCCAGTGTTGCTCTTTCCTATACTGCAAAATACAGCCTTGTTCTTTGTTGAAATCGATATAGACATTGATAAATATGAAGGACAAAGCAGTTTCCACTTTGTTTGAGTGAAGGAATTAATTTTATAGCAAAATCCCAAATCAAGCAGAATGTATGAAAATAAGCTTGTTTTCGGATTCCTGATCCTTCAGTGTTGCTATTTCTTTTACTGCTAAATACAATGTTGTTCTTTGTTGAAGTCAATCTAGACATTGATAAATATGAAGGACAAAGCAGTTTTAACATAGTTTGAGTAAAGGAATTCATTTTATACATAAAATCCCAAATCATGCAGAACGTATGAAAATAAGCTTATTCTCGGATTCCTGTTCCTTCAAGTGCTGCTCGTTCTACTACTGCAAAATACAATGTTGTTCTTTGTTGAAGTAAATCTAGACATTGATAAATATGAAGGACAAAGCAGTTTCCACTTTGTTTGAGTGAAGGAATTAATTTTATAGCAAAATCCCAAATCAAGCAGAACGTATGACAATAAGCTTGTTTTCGGATTCCTGATCCTTCAGTGTTGCTATTTCTTCTACTGCAAAATACAATGTTGTTCTTTGTTGAAGTCAATCTAGACATTGATAAATATGAAGGAAAAAGCAGTTTTAACATAGTTTGAGTAAAGGAATTCATTTTATACATAAAATCCCAAATCATGCAGAACGTATGAAAATAAGCTTATTCTCGGATTCCTGTTCCTTCAAGTGTTGCTCTTTCTACTACTGCAAAATACAATGTTGTTCTTTGTTGAAGTAAATCTAGACATTGATAAACATGAAGGACAAAGCAGTTTTCACTTGGTTTGAGTGAAGGATTTGCAGCTGAAAACCTCCCGCTCCCGCTTTTGATTGTGTATAGTCGGGCTTTCGAGCCTTTTCTTACCCGGTTTTTAGAAATTATGGTTGGACGTTCAGACCTTGCAGCCGAAGACCTCCACTCCCTCTTTTGATCATACATTGTCGGGCATTCGCACCTTGTCTTACCCGCTTTTTACAAACTATAGTCAGACATTCACACCTTGCAGCTGAACCACCTCAGCTCCCTGTTTTGATCATGTATGGTCTGGCAATACTACCTTTTCTTACCCGTTTGTGAGTAATTATGGCTGGACATTCACACCTACTTGCAGTCGAACAGCTCTGCTCCCGCTTTTGATGGTATATATTCGGGCATTCGAACTTTTTCTTAGCAGCTTTTTGCAAACCATGGTTGAACTTTCACACCTTCTTGTAGCCGAACAACTCCGCTCCCGCTATTTATTGTGTACAGTCAGGTATTTTAACCTTTTCTTACCCGCTTTTTACCAACTATGGTCGGACATTCACACCGTCTTGCAGCGGAACACCTCCGCTCCCGCTTTTGATGGTGTATAGTCAGGCATTTGAACCTTTTCTTACCCGCTTTTTTTTTTTTATGGTCGGACATTCAAACCTTCTTGTAGCCGAAAACCTCCGCTCCCTCTTTTGATCATACATTGTCGGGCATTCGCACCTTTTCTTACCCGTTTTTTACAAACCATGGTCGGACTGTCACACATTCTTGTAGCCAAACACATCCGCTCCCGCTATTGATTGTGTACAGTCGGGTATTTTAACCTTTTCTTACCCGTTTTTTACCAACTATGGTCGGACATTCACACCTTCTTACAGCGGAACACCTCCGCTCCCTCTTTTGATAGTGTATGTTCGGGCATTCGAATCTATTCTTACCCCCTTTTTACAAAATATGCTCGGAGATTCACACCTACTCAAAGCCGAACAACTCCGCTCCCGCATTTGATGGTGTATAGTCGGGCATTCTCACCCTTTCTCATCAGCTTTTTGCAAATTATGATCTGACATTCACACCTACTTGCAGTCGAACAGCTCCGCTCCCGCTTTTGATTATGTTTGGTTGGATATTCGAAACTTTTCTTAACTGCTTTTTACAAACTTTGGTAGGACGTTCAAACTTTCAAGCAGCCGAATACCTCCGCTTCTGCTTTTGATGTTGTATATTCGGGCATACAAACCTTTTCTTACCCACTTTTTACAAACCATGGTCAGACTTTCACTCTTTGTTGCTGAACAACTCCGCTCCCTCTTTTGATTGTGTACAGTCGGGTATTTTCACCTTTTCTTACCTGCTTTTTACAAACTTTGGTCGGACATTCAAACCTTCTTGTAGCCGAACACCTCCGCTCCCGCTTTTGATGGTGTATAGTCAGGCATTTGAACCTTTTCTTACCCGCTTTTTACAAACTATGGTCGGACATTCAAACCTTCTTGTAGCCGAAATCCTCCGCTCCCTCTTTTGATCATACATTGTCGGGCATTCGCACCTTTTCTTACCCGTTTTTTACAAACCATGGTCGGACTGTCACACATTCTTGTAGCCAAACACATCCGCTCCCGCTATTGATTGTGAACAGTCGGGTATTTTAACCTTTTCTTACCCGTTTTTTACCAACTATGGTCGGACATTCACACCTTCTTACAGCGGAACACCTCCGCTCCCTCTTTTGATGGTGTATGTTTGGGCATTGGAACCTTTTCTTATCCGCTTTTTACAACTATGGTCGGCTGTTCACAGCTTCCTCTCCACCATACTTGTATGGTGGGATATTCACACCCACTTGCATCCGAAGACCTTTTGTTGATATTTAGTCCGTCATTCGCAGCTTACCCGCTTTTGGCAAACTATGGCCTTCATGCAGCCAAACACTTCTGATCTCGCTTTTGATGATGTAAGGTTGGGCATTCAGACCTTGCTTCACCTGCTTTTCACCAAATATAGTCGGACATTCACACCTTCTTGCAGCCGAACACTTCCGCTCCACCTTTTAGTGTTCTATCACACCTTTTTTTTCACCGCATTTTATAGATTATGGTTGGAAATTCTCAACCACTCTCATCCGAAGACCTCTCCTCCCGCTTTTGTTAATATATTTGAACTTTAGTCGGACATTCACACCTTCTTGCAGCTGAACCACCTCCGCTCCCTGTTTTGATCATGTATGGTCTGGCAATACTACCTTTTCTTACCCGTTTGTTAGTAATTATGGCTGGACATTCACACCTACTTGCAGCCGAACACCACCTCTCCCGCTTTTGATGATGTATGGACCGGCATTCTTACCTTTTCTAACACATTTTTCAGCAATTATGGTCGGAGATTCACACTTACTCACAGCCGAACAACTCCGCTCCCGCATTTGATGGTGTATAGTCGGGCATTCTCACCCTTTCTCATCAGCTTTTTGCAAATTATGATCTGACATTCACACCTGCTTTTGATAATGTATGGTTGGGCATTCGCACCTTTTCTTACCCATTTTTCAGTAATTATGGGTGGACATTCACACCTTCTTGCAGCTGAACACCTCCTCTCCCGCTATTGATTGTATACAGTCGGGTATTTTAACCTTTTCTTACCCGCTTTTTACCAAATATGGTCGGACATTCACACCGTCTTACAGCGGAACACCTCTGCTC
Source organism: Leuresthes tenuis (assembly GCF_036924035.1). NCBI lineage: Eukaryota > Metazoa > Chordata > Actinopteri > Atheriniformes > Atherinopsidae > Leuresthes > Leuresthes tenuis. The sequence goes on along the minus strand of NW_027325416.1, from coordinate 196,992 downwards.
CCGCTTTTGATGGTGTATAGTCAGGCATTTGAACCTTTTCTTACCCGCTTTTTACAAACTATGGTCGGACATTCAAACCTTCTTGTAGCCGAAAACCTCCGCTAAACACAACAAAATGCAGTAAAAACGTTTATTCATGTTATTCACGTGATTTATGAGTACTCACTCCAATTTTGGGAAGCGTGGATGGGTTTTGCGCATTTGGCACAAACACACAGCCGCAATGGTTGTAGCTTTATACAGCCTTTTGATATCTTAAGGACCTAACTGGTCACACCTGGGAGTAAATGTCATGTAGAGATTGTTTTTACATGACATTACAGCTGAACATATAGCTTTCATCCACAAACCAACGTGGGAGAGCCCGAAGACGCATGTGCCAGACGCACATAGGCATGCGTAAAACCAATTTTTACCACTTCATACTGTTTATTTGCTTTCTTTTAGTTAACTTTTGTTTCTTTTGGATTCTTGTGCGTGTTATGGAGCCGTTTTTGTCCATGTTTGTAAGCCTTTTTTTCCTGGATTAAATTTTCGGAAGTTGAAACAAGTGGCATTGGAGTGTGTGATTGAAAACCACCACGGACTGCTTCTCCTCCTCCAGTTGCCGAGACTTTGTGTTTTTAATAACGCTTGTCTATAAACATGTGTTAAACATATAAATTGCATGAACAGAAAGAAGGGACTCACCTGTTGAGTAACACACATTTCCTTATACGGAAAGCCTTGTCGGAATGGTGGGACATTTGAACGTCAGAATAGCGGGATGTCGCAATGGTGGGATGTCGGAATGGTGGGACGTTTGCATGTCTGAATGGTGGGATGTCGGAATGGTGGGATGTCGGAATAGCGGGATGTCGGAATGGCGGGATTTCGGAATGGGTGTTGCCACCCCCTTCATCATATACACAGTTATTTATACATCACCTTCCACCATGAAGCGTTGTCCCTTTTTGTTTCTCTCTTTGTTCTTAAAATGCTGTTATGCATGTCTAAACCAATCCATTAAATTAGATCATTTTGGCAGTAAAGCGATCTACAATGTGCTTGGTCGCAAAGCTGCTCATCTGTGGTAAACAGCTCTTCAGAAAGGCATTCTTCAATTGATTTCACTAATTCTATGTAATAATTTTGTGATTTCCTACAAAACTACACTTCTTCTCCCATCTGTCTGAGTATTTAATATTGTCTGGGTCCCGTTAAAACATGTATTTTTCCCATCTAATTCCTTGTTTGCTTTAAAACAAGTATTCCCCATTTTCTATCCCTTCAGTAGCCAACCAGTTTGTATGGAGTACACTGGAGCAACTTGACTGATCAGTAAAACACTGCTTTTGTTGTCACCGCAAGGCTTCCCCCGTCGGTTGTTTCACTGAGACACTACTGAGTAACTATAACTCAACACAGTTTATACACATAACATTCATATACATACTAACAAACAAACAAACAATTATTTATCGCAATTTTCTCATCTCTGTTTGAACGTACACCCAGGTAAATATTCCTGTAGTCTTCTCATACCGACTATGGACCCATTCATTGTTTAACTTCACTGTTTTGCAAATCCTAATTGAATATTACACATTGACATTGAACTTTACTTGATAAGCAGGTCTTCATTGCATTCAGCAGCCTATATTAGAGCATCTATGTGTAAGCTGTTCTTCTTTGCATTTATCAGCAGCAAGCAATTCTTCATTGCACATGCATATGAAAATAGTAAAACAATTCCAATGCGTTAGCGAAACCTTCTATATCAGGAGTGTCCATCATGATGCTGGGAATAGAACCTCTTTCCCAGAATAGTTCAACCTTCATTACTCAACTGATCATAACTCCGCAATGAGCACATTTCAAAGTATCATTCCTCTACATATATTCAAAAATCTATGTGTAAATGTTTAATATTTCTTATATTTGTTGATGTCATTCTGTGTGCATGTGGCCTAAACCCAATCTCTGTGTGGCAATTTTAATTGTGGATATAGATGACCTGAGACGACATGATAATACATCAACTGCTTAGTGACCATGCTACTGGACTTACCATGTGTGTGTGTGTGAGAACATGCAACACCCATGGCACAGGACCTACATGATAACCGTGCTTAGTTATGAGTGTATAAGTGTACAGGGCCACAATCCACAGCCCCCCCCCCAAGCAATCAGAAGCAGGCAGAGAGGGCCACAAGACCCAGGCCACCAGCAGCCCCCACAGAGCAAAGAACCCAGGCAGCCCACCGTAGGGGCAACCACGCATCCACCCAGAAGACTGCAGAGGAAGCCCCCGGAAAGAGCCCCCATAAGCATAGGGCAGAGGCACTCCGGGAACCAGGGGCAACAGCCCACCGACCCCGCCAGGCCCCAGCCGCCCAGACATGGGCCGTGCACTGGACCTGGGCCCCAGGAGCCCGAGCGCCCCCAAACCCCCCGGCAGAGGCCCCACCCAATACCCAGGAGGGCCAAGCGCCCCAGACAGCCACAAAGTGGGTCAGCGCCTGCCCCAGCGCCCCTGGCCAAGTGCCCTGGGAGTCAAGACGTGCCCACAGGTGGGTGAAGTCGCGAGCAGTGGGGAGAGGCAACGCTGATGCCCCATCGGGTGAAGCACAGGCAGGCCAGGCGACAGCAAGTCCCAGATCCAGGCCCAATCATTACCACACACACTTTCACGTCCCATACATCCACACATCCACACATCCTACCTCCCTCGACTCTGCTGGGGTGTAGTGCAGCGGGCACACCAGGAGGCCAGCAACCCCCCAGCCACCACAGACCCCGAACCAGCAGAACAATTAATTAATCCTCCTGGCCCCTCCTGCCCCGAGCAGACACCAGGAAGCAGGGGTGTGCGAAGAAGACCCCTCCCCTCACCCTTCTGGCTCTTCAATATTTTCTAATAGTGAGCAATTAAAATTGAGGGGCAGCCAAACTTGTAGAACTGGGAGCGCGGCACTCTGGGCAGCCTACATACCCAAAGAGCCCCGCCCACCAGATGCCACTCAGTTTAACCACCCCCCAAGACCTAATTTGTGTGTGTGAGTGTGTTTGATAAGTAGTAATGTCTAAGGGGTAATTAAAACAGGGGCAGGGAACTGCAGAGTGCAACCAAAGGGGACCACCTACGTGGCCCCATCCACTACACCCCACCGAACACACAGGCCCCCAAAACCCTTCATGTGTGAGTGTGTGCTGTGTACAGGAGCCAGAAGGGAGAGGGGTATGGGGATATATACCGGGGGAGCTACTCTCCCCCAGAGAGGGCAGCCGGGGACTGGCTGCAATAGGCATCCCCGCTACCTGGGAGCCAACAATGGGCAGGAGGGCCTGATGTCCACCAGGCTCGGGGCCTGCAGCGACCATATTCCGGGAGCTACTGTACCCCCAGAAGGTACCCATCCCGCCCCACCCCACTCAACCCAACCCCACCCAGGAGGACCACTACAAAAAACAAACAAACAAACCACCCTGTCACACCAGTCGCAGCAGCCCGGGCCTGAGACCCACCATCACCCAGCAACCCACCACCACCACTATGTGATAAAACTAATCAGAGGGGACCAGAGAGAATGAAATTCAGCCAATTGATGTTTTGAGGAGGCAGACATTGTTTCCATGCTAATATAATCTAAAAGAAAATTTCTAAACTGGTTAATACACAGATTGTTCTTCGCTTTCCAGTTCATGAGAATAGTTTTCTTTGCGATACATAACACTGTGACAACCATGTGTGCTGAGTTAATTTCCATGTTGATGTTGTCTAAGTCACCCAGTATGCACAGTGTGGGGCATGCAGGGATGCTACACTTTAGCCATGTTGATAGGTCCTCACAGACTTCAAGCCAGAACTTCTGGACAGGCGCAGACAACCACAAAGCGTGTGCATAATCATCAGGTGTGTTATCTGTGCAATGTGAGCAGATGTTTGAGTGTGTTAGACCCATCCTGAACATCCTTTGTCCTGTATAGTGTGTTCTATGAAGGATTTTGTATTGTATGAGCTGTAAATTAGGATTTCGAGTCTTTATGAAGGTGTTCAAACATATTTGTGGTTAGAAGCTATGACCAGAACTGATGGATAAATCTGCCTCCCATTTTGAGGATGGAAGAGACATTGTGTCATCTATCTTAGACAATAATCACTCCAGTGAGAGCTGAAGGTCACGGCCTGACGACGCTAACAGAACCAAATCATCTGCAAAAAGCAGAGACCCGATTCTGAGGTCGCCAAATGGGACACCCTCAACACCCTGGCTCCGCCTAGAAATTCTGTCCATAAAAGTTAGGAACAGAATCGGTGACAAAGGGCAGCCCTGACGGAGTCCAACTCTCACCGGAAACGTATCCGACTTACTGCCGGCAATGCGGACCAAACTCTAGCACCGGTCATACAGAGACCGAACGGCCCCTATCAAGGGGTCCGGCACTCCATATTCCCGGAGCACCCCCCACAGGACTCAACGAGGGACACGGTCGAACGCTTTCTCCAAGTCCACAAAACACATGTAGACTGGTTGGGCGAACTCCCATACACCCTCCAGGATCCTGCCGAGGTTATAGAGCTGGTCCACTGTTCCACGGCCAGGACGAAAGCCACACTGCATCTCCTGAATCCGAGGCTCGATTATCCGACGGATCCTCCTCTCCAATGCCCCCGAATAGACCTTACCAGGGAGGCTGAGGAGTGTGATACCCCTATAGTTGGAACACACCCTCAGGTCCCCCTTTTTAAAGAGGGGGACCACCACCCCAATCTGCCAGTCCAGAGGCACTGTCCCCGATGTCCACGCGATACTGCAGAGGCGTGTCAGCCAAGACAGCCCTACAACATCCAGAGCCTTGAGAAACTCAGGTCGGACCTCATCCACCCCCGGGGCCTTGCCACCGAGGAGCTTTTTAACCACCTCGGCAACCTCAGCCCCAGAAATGGGAGGCCCCGTCTCCGAGCTCTCCGACTCTGCCTCTTCCGAGCACGTGTTGGTAGGATTGAGGAGTTCCTCGAAGTACTCCCCCCACCGACTCACAACATCCCTAGTTGAGGTCAGCAAAGCCCCGTCCCCACTGTAAACAGTGTTGACTGTGAGCCGCTTCCCCCCCCCTGAGACGCCGGATGGTGGACCAGAATCTTTTCGAGGCCGTCCGGAAATCGTTCTCCATGGTCTCACCGAACTCCTCCCAGGCCCGAGTTTTTGCCTCAGCAACCGCCGAAGCCGCGGCCCGTCTGGCCCGTCGGTACCTATCAGCTTCTTCCAGGGTCCCACTGGCCAAAAAGGACCGATAGGACTCCTTCTTCAGCTTGACGGCTTCCCTCACCACTGGTGTCCACCAGCAGGTTGGAGGGTTGCCGCCACGACAGGCACCGACCACCTTACGGCCACAACTCCGACCAGCTGCCTCGGCAATGGAGTCACGGAACATGACCCATTCGGACTCAATGTCCCCCACCTCAAATATGGTTGAAGCTCTGCCGGAGGTGGGAGTTAAAGCTCCTGACGCGGGATTCTGACAAACGCTCCCAGCAGACCCTCACAATACGTTTGGGCCTGCCAGGTCTGATCGGCATCCTCCCCCACCAGCGGAGCCAACTCACCACCAGGTGTTGATCAGTTGACAGCTCCGCCCCTCTCTTCACCCGAGTGTCCAGGACATACGGCCGCAAGTCCGATGATACAACCACAAAGTCGATCATCGAACTGCGGCCAAGGGTCCTGGTGCCAAGTGCACATATGGACACCCTTATGCCTGAACATGGTGTTCGTTATGGACAGTCTATGACTGGCACAGAAGTCCAACAACATAACACCACTCTGATTCAGATCGGGGGGGCCGTTCCTCCCAATCACACCCCTCCAGGTCTCACTGTCATTGCCCACGTGAGCATTGAAGTCCCCCAGCAGAATGAGGGAGTCTCCGGTAGGAGCATTCTCCAGTGCCTCCCCCAGAGACTCCAAAAAGGGTAGGTACTCTGAACTGCTGTTTGGCGCATAGGCACAAACAACAGTCAGGACTCGTCCCCCCACCCAAGGCGGAGGGAGGCTACCCTCTCGTTCACTGGGGTAAACCCCAATGTACTGGCACACAGCCGGGGGGCAATAAGTATGCCCACACCTGCTCTGCGCCTCTCACCACGGGCAACTCCAGAGTGGAAGAGAGTCCAACCCCTCTCAAGAGTACTGGTTCCAGATCCCAAGCCGTGCGTCGAGGTGAGTCCGACTATATCTAACGGTCTGATGAAGTTTCAACAATAAACAACAAACTTTGTATTATGAGAAAGAACCAGACTCATTCTTCAGGAATCCGAAAATAAGCTCTATTTTACGAGTTATGCACGAATTCGGATTCTCCTATAAAACGAATTCCTTAACTCAAACCAAGTTAAGACTGCTTTGTCCTTCATATTTATTCATGTCTAATCAAGTTTCAATGATAAACAACGTTGTACTTTGTAGAATGAGAAAGAACTTCTTCAGCAATAAGCATCTCTCGACAAATGACGAAATACAGATTTTGCTATAAAATTAATTGCTATCAGCCTGACTTAAAACTGTTTGTCTTCCTTATTTATCCACTTCAAATCAAGTTTCAACAATTAAAAAAATTTTGTAGTTTGAGAAAGAACAACTTAATCTTGAGCAATCAGTATAAAAAGAGGGTAAGCAAAGGTGCGAATGTCAAACCATACATGATCAAAACAGGGAGCGGAGGTGTTTGGCTGAGACAAGGTGTGAATGTCCACCCATAATTAATGAAAAGCGGGCAACAAGTAGGTTCGAATGCCCAACCATACATCATCAAAAGCAGGAGTGGATGTGTTCGGCTACAAGAAGGTTTGAACGTCTGACCATAGTTTGTAAAAAGCGGGTAAGAAAAGGTTCGAATGCCCGAACATACACCATCAAAGGAGGGAGCGGAGGTGTTCCGCTGTAAGAAGGTGTGAATGTCCGACCATAGTTGGTAAAAAACGGGTAAGAAAAGGTTAAAATACCCGACTGTACACAATCAGTAGCGGGTGCGGAGTTGTTCGGCTACTAAAAGGTGTGAAAGTCCAACCATGGTTTGTAAAAAGCGGGTAAGAAAAGGTGCGAATGCCTGAAAATGTATGATCAAAAGAGGGAGCGGAGGTGTTCGGCTGCAAGAAGGTGTGAATGTACACCCATAATTACTGAAAAATGGGTAAGAAAAGGTGCGAATGCCCAACTATACATAATCAAAAGCAGGAGTGGATGTGTTCGGCTCCAAGAAGGGTTGAATGTCTGACCATAGTTTGTAAAAAGCAGTTAAGAAAAGGTTTGACTGCCCGAACATACACCATCAAAGGAGGGAGCGGAGGTGTTCCGCTGTAAGAAGGTGTGAATGTCCGACCATAGTTGGTAAAAAGCGGGTAAGAAAAGGTTAAAATACCCGACTGTACACAATCAATAGCGGGAGCGGAGTTGTTCGGCTACTAAAAGATGTGAAAGTCCGACTATGGTTTGTAAAAAGCGGGTAAGAAAAGGTGCTAATGCCCGACAATGTATGATCAAAAGAGGGAGCGGAGGTTTTCGGCTACAAGAAGGTTTGAATGTCCGACCATAGTTTGTAAAAAGCGGGTAAGAAAAGGTTCAAATGCCTGACTATACACCATCAAAAGCGGGAGCGGAGGTGTTCCGCTGTAAGACGGTGTGAATGTCCGACCATATTTGGTAAAAAGCGGGTAAGAAAAGGTTAAAATACCTGACTGTACACAATCAATAGCGGGAGCGGAGTTGTTCGGCTACAAGAAGGTGTGAAAGTTCAACCATGGTTTGTAAAAAGCAGTTAAGAAAAGGTTCGAATGCCCGAATATATACCATCAAAAGCGAGAGCAGAGCTGTTCGACTACAAGTAGGTGTGAATGTCCAGCCATAATTACTCACAAACGGGTAAGGAAAGGTAGTATTGCCAGACCATACATGATCAAAACAGGGAGCTGAGGTGGTTCAGCTGCAAGGTGTGAATGTCTGACTATAGTTTGTAAAAAGTGGTTAAGACAAGGTGCGAATGCCCGACAATGTATGATCAAAAGAGGGAGTGGAGGTCTTCGGCTGCAAGGTCTGAATGTCCAACCATAATTTCTAAAAACCGGGTAAGAAAAGGCTCGAAAGCCCGACTATACACAATCAAAAGCGGGAGCGGGAGGTTTTCAGCTGCAAATCCTTCACTCAAACCAAGTGAAAACTGCTTTGTCCTTCATATTTATCAATGTCTAGATCGACTTCAACAAAGAACAACATTGTACTTTGCAGTAAAGAAAGAGCAAATCAAAAGTTTTAGGAATCCGAGAATAAGCTTATTTTCATGAGTTCTGCACGATTATTGATTTTACTATAAATGAATGCCTTCACTCAAACTATGTTAAAACTGCTTTGTCCTTCATATTTATCAATGTCTAGATTGACTTCAACAAAGAACAACACTGGATTTTGCAGTAGAAGAAAGAGCAACACTGAAGGATCAGTAATCCGAGAATAAGCTTATTTTCATACGTTCTGCATGATTTGGGATTTTATGTATAAAATGAATTCCTTCACTCAAACCAAGTTAAAACTGCTTTGTCCTTCATATTTATCAATGTCTAGATCGACTTCAACAAAGAACAACATTGTATTTTGCAGTAGAAGAAAAAGCAACACTGAAGGATCAGGAATCCGAGAATAAGCTTATTTTCATACGTTCTGCATGATTTGGGATTTTATGTATAAAATGAATTCCTTCACTCAAACCAAGCGAAAACTGCTTTGTCCTTCATATTTATCAATGTCTAGATTTACTTCAACAAAGAACAACATTGTATTTTGCAGTAGAAGAAATAGCAACACTGAAGGATCAGGAATCCGAAAACACGCTTATTTTCATACGTTCTGCTTGATTTGGGATTTTGCTATAAAATTAATTCCTTCACTCAAACAAAGTGGAAACTGCTTTGTCCTTCATATTTATCAATGTCTATATCGATTTCAACAAAGAACAAGGCTTTATTTTTCAGTATAGGAAAGAGCAACACTGGAGGATCAGGAATCCGAGAATAAGCTTACTTTCATGAGTCCTGCACGATTTCGGATTTTCCTATAAAATGAATTCCTTTGCTCAAACCAAGTTAAAATTGCTTTGTCCTTCATAGTTATCCATGTCTAAAATGTATCAAGCATAAAGTTCCTCATATTACCCTGAATGAGAAAGAAGCATCCCTTTGGTTGAGCAATACGTTCCTTTTGCGGAGTTATGCATGATTTCGGATTTTGCTATAAAATTCATTCCTTCACACCTTTTTTTTTTCACCGCATTTTATAGATTATGGTTGGAAATTCTCAACCACTCTAATCCGAAGACCTCTCCTCCCGCTTTTGTTAATATATTTGAACTTTAGTTGGACATTCACCCCTTTTTGCAGCTAAACCACCTCCGCTCCCTGTTTTGATCATGTATGGTCTGGCAATACTACATTTTCTTACCCGTTTGTGAGTAATTATGGCTGGATATTCACACCTACTTGCAGCCGAACACAATCTCTCTCGCTTTTAATTATGTTTGGATATTCGAACCTTTTCTTTACTGCTTTTTGCGAACTTTGGTCGGACGTTCACACCTTCTTGCAGCCGAACACCTCCGCTTCCGCTTTTGATGGTATATATTCGGGCATTCGAACCTTTTCTTACCCGCTTTTTACAAACCGTGGTCGGACTTTCACACCTTCTTGTAGCCAAACAACTCCGCTCCCGCTATTGATTGTGTACAGTCGGGTATTTTAACCTTTTCTTACCCGCTTTTTACCAACTATGGTCGGACATTTACACCTTCTTACAGCGGAACACCTCCGCTCCCTCTTTTGATGGTCTATGTTCGGGCATTCGAACCATTTCTTACCCGCTTTTTACAAACTATGGTCGGAAATTCAAACCTTCTTGTAGCCGAACACATCCACTCCTGCTTTTGATGATGTATGGTTGGGCATTTTCACCTTTTCTTACCCATTTTTCAGTAATTATGGGTGGACATTCACACCTTCTTGCAGCTGAACAACTCCTCTCCCGCTTATGATCATGTGCGGTTTGATATTCGAAAATTTTCTTTCATGTTTTAAAGCAATTATTGATGGACATTCAAATCTTCTTGTAGCCGAACACATCCACTCCCGCTTTTGATGATGTATGGTTTGGCATTCGCACCCTTTTTTTACCCATTTTTCAGGAATTTTGGGTGGACATTCAGACCTTCTTGCAGCAAAAAACCTCTGCTCCCTCTTTTGATCATACATTGTCGGGCATTCGCACCTTATCTTACCCGCATTTTACAAACTATGGTCGGACATTCAAACCTTCTTGTAGCCAAAAACCTCCGCTCCCTCTTTTGATCATACATTGTCGGGCATTCGCACCTTATCTTACCCGCATTTTACAAACTATAGTCAGACATTCACACCTTGTTGCTGAACCACCTCAGCTCCCTGTTTTGATCATGTATGGTCTGGCAATACTACCTTTTCTTACCCGTTTGTGAGTAATTATGGCTGGACATTCACACCTACTTGCAGTCGAACAGCTCTGCTCCCGCTTTTGATTATGTTTGATTGGATATTCGAACCTTTTCTTAACTGCTTTTTACAAACTTTGGTCGGACGTTCACACCTTCTTGCAGCCGAACACCTCCGCTTCCGCTTTTGATGGTATATATTCGGGCATTCGAACCTTTTCTTAGCAGCTTTTTACAAACCATGGTTGGACTTTCACACCTTCTTGTAGCCGAACAACTCCGCTCCCCCTATTGATTGTGTACAGTCGGGTATTTTAACCTTTTCTTACCCGCTTTTTACCAACTATGGTTGGACATTCACACCGTCTTACAGCGGAACACCTCCGCTCCCGCTTTTGATGGTGTATTGTCAGGCATTTGAACCTTTTCTTACCCGCTTTTTACAAACTATGGTCGGACATTCAAACCTTCTTGTAGCCAAAAACCTCCGCTCCCTCTTTTGATCATACATTGTCGGGCATTCGCACCTTTTCTTACCCGTTTTTTACAAACCATGGTCGGACTTTCAAACCTTCTTGTAGCCCAACACATCCACTCCTGCTTTTGATGATGTATGTTTGGGCATTTGCACCTTTTCTTATCCATTTTTCAGTAATTATGGGTGGACATTCACACCTTCTTGCAGCTGAACACCTCCTCTCCCGCTTATGATGGTGTATAGTTGGGCTTTCAAGCCTTTTCTTACCCGGTTTTTACAAATTATAGTTGGACATTCAGACCTTCTTACAGCCGAAAACCTCCACTCCCTCTTTTGATCATACATTGTCGGGCATTAGCACCTTTTCTTACCCGCTTTTTACAAACCATAGTCGGACTTTCACATCTTTTAGTAGCCGAACAACTCCGCTCCCGCTATTGATTGTGTACAGTCGGGTATTTTAACCTTTTCTTACCCGCTTTTTACCAACTATGGTCGGACATTCACACCTTCTTACAGCGGAACACCTCCGCTCCCTCTTTTGATGGTGTATGTTCGGGAAGTCAAACCTTTTCTTACCTGCTTTTTACAAACTATGGTCAGACATTCAACCCTTCTTGGAGCCGAACACATCCACTCCTGCTTTTGATTATGTATAGTTGGGCATTCGCACCTTTTCTTACCCATTTTTCAGTAATTATGGGTGTACATTCACACCTTCTTGCAGCCGAACACCTCCGCTCCCTCTTTTGATCATACATTTTCGGGCATTCGCACCTTTTCTTACCCGCTTTTTACAAACCATGGTTGGACTTTCACACCTTTTAGTAGCCGAACAACTCCGCACCCGCTACTGATTGTGTACAGTCGGGTTTTTTAACCTTTTCTTACCCGTTTTTTACCAACTATGGTCGGACATTCACACCTTCTTACAGCGGAACACCTCCGCTCCCTCCTTTGATGGTGTATGTTCGGGCATTCAAACCTTTTCTTACCCGCTTTTTACAAACTATGGTCAGACGTTCAAACCTTCTTGTAGCCGAACACATCCACTCCTGCTTTTGATGATGTATGGTTGGGCATTCGAACCTACTTGTTGCCCGCTTTTCATTAATTATGGGTGGACATTCACACCTTGTCTCAGCCAAACACCTCCGCTCCCTGTTTTGATCATGTATGGTTTGACATTCGCACCTTTGCTTACCCTCTTTTTATACTGATTGCTCAAGATTAAGTTGTTCTTTCTCAAACTACAAATTTTTTTTAATTGTTGAAACTTGATTTGAAGTGGATAAATAAGGAAGACAAACAGTTTTAAGTCAGGCTGATAGCAATTAATTTTATAGCAAAATCTGTATTTCGTCATTTGTCGAGAGATGCTTATTGCTGAAGAAGTTCTTTCTCATTCTACAAAGTCCAACGTTGTTTATCATTGAAACTTGATTAGACATGAATAAATATGAAGGACAAAGCAGTCTTAACTTGGTTTGAGTTAAGGAATTCGTTTTATAGGAGAATCCGAATTCGTGCATAACTCGTAAAATAGAGCTTATTTTCGGATTCCTGAAGAATGAGTCTGGTTCTTTCTCATAATACAAAGTTTGTTGTTTATTGTTGAAACTTCATCAGACCGTTAGATATAGTCGGACTCACCTCGACGCACGGCTTGGGATCTGGAACCAGTACTCTTGAGAGGGGTTGGACTCTCTTCCACTCTGGAGTTGCCCGTGGTGAGAGGCGCAGAGCAGGTGTGGGCATACTTATTGCCCCCCGGCTGTGTGCCAGTACATTGGGGTTTACCCCAGTGAACGAGAGGGTAGCCTCCCTCCGCCTTGGGTGGGGGGACGAGTCCTGACTGTTGTTTGTGCCTATGCGCCAAACAGCAGTTCAGAGTACCTACCCTTTTTGGAGTCTCTGGGGGAGGCACTGGAGAATGCTCCTACCGGAGACTCCCTCATTCTGCTGGGGGACTTCAATGCTCACGTGGGCAATGACAGTGAGACCTGGAGGGGTGTGATTGGGAGGAACGGCCCCCCCCGATCTGAATCAGAGTGGTGTTATGTTGTTGGACTTCTGTGCCAGTCATAGACTGTCCATAACGAACACCATGTTCAGGCATAAGGGTGTCCATATGTGCACTTGGCACCAGGACACCCTTGGCCGCAGTTCGATGATCGACTTTGTGGTTGTATCATCGGACTTGCGGCCGTATGTCCTGGACACTCGGGTGAAGAGAGGGGCGGAGCTGTCAACTGATCACCACCTGGTGGTGAGTTGGCTCCGCTGGTGGGGGAGGATGCCGATCAGACCTGGCAGGCCCAAACGTATTGTGAGGGTCTGCTGGGAGCGTTTGTCAGAATCCCCCATCAGAAGGAGCTTTAACTCCCACCTCCGGCAGAGCTTCAACCATATTTGAGGTGGGGGACATTGAATGGGCCATGTTCCGTGACTCCATTGCCGAGGCAGCTGGTCGGAGTTGTGGCCGTAAGGTGGTCGGTGCCTGTCGTGGCGGCAACCCTCCAACCTGCTGGTGGACACCAGTGGTGAGGGAAGCCGTCAAGCTGAAGAAGGAGTCCTATCGGGCCTTTTTGGCCAGTGGGACCCTGGAAGAAGCTGATAGGTACCGACGGGCCAGACAGGCCGCGGCTTCGGCGGTTGCTGAGGCAAAAACTCGGGCCTGAGTTCGGTGAGACCATGGAGAACGATTTCCGGACGGCCTCGAAAAGATTCTGGTCCACCATCCGGCGTCTCAGGGGGGGGAAGCGGCTCACAGTCAACACTGTTTACAGTGGGGACGGGGCTTTGCTGACCTCAATCTGGACTTGGAGAAAGCGTTCGACCGTGTCCCTTGTGGAGTCCTGTGGGGGGTGCTCCGGGAATATGGAGTGCCGGACCCCTTGATAGGGGCCGTTCGGTCTCTGTATGACCGGTGCTAGAGTTTGGTCCGCATTGCCGGCAGTAAGTCGGATACGTTTCCGGTGAGAGTTGGACTCCGTCAGGGCTGCCCTTTGTCACCGATTCTGTTCCTAACTTTTATGGACAGAATTTCTAGGCGGAGCCAGGGTGTTGAGGGTGTCCCATTTGGCGACCTCAGAATCGGGTCTCTGCTTTTTGCAGATAATTTGGTTCTGTTAGCGTCGTCAGGCCGTGACCTTCAGCTCTCACTGGAGTGATTCGCAGCCGAGTGTGAAGCGGCTGGGATGAGAATCAGCACCTCCAAATCCGAGACTATGGTTCTCAGCCGGAAAAGGGTGGAATGCTCTCTCCGGGTCGGGAATGAGATCCTTCCCCAAGAGGAGGAGTTCAAGTATCTCGGGATCTTGTTCACGAGTGAGGGACGAATGGAGCGGGAGATTGACGGGCGGATCGGTGCGGCGTCTGCAGTGTTGCGGGCTCTGCACCGACCCGTCGTAGTGAAGAGGGAGCTGAGCCAGAAGGCAAAGCTCTCTACTTACTGGTCAATCTACGTTCCCATCCTCATCTATGGTCACGAGTTGTGGGTAGTGACCGAAAGAACAAGATCGCGAATACAAGCAGCCGAAATGGGTTTCCTCCGCAGGGTGTCTGGGCTCTCCCTTAGAGATAGGGTGAGAAGGTCAGTCTTCCGGGAGGGGCTCGGAGTAGAACCGCTGCTCCTCCGCATTGAGAGGAGTCAGATGAGGTGGCTCGGGCATCTGGTTAGGATGCCCCCTGGGCGCCTCCCTGGGGAGGTGTTCCGGGCACGTCCCACTGGGAGGAGAACCCGGGGGAGACCCGGGACACGTTGGAGAGACTATGTCTCTCGGCTGGCCTGGGAACGCCTCGGGGTCCCCCCGGAAGAGCTGGAGGAAGTGGCTGGGGACAGAGACGTCTGGGTTTCTCTGCTCAAGCTCCTGCCCCCGCGACCCGACCCCCGGATAAGCGGCAGATGATGGATCGATGGATGGATATATCCTCCACCAACCAGACTTACAACTCCCGACTAGGGTAGCAGAATTTCTAAGCATCTGCACCCCAAAACTACTATCAAAAATATATAAATTATTGTCTAAGATAGATGACACAATGTCTCTTCCATCCTCAAAATGGGAGGCAGATTTATCCATCAGTTCTGGTCATAGCTTCTAACCACAAATATGTTTGAACACCTTCATAATGACTCGAAATCCTAATTTACAGCTCATACAATACAAAATCCTTCATAGAACACACTATACAGGACAAAGGATGTTCAGGA
This sequence comes from Leuresthes tenuis, assembly GCF_036924035.1. Classification (NCBI taxonomy): domain Eukaryota; kingdom Metazoa; phylum Chordata; class Actinopteri; order Atheriniformes; family Atherinopsidae; genus Leuresthes; species Leuresthes tenuis. Next base: position 181,810 of record NW_027325416.1, on the reverse strand, counting down.
TGGGTCTAACACACTCAAACATCTGCTCACATTGCACAGATAACACACCTGATGATTATGCACATGCTTTGTGGTTTTGTGCGCCTGTCCAGAAGTTCTGGCTTGAAGTCTGTGAGGACCTATCAACATGGCTAAAGTGTAGCATCCCTGCATGCCCCACACTGTGCATACTGGGTGACTTAGACAACATCAACATGGAAATGAACTCAGCACACATGGTTGTCACAGTGTTATGTATCGCAAAGAAAACTATTCTCATGAACTGGAAAGCGAAGAACAATCTGTGTATTAACCAGTTTAGAAATTTTGTTTTAGATTATATTAGCATGGAAACAATGTCTGCCTCCTCAAAACATCAATTGGCTGAATTTCATTCTCTCTGGTCCCCTCTGATTAGTTTTATCACATAGTGGTGGTGGTGGGTTGCTGGGTGATGGTGGGTCTCAGGCCCGGGCTACTGCGACTGGTGTGTCCGGGTGGTTTGTTTGTTTGTTTTTTGATGTTGTTTGTTTTTTTTTTGTAGAGGTCCTCCTGGGTGGGGTTGGGTTGAGTGGGGTGGGGAGGGATGGGTACCTTCTGGGGGTACAGTAGCTCCCGGAATATGGTCGCTGCAGGCCCCGAGCCTGGTGGACATCAGGCCCTCCTGCCCATTGTTGGCTCCCAGGTAGCGGGGATGCCTATTGCAGCCAGTCCCTGGCTGCCCTCTCTGGGGGAGAGTAGCTCCCCGGTATATATCCCCATACCCCTCTCCCTTCTGGCTCCTGTACACAGCACACACTCACACATGAAGGGTTTTGGGGGCCTGTGTGTTCGGTGGGGTGTAGTGGATGGGGCCACGTAGGTGGTCCCCTTTGGTTGCACTCTGCAGTTCCCTGCCCCTGTTTTAATTACACCTTAGACATTACTACTTATCAAACACACTCACGCACACACATTAGGTCTTGGGGGGTGGTTACACTGAGTGGCATCTGGTGGGCGGGGCTCTTTGGGTATGTAGGCTGCCCAGAGTGCCGCGCTCCCAGTTCTACAAGTTTGGCTGCCCCTCAATTTTAATTGCTCACTATTAGAAAATATTGAAGAGCCAGAAAGGTGAGGGGAGGGGTCTTCTTCGCAAACCCCTGCTTCCTGGTGTCTGCTCGGGGCAGGAGGGGCCAGGAGGATTAATTAATTGTTCTGCTGGTTCGGGGTCTGTGGTGGCTGGGGGGTTGCTGGCCTCCTGGTGTGCCCGCTACACTACACCCCAGCAGAGTCGAGGGAGGTAGGATGTGTGGATGTGTGGATGTATGGGACGTGAAAGTGTGTGTGGTAATGATTGGGCCTGGATCTGGGACTTGCTGTCGCCTGGCCTGCCTGTGTTTCTCCCGATGGGGCATCAGCGTTGCCTCTCCCCACTGCTCGCGACTTCACCCACCTGTGGGCACGTCTTGACTCCCAGGGCACTTGGCCAGGGGCGCTGGGGCAGGCGCTGACCCACTTTGTGGCTGTCTGGGGCGCTTGGCCCTCCTGGGTATTGGGTGGGTTCTCTGCCGGGGGGTTTGGGGGCGCTCGGGCTCCTGGGGCCCAGGTCCAGTGCACGGCCCATGTCTGGGCGGATGGGGCCTGGCGGGGTCGGTGGGCTGTTACCCCTGGTTCCCGGAGTGCCTCTGCCCTATGCTTATGGGGGCTCTTTCCGGGGGCTTCCTCTGCAGTCTTCTGGGTGGATGCGTGGTTGCCCCTGCGGTGGGCTGCCTGGGTTCTGTGCTCTGTGGGGGCTGCTGGTGGCCTGGGTCTTGTGGCCCTCTCTGCCTGCTTCTGATTGCTTAGGGGGGGGGGCTGTGGATTGTGGCCCTGTACGCTTATACACTCATAACTAAGCACGGTTATCATGTAGGTCCTGCGCCATGGGTGTTGCATGTTCTCACACACACACACACACATTCATTAGTCCAGTAGCATGGTCACTAAGCAGTTGATGTATTATCATGTCGTCTCAGGTCATCTATATCCACAGCTGTGTTGTATGCGATTGCCGCTTCTTGTGCTTGTTTTTGTTTTTTTGTGTGTTTGTTTTTTCTCTGCTTGTCTGCTTTCAGGTGCTCCTGGTGGCGCTAAGGCTGGATTCCCCTCAGAGGCCATGGATTGTTGTCTGTTTTGTTTTTTACAGGTGTAGCAGCTGGTTGTCTGGTTTTTGTTTCTATTTTTGTTCTGTTTCCTCTTCTTTCCTCTTCTTCTTTCCTTGTCCCCCGGTCCGGTTCAGTTCAGTTCATGTCATATATTGTAAACAGAAATAAATAAATGGGCATCAAGGGGAGCTTTACATTTATAAAACTTCCCTTGGCAAAGCAAATCTGTTTGGCATCAAAGGTATTCAGACTACAATTCTTCTGACATAATGCTGAACAGGACAAGGGGAAAAAAAAAAAAAAGTAAAGAAGACAGTTCTGCCGAAAGTCAGGGACTAGACCTGTTCTAAGTTCTATACTTTTTAAAAGGGGCATGTTTATCAACTATGGAATTAGAAGATTTACAAAAATGGTCAAGTGCTAGATCTTCATCTGAGATTTTAACAGTGTCATATAACTATTCAACAGATCAGTTAAAAAAAAGCCTGCTCATGGAGATGTTTCAGGATCTGGATACCAAGCGTGGACCTAATGTTTTCATTTTTGCAATTCTGATACAGGCTATTGAGCAGTGATAACTAACACCAAGTTCAGATACTGCGGATTTTCTACCTTTGATTTGTTAAGATTGAGCCAATCAGGGACAACCTTGAAGGATCTCTTTGGTTTTGTAGGATCAGTAATTACCTGAGAAAGGTTGATATTGGTACACACCTTTTTTAAATGATAAGAGGCAGAGTTCAACTTGTTTAAATTAAAATTGCCACACAGAGATTGGGTTTAGGCCACATGCACACAGAATGACATCAACAAATATAAGAAATATTAAATATTTACACATAGATTTTTGAATACATGTAGAGGAATGATACTTTGAAATGTGCTCATTGCGGAGTTATGATCAGTTGAGTAATGAAGGTTGAACTATTCTAGGAAAGAGGTTCTATTCCCAGCATCATGATGGACACTCCTGATATAGAAGGTTTCGCTAACGCATTGGAATTGTTTTACTATTTTCATATGCATGTGCAATGAAGAATTGCTTGCTGCTGATAAATGCAAAGAAGAACAGCTTACACATAGATGCTCACATATAGGCTGCTGAATGCAATGAAGACCTGCTTATCAAGTAAAGTTCAATGTCAATGTGTAATATTCAATTAGGATTTGCAAAACAGTGAAGTTAAACAATGAATGGGTCCATAGTCGGTATGAGAAGACTAGAGGAATATTTACCTGGGTGTACGTTCAAACAGAGATGAGAAAATTGCGATAAATAATTGTTTGTTTGTTTGTTAGTATGTATGGGAATGTTATGTGTATAAACTGTGTTGAGTTATAGTTACTCAGTAGTGTCTCAGTGAAACAACCGACGGGGGAAGCCTTGCGGTGACAACAAAAGCAGTGTTTTACTGATCAGTCAAGTTGCTCCAGTGTACTCCATACAAACTGGTTGGCTACTGAAGGGATAGAAAATGGGGAATACTTGTTTTAAAGCAAACAAGGAATTAGATGGGAAAAATACATGTTTTAACGGGACCCAGACAATATTAAATACTCAGACAGATGGGAGAAGAAGTGTAGTTTTGTAGGAAATCACAAAATTATTACATAGAATTAGTGAAATCAATTTAAGAATGCCTTTCTGAAGAGCTGTTTACCACAGATGAGCAGCTTTACGACCAAGCACATTGTAGATCGCTTTACTGCCAAAATGATCTAATTTAATGGATTGGTTTAGACATGCATAACAGCATTTTAAGAACAAAGAGAGAAACAAAAAGGGACAACGCTTCATGGTGGAAGGTGATGTATAAATAACTGTGTATATGATGAAGGGGGTGGCAACACCCATTCCGAAATCCCGCCATTCCGACATCCCGCTATTCCGACATCCCACCATTCCGACATACCACCATTCCGACATACCACCATTCCGACATGCAAACGTCCCACCATTCCGACATCCCACCATTGCGACATCCCGCTATTCTGACGTTCAAATGTCCCACCATTCCGACAAGGCTTTCCGTATAAGGAAATGTGTGTTACTCAACAGGTGAGTCCCTTCTTTCTGTTCATGCAATTTATATGTTTAACACATGTTTATAGACAAGCGTTATTAAAAACACAAAGTCTCGGCAACTGGAGGAGGAGAAGCAGTCCGCGGTGGTTTTCAATCACACACTCCAATGCCACTTGTTTCAACTTCTGAAAATTTAATCCAGGAAAAAAAGGCTTACAAACATGGACCAAAACGGCTCCATAACACGCACAAGAATCCAAAAGAAACGAAAGTTAACTAAAAGAAAGCAAATAAACAGTATGAAGTGGTCAAAATTGGTTTTACGCATGCCTATGTGCGTCTGGCACATGCGTCTTCGGGCTCTCCCACGTTGGTTTGTGGATGAAAGCTATATGTTCAGCTGTAATGTCATGTAAAAACAATCTCTACATGACATTTACTCCCAGGTGTGACCAGTTAGGTCCTTAAGATATCAACAGGCTGTATAAAGCTACAACCGTTGCGGCTGTGTGTTTGTGCCAAATGCGCAAAGCCCATCCGCGCTTCCCAAAATTGGAGTGAGTACTCATAAATCACGTGAATAACATGAATAAACGTTTTTACTGAATTTTGTTGTGTTTTATACGTTCTATGCTGTCATTTCTCTCTTCTCCTATTGGCAAGGCAAGGCAGAGTGCTCGCAACTGTGTCCTGTGCAGTAGCCGTGATATCTGTAATTGCAATTATTACTTTTGCATATGATGACAGCGTGCAAAAGACGCATGGGCTCTGTGGAGAGCTCCGCTCCAGCTGGCTGCTGTGACAGCTCACTGACACTGTATTTCTGCTTAATCAGTTTCAGTCTCACCAGAGTTACATTAATATCTGTATTTTTATATTTGAAATTCAGGGGATTTTGATAATAGATTATTAAAGTTTGTTTGCGAGGCTGTGGCCTCTGCATGTGCAAAGCTTGTGCGCCAAACTTTAGGGCGTATTTGCGCCGGCATATCATTAGTGCAAAATGTTTTGGGTAAAAAATAGGCTATTAAAAGGAACTGTCGGAATGGCGGTATGTTAAAAAAAACAAAAAACATACCGCCATTCCGACCATAGGAGGAAAAAAGTGTCGGAATGGTGGGACGTTTGATAAAAAATTAAGTGTCGCCATTCCGACAATTGGAGACCCATGTCGGAATGGCGAGATGTCGGAATGGCAGCATGTAACCATGATGAAGGAGAGACCATTTGAGCAGCACAGCCATTTCGCAGCACAGGGACAGCAGTCCAAGTTACAGGATCTCCCACGTGGTATCACCTGTCACATTGTGTCAAGGCATCAAAAGAAGAAAAAATCACCAAACTCAAGGACAAAAAGACAAAGACTCCGGTGAACGAAGACAGAGGACTGACAAACCAGAAATACAAAAGGATTCTCGATATCAAGATCCAGAAGAAGAGGCTAACAATGCCACGAACACTTACGATGCTGGGAATGATGCCAGCAATGAACAGAGAAGAAGATTCAGTGTCATCAATCTGCATTACGTGCCTCTAATGAGGGGCTGAATATAGAATCCTCAACGATTACAACGTCTCTGGGAACTGTGACAACAACAAGGTTTAAACCATTTTTATATATATTGTAACCTATTGTCTAAGGAATAGTGCTGAAAATGAGGTAAATCTAATCCACCACTGTCCTTGGTCTTCTGTAGGGTTTTTAAACTAATACGTGGTGGTTTGTTTTTCCACAGAAATTTGGAGATGCATGAATCTAGTGACTTAAACCAAGTAGCAGATGGTTTTATGGGGATCATTGAGAACAAATAGTTAACTTTTGGTAGAATCATCATTTTAATGGATGTAACTCTCCCCATAAGTGATATAGGTAAGGACTTCCAACGAGAGATCGTCCTCTACTGTCTTTAATAATTGCACATAATTTAGCTTTGTTAGCTCTGAGAGCCTGGAGGAAATGTTTATGCCTAAATATCTAATATTTCCTGACTGTAAAGTGATCGCAGGTATATTATGGACCCTACAGTTAATGGGCAGAACTGTGGTCTTAGACCAGTTGATAGAGTAGTCAGAAAGTGCTGAGAATTTATTTATGAGTGTGATCGTGTGACTGAGAGACGTCTGTGAGTTCTGAAGGAAAAGTAATACATCATCAGCATAAAGACTTATTTTATGCTCAATATTTTGGGATTAATTACTCACAAACGGGTAAGAAAAGGTAGTATTGCCAGACCATACATGATCAAAACAGGGAGCGGAGGTGGTTCAGCTGCAAGGTGTGAATGTCTGACTATAGTTTGTAAAAAGCGGGTAAGATAAGGTGCGAATGCCCGACAATGTATGATCAAAAGAGGCAGCGGAGGTTTTCGGCTGCAAGAAGGTCTGAATGTCCACCCAAAATTCCTGAAAAATGGGTAAAAAAAGGGTGCGAATGCCAAACCATACATCATCAAAAGCAGGAGTGGATGTATTCGGCTACAAGAAGATTTGAATGTCCATCAATAATTGCTTTAAAACATGAAAGAACATTTTCGAATATCAAACCGCACATGATCATAAGCAGGAGTGGATGTGTTCGGCTACAAGAAGGTTTGAATGTCCAACCATAGTTTGTAAAAAGCGGGTAAGAAAAGGTTCGAATGCCCGAACATAGACCATCAAAATAGGGAGCGGAGGTTTTCCGCTGTAAGAAGGTGTAAATGTCCGACCATAGTTGGTAAAAAGCGGTTAAGAAAAGGTTAAAATACCCGACTGTACACAATCAATAGCGGGAGCGGAGTTGTTTGGCTACAAGAAGGTGTGAAAGTCCGACCACGGTTTGTAAAAAGCGGGTAAGAAAAGGTTCGAATGCCCGAATATATACCATCAAAAGTGGAAGTGGATGTGTTCGGCTGCAAGAAGGTGTGAACGTCCGACCAAAGTTTGTAAAAAGCAGTTAAGAAAAGGTTCGAATATCCAACCAAACATAATCAAAAGCGGGAGCAGAGCTGTTCGACTGCAAGTAGGTGTGAATGTCAGATCATAATTTGCAAAAAGCTGATGAGAAAGGGTGAGAATGCCCGGCTATACACCATCAAATGCGGGAGCGGAAGTGTTCGGCTGTGAGTAGGTGTGAATGTCCGACCATAATTGCTGAAAAATGTGTTAGAAGAGAATGCCGGACAATACATCATCAAATGCGGGAGCGGAGTTGTTCGGCTGTGAGTAGGTGTGAATCTCCGAGCATAGTTTGTAAAAAGGGGGTAAGAATAGGTTCGAATGCCCGAACATACACTATCAAAACAGGGAGCTGAGGTGGCTCAGCTGCAAGGTGTGAATGTCTGACTATAGTTTGTAAATAAGGTGCGAATGCCCAACAATGTATAATCAAAAGAGGGAGCCGAGGTTTTCGGCTACAAGAAGGTTTGAATGTCCGAACATAGTTTGTAAAAAGCGGGTAAGAAAAGGTTCAAATGCCTGACTATACACCATCAAAAGCGGGAGCGGAGGTGTTCCGCTGTAAGACGGTGTGAAAGTTCAACCATGGTTTGTAAAAAGCTGCTAAGAAAAGGTTCGAATGCCCGAATATATACCATCAAAAGCGGGAGCAGAGCTGTTCGACTGCAAGTAGGTGTGAATGTCCAGCCATAATTACTCACAAATGGGTAAGAAAAGGTAGTATTGCCAGACCATACATGATCAAAACAGGGAGCTGAGGTGGTTCAGCTGCAAGGTGTGAATGTCTGACTATAGTTTGTAAAAAGCGGGTAAGACAAGGTGCGAATGCCCGACAATGTATGATCAAAAGAGGGAGTGGAGGTCTTCGGCTGCAAGGTCTGAATGTCCAACCATAATTTCTAAAAACCGGGTAAGAAAAGGCTCGAAAGCCCGACTATACACAATCAAAAGCGGGAGCGGGAGGTTTTCAGCTGCAAATCCTTCACTCAAACCAAGTGAAAACTGCTTTGTCCTTCATATTTATCAATGTCTAGATCGACTTCAACAAAGAACAACATTGTACTTTGCAGTAAAGAAAGAGCAAATCAAAAAATTTAGGAATCCGAGAATAAGCTTATTTTCATGAGTTCTGCACGATTATTGATTTTACTATGAATGAATGCCTTCACTCAAACTATGTTAAAACTGCTTTGTCCTTCATATTTATCAATGTCTAGATTGACTTCAACAAAGAACAACACTGGATTTTGCAGTAGAAGAAAGAGCAACACTGAAGGATCAGTAATCCGAGAATAAGCTTATTTTCATACGTTCTGCATGATTTGGGATTTTATGTTTAAAATGAATTGCTTTGCTCAAACCAAGTTAAAATTGCTTTGTCCTTCATAGTTATCCATGTCTAAAATGTATCAAGCATAAAGTTCCTCATATTACCCTGAATGAGAAAGAAGCATCCCTTTGGTTGAGCAAAACGTTCCTTTTGCGGAGTTATGCATGAATTCGGATTTTGCTATAAAATTCATTCCTTCACACCTTTTTTTTTCACCGCATTTTATAGATTATGGTTGGAAATTTCAACCACTCTAATCCGAAGACCTCTCCTCCCGCTTTTGTTAATATATTTGAACTTTAGTTGGACATTCACCCCTTTTTGCAGCTAAACCACCTCCGCTCCCTGTTTTGATCATGTATGGTCTGGCAATACTACATTTTCTTACCCGTTTGTGAGTAATTATGGCTGGATATTCACACCTACTTGCAGCTGAACAAAATTTCTCTCGCTTTTAATTATGTTTGGATATTCGAACCTTTTCTTTACTGCTTTTTGCCAACTTTGGTCGGACGTTCACACCTTCTTGCAGCCGAACACCTCCGCTTCCGCTTTTGATGGTATATATTCGGGCATTCGAACCTTTTCTTACCAGCTTTTTACAAACGATGGTTGGACTTTCACACCTTCTTGTAGCCGAACAACTCCGCTCCCCCTATTGATTGTGTAAAGTCGGGTATTTTAACCTTTTCTTACCCACTTTTTACCAACTATGGTCGGACATTCACACCTTCTTACAGCGGAACACCTCCGCTCCCTCTTTTGATGGTGTATGTTTGGGCATTCGAACCTTTTCTTACCCGCTTTTTACAAACTATGCTCGGACATTCAAACCTTCTTGTAGCTGAACACATCCACTCCTTCTTTTGATGATGTATGCTTGGGCATTCAAACCTACTTTTTGCCCGCTTTTCATTAATTTTGGGTGGACATTCACACCTTGTCACAGCCAAACACCTCCGCTCCCTGTTTTGATCATGTATGGTTGGACATTCGCACCTTTTCTCACCCGCTTTTTGCAAACTATGGTTGGCTGTTCACAGCTTCCTCTCCACCAGACTTGTATCGTGGGATGTTCACACCCAGTTGCATCCGAAGACCTCCGCCCCCACTTTTGTTGATATTTAGTTGGTCATTCGCAGCTTACCCGCTTTTGGCAAACTATGGCCTTCTTGCAGCCAAACACCTCTGATCTTGCTTTTGATGATGTAAGGTTGGGCATTCAGACCTTGCTTCACCTGTTTTTCACCAAATATAGTCGGACATTCACACCTTCTTGCAGCCGAACACTTCCGCTCCACCTTTTAGTGTTCTATCACACCTTTTTTTCACCGAATTTTATAGATTATGGTTGGAAATTCTCAACCACTCTCATCCGAAGACCTCTCCTCCCGCTTTTGTTAATATATTTGAACTTTAGTCGGACATTCATACCTTCTTGCAGCTGAACCACCTCCGCTCCCTGTTTTGATCATGTATGGTCTGGCAATACTACCTTTTCTTACCCGTTTGTGAGTAATTATGGCTGGACATTCACACTTACTTGCAGCCGAACACCACCTCTCTCGCTTTTGATGATGTATGGACCGGCATTCTTACCTTTTCTAACACATTTTTCAGAAATTACAGTCGGAGATTCACACCTACTCACAGCCGAACAACTCCGCTCCCGCATTTGATGGTGTGCAGTCGGACATTCTCACCCTTTCTCATCAGCTTTTTGCAAATTATGATCTGACATTCACACCTACTTGCAGTCGAAAAGCTATGCTCCCGCTTTTGATTATGTTTGGTTGGATATTCAAACCTTTTCTTAACTGCTTTTTACAAACTTTGGTTGGACGTTCACACCTTCTTGTAGCCGAACACATCCACTCCTGCTTTTGATGATGTATGGTTGGGCATTCGCACCTTTTTTTTACCCATTTTTCAGGAATTATGGGTGGACATTCACACCTTCTTGCAGCTGAACACCTCTCCTTCTTATGATCATGTGCGGATGATATTCGAAAATTTTCTTTCATGTTTTAAAGCAATTATTGATGGACATTCAGACCTTCTTGCAGCTGAACCACTCTGCTCCCGCTTTTGATGGTGTATAGTCGGGCTTTCGAGCCTTTCCTTCCCGGTTTTTACAAATTATGGTTGGATATTCAGACCTTCTTGCAGCCGAACACCTCCGCTCCCTCTTTTGATCATACATTGTCTGGCATTCGAACCTTTTCTCACCAGCTTTTTACAAACCATGGTTGGACTTTCACACCTTCTTGTAGCCGAACAACTCCGCTCCCGCTATTGATTGTGTACAGTCGGGTATTTTAACCTTTTCTTACCTGCTTTTTACCAACTATGGTCGGACATTCACACCGTCTTACAGCGGAACACCTCCGCTCCGCGCTTTTGATGGTGTATAGTCAGGCATTTGAACCTTTTCTTACCCGCTTTTTACAAACTATGGTCGGACATTCAAACCTTCTTGTAGCCGAAAACCTCCGCTCTCTCTTTTGATTATACAATGTTGGGCATTCGCACCTTATCTTACCCGCTTTTTACAAACTATAGTCAGACATTCACACCTTGCAGCTGAACAACCTCAGCTCCCTGTTTTGATCATGTATGGTCCGGCAATACTACCTTTTCTTACAAGTTTGTGAGTAATTATGGCTGGACATTCACACCTACTTGCAGTCGAAAAGCTCTGCTCCCGCTTTTGATTATGTTTGGTTGGATATTCGAAACTTTTCTTAACTGCTTTTTACAAACCTTGGTCGGACGTTCACACCTTCTTGCAGCCGAACACCTCCGCTTCCGCTTTTGATGGTATATATTCGGGCATTCGAACCTTTTCTTAGCAGCTTTTTACAAACCATGGTTGAACTTTCACACCTTCTTGTAGCCGAACAACTCCGCTCCCGCTATTTATTGTGTACAGTCAGGTATTTTAACCTTTTCTTACCCGCTTTTTACCAACTATGGTCGGACATTCACACCGTCTTACAGCGGAACACCTCCGCTCCCGCTTTTGATGGTATATAGTCAGGCATTTGAACCTTTTCTTACCCGCTTTTTTTTTTTATGGTCGGACATTCAAACCTTCTTGTAGCCGAAAACCTCCGCTCCCTCTTTTGATCATACATTGTCGGGCATTCGCACCTTTTCTTACCCGTTTTTTACAAACCATGGTCGGACTGTCACACATTCTTGTAGCCAAACACATCCGCTCCCGCTATTGATTGTGTACAGTCGGGTATTTTAACCTTTTCTTACCCGTTTTTTACCAACTATGGTCGGACATTCACACCTTCTTACAGCGGAACACCTCCGCTCCCTCTTTTGATAGTGTATGTTCGGGCATTCGAATCTATTCTTACCCCCTTTTTACAAAATATGCTCGGAGATTCACACCTACTCACAGCCGAACAACTCCGCTCCCGCATTTGATGGTGTATAGTCGGGCATTCTCACCCTTTCTCATCAGCTTTTTGCAAATTATGATCTGACATTCACACCTACTTGCAGTCGAACAGCTCTGCTCCCGCTTTTGATTATGTTTGGTTGGATATTCGAAACTTTTCTTAACTGCTTTTTACAAACTTTGGTAGGACGTTCAAACTTTCAAGCAGCCGAACACCTCCGCTTCTGCTTTTGATGTTGTATATTCGGGCATACAAACCTTTTCTTACCCACTTTTTACAAACCATGGTCAGACTTTCACTCTTTGTTGCTGAACAACTCCGCTCCCTCTTTTGATTGTGTACAGTCGGGTATTTTCACCTTTTCTTACCTGCTTTTTACAAACTATGGTCGGACATTCAAACCTTCTTGTAGCCGAACACATCCACTCCTGCTTTTGATGATGTATGGTTGGGCATTCGCACCTTTTCTTACCCATTTTTCAGTAATTATTGGTGGACATTCAGACCTTCTTGCAGCTGAACACCTCTGCTCCCTCTTTTGATCATACATTGTCGGGCATTAGCACCTTGTCTTACCCGCTTTTTACAAACTTTAGTCAGACATTCACACCTTGCAGCTGAACTACCTCCGCTCCCTGTTTTGATCATGTATGGTCTGGCAATACTACCTTTTCTTACCCATTTGTGAGTAATTATGGCTGGACATTCACACCTACTTGCAGCCGAACACCACCTCTCCCGCTTTTGATGATGTATTGTCCGGCATTCTAGTCTCTTCTAACACATTTTTCAGCAATTATGGTCGGACATTCACACCTACTCACAGCCGAACACTTCCGCTCCCGCATTTGATGGTGTATAGCCGGGCATTCTCACCCTTTCTCATCAGCTTTTTGCAAATTATGATCTGACATTCACACCTACTTGCAGTCGAACAGCTCTGCTCCCGCTTTTGATTATGTTTGGTTGGATATTCTAACCTTTTCTTAACTGCTTTTTACAAACTTTGGTCGGATGTTCACACCTTCTTGCAGCCGAACACCTCCACTTCCACTTTTGATGGTATATATTCAGGCATTCGAACCTTTTCTTACCCGCTTTTTACCAACTATGGTCGGACATTTACACCTTCTTACAGCGGAACACCTCCGCTCCCTCTTTTGATGGTCTATGTTTGGGCATTCGAACCTTTTCTTACCCGCTTTTTACAAACTATGGTCGGACATTCAAACCTTCTTCTAGCCGAACACATCCACTCCTGTTTTTGATGATGTATGGTTTGGCATTCGCACCCTTTTTTTACCCATTTTCAGCAATTATGGGTGGACATTCAGACCTTCTTGCAGCCGAAAACCTCCGCTCCCTCTTTTGATCATGCATTGTCGGGCATTCGCACCTTGTCTTACCCGCTTTTTATAAACTTTAGTTGGACATTCACACCTTCTTGCAGCTGAACGACCTCCGCTCCCTTTTTTGATCATGTATGGTCTGGCAATACTACCTTTTCTTACCCGTTTGTGAGTAATTAATCCCAAAATATTGAGCATAAAATAAGTCTTTATGCTGATGATGTATTACTTTTCCTTCAGAACTCACAGACGTCTCTCACTCACACGATCACACTCATAAATAAATTCTCAACACTTTCTGACTACTCTATCAACTGGTCTAAGACCACAGTTCTGCCCATTAACTGTAGGGTCCATAATATACCTGCGATCACTTTACAGTCAGGAAATATTAGATATTTAGGCATAAACATTTCCTCCAGGCTCTCAGAGCTAACAAAGCTAAATTATGTGCAATTATTAAAGACAGTAGAGGACGATCTCTCTCGTTGGAAGTCCTTACCTATATCACTTATGGGGAGAATTACATCCATTAAAATGATGATACTACCAAAAGTTAACTATTTGTTCTCAATGATCCCCATAAAACCATCTGCTACTTGGTTTAAGTAACTAGATTCATGCATCTCCAAATTTCTGTGGAAAAACAAACCACCACGTATTAGTTTAAAAACCCTACAGAAGACCAAGGACAATGGTGGATTAGATTTACCTCATTTTCAGCACTATTCCTTAGCCAATAGGTTACAATATATATCAAAATGGTTTAAACCTTGTTTTTGTCACAGTTCCCAGAGACGTTGTAATCGTTGAGGATTCTATATTCACCCCCTCATTAGAGGCACGTGTTGCAGATTGATGACACTGAATCTTCTTCTCTGTTCATTGCTGGCATCATTCCCAGCATCGTAAGTGTTCGTGGCATTGTTAGCCTCTTCTTCTGGATCTTGATATCGAGAATCCTTTTGTATTTCTGGTTTGTCAGTACTCTCTCTTCGTTCACCGGCGTCTTCGTCTTTTTGTCCTTGAGTTTGGTGATTTTTTCTTCTTTTGATGCCTTGACACAATGTGACAGGTGATACCACGTGGGAGATCCTGTAACTTGGACTGCTGTCCCTGTGCTGCGAAATGGCTGTGCTGCTCAAATGGTCTCTCCTTCATCATGGTTACATGCTGCCATTCCGACATCTCGCCATTCCGACATGGGTCTCCAATTGTCGGAATGGCGACACTTAATTTTTTATCAAACGTCCCACCATTCCGACACTTTTTTCCTCCTATGGTCGGAATGGCGGTATGTTTTTTGTTTTTTTTAACATACCGCCATTCCGACAGTTCCTTTTAATAGCCTATTTTTTACCCAAAACATTTTGCACTAATGATATGCCGGCGCAAATACGCCCTAAAGTTTGGCGCACAAGCTTTGCACATGCAGAGGCCACAGCCTCGCAAACAAACTTTAATAATCTATTATCAAAATCCCCTGAATTTCAAATATAAAAATACAGATATTAATGTAACTCTGGCGAGACTGAAACTGATTAAGCAGAAATACAGTGTCAGTGAGCTGTCACAGCAGCCAGCTGGAGCGGAGCTCTCTTCAGAGCCCATGCGTCTTTTGCACGCTATCATCATATGCAAAAGTAATAATTGCAATAACAGATATCACGGCTACGGCACAGGACACAGTTGCGAGCACTCTGCCTTGCCTTGCCAATAGGAGAAGAGAGAAATGACAGCATAGAACGTATAAAACACAACAAAATGCAGTAAAACCGTTTATTCATGTTATTCACGTGATTTATGAGTACTCGCTCCAATTTTGGGAAGCGCGGATGGGCTTTGCGCATTTGGCACAAACACACAGCCGTTGCGCAAGGCTTTATACAGCCTGTTGATATCTTAAGGACGTAACTGGTCACACCTGGGAGTAAATGTCATGTAGAGATTGTTTTTACATGACATTACAGCTGAACATATAGCTTTCATCCACAAACCAATGTGGGAGAGCCCGAAGACGCATGTGCCAGACGCACATAGGCATGCGTAAAACCAATTTTGACCACTTCATACTGTTTATTTGCTTTCTTTTAGTTAATTTTCGTTTCTTTTGGATTCTTGTGCGTGTTATGGAGCCGTTTTGGTCCATGTTTGTAAGCCTTTTTTTCCTGGATTAAATTTTCGGAAGTTGAAACAAGTGGCATTGGAGTGTATGATTGAAAACCACCGCGGACTGCTTCTCCTCCTCCAGTTGCCGAGACTTTGTGTTTTTAATAACGCTTGTCTATAAACATGTGTTAAACATATAAATTGCATGAACAGAAAGAAGGGACTCACCTGTTGAGTAACACACATTTCCTTATACAGAAAGCCTTGTCGGAATGGTGGGACATTTGAACGTCGGAATGGTGGGACGTTTGCATGTCGGAATGGTGGTATGTCGGAATGGTGGTATGTCGGAATGGTGGGATGTCGGAATAGCGGGATTTCGGAATGGGTGTTGCCACCCCCTTCATCATATACACTTTTATTTATACATCACCTTCCACCATGAAGCGTTGTCCCTTTTTGTTTCTCTCTTTGTTCTTAAAATGCTGTTATGCATGTCTAAACCAATCCATTAAATTAGATCATTTTGGCAGTAAAGCGATCTACAATGTGCTTGGTCGCAAAGCTGCTCATCTGTGGTAAACAGCTCTTCAGAAAGGCATTCTTCAATTGATTTCACTAATTCTATGTAATAATTTTGTGATTTCCTACAAAACTACACTTCTTCTCCCATCTGTCTGAGTATTTAATATTGTCTGGGTCCCGTTAAAACATGTATTTTTCCCATCTAATTCCTTGTTTGCTTTAAAACAAGAATTCCCCATTTTCTATCCCTTCAGTAGCCAACCAGTTTGTATGGAGTACACTGGAGCAACTTGACTGATCAGTAAAACACTGCTTTTGTTGTCACCGCAAGGCATCCCCCGTCGGTTGTTTCACTGAGACACTACTGAGTAACTATAACTCAACACAGTTTATACACATAACATTCATATACATACTAACAAACAAACAAACAATTATTTATCGCGATTTTCTCATCTCTGTTTGAACGTACACCCAGGTAAATATTCCTGTAGTCTTCTCATACCGACTATGGACCCATTCATTGTTTAACTTCACTGTTTTGCAAATCCTAATTGAATATTACACATTGACATTGAACTTTAGTGGATAAGCAGGTCTTCATTGCATTCAGCAACCTATATGTGAGCATCTATGTGTAAGCTGTTCTTCTTTGCATTTATCAGCAGCAAGCAATTCTTCATTGCACATGCATATGAAAATAGTAAAACAATTCCAATGCGTTAGCGAAACCTTCTATATCAGGAGTGTCCATCATGATGCTGGGAATAGAACCTCTTTCCCATATAGTTCAACCTTCATTACTCAACTGATCATAACTCCGCAATGAGCACATTTCAAAGTATCATTCCTCTACATGTATTCAAAAATCTATGTGTAAATGTTTAATATTTCTTATATTTGTTGATGTCATTCTGTGTGCATGTGGCCTAAACCCAATCTCTGTGTGGCAATTTTAATTTAAACAAGTTGAACTCTGCCTCTGATCATTTAAAAAAGGTGTGTACCAATATCAACCTTTCTCAGGTAATTACTGATCCTACAAAACCAAAGAGATCCTTCAAGGTTGTCCCTGATTGGCTCAATCTTAACAAATCAAAGGTAGAATATCCGCAGTATCTGAACTTGGTGTTAGTTATCACTGCTCAATAGCCTGTATCAGAATTGCAAAAATGAAAACATTAGGTCCACGCTTGGTATCCAGATCCTGAAACATCTCCATGAGCAGGCTTTTTTTTAACTGATCTGTTGAATAGTTATATGACACTGTTAAAATCTCAGATGAAGATCTAGCACTTGACCATTTTTGTAAATCTTCTAATTCCATAGTTGATAAACATGCCCCTTTTAAAAAGTATAGAACTTAGAACAGGTCTAGTCCCTGACTTTCGGCAGAACTGTCTTCTTTACTTTTTTTTTTTTTTCCCCTTGTCCTGTTCAGCATTATGTCAGAAGAATTGTAGTCTGAATACCTTTGATGCCAAACAGATTTGCTTTGCCAAGGGAAGTTTTATAAATGTAAAGCTCCCCTTGATGCCCATTTATTTATTTCTGTTTACAATATATGACATGAACTGAACTGAACCGGACCGGGGGACAAGGAAAGAAGAAGAGGAAAGAAGAGGAAACAGAACAAAAATAGAAACAAAAACCAGACAACCAGCTGCTACACCTGTAAAAACAAAACAGACAACAATCCATGGCCTCTGAGGGGAATCCAGCCTTAGCGCCACCAGGAGCACCTGAAAGCAGACAAGCAGAGAAAAAACAAACACACAAAGAAACAAAAACAAGCACAAGAAGCGGCAATCGCATACAACACAGCTGTGGATATAGATGACCTGAGACGACATGATAATACATCAACTGCTTAGTGACCATGCTACTGGACTAATGAATGTGTGTGTGTGTGTGTGTGTGTGTGAGAACATGCAACACCCATGGCACAGGACCTACATGATAACCGTGCTTAGTTATGAGTGTATAAGCGTACAGGGCCACAATCCACAGCCCCCCCCAAGCAATCAGAAGCAGGCAGAGAGGGCCACAAGACCCAGGCCACCAGCAGCCCCCACAGAGCACAGAACCCAGGCAGCCCACCGCAGGGGCAACCACGCATCCACCCAGAAGACTGCAGAGGAAGCCCCCGGAAAGAGCCCCCATAAGCATAGGGCAGAGGCCCTCCGGGAGCCAGGGGCAACAGCCCACCGACCCCGCCAGGCCCCAGCCGCCCAGACATGGGCCGTGCACTGGACCCGGGCCCCAGGGGCCCGAGCGCCCCCAAACCCCCCGGCAGAGGCCCCACCCAATACCCAGGAGGGCAAAGCGCCCCAGACAGCCACAAAGTGGGTCAGCGCCTGCCCCAGCGCCCCTTGCCAAGTGCCCTGGGAGTCAAGACGTGCCCACAGGTTGGTGAAGTTGCGAGCAGTGGGGAGAGGCAACGCTGACGCCCCATCGGGAGAAGCACAGGCAGGCCAGGCGACAGCAAGTCCCAGATCCAGGCCCAATCATTACCACACACACTTTCACGTCCCATACATCCACACATCCACACGTCCTACCTCCCTCGACTCTGCTGGGGTATAGTGCAGCGGGCACACCAGGGGGCCAGCAACCCCCCAGCCACCACAGACCCCGAACCAGCAGAACAATTAATTAATCCTCCTGGCCCCTTCTGCCCCGAACAGACACCAGGAAGCAGGGGTGTGCGAAGAAGACCCCTCCCCTCACCCTTCTGGCTCTTCAATATTTTCTAATAGTGAGCAATTAAAATTGAGGGGCAGCCAAACTTGTAGAACTGGGAGCGCGGCACTCTGGGCAGCCTACATACCCAAAGAGCCCCGCCCACCAGATGCCACTCAGTGTAACCACCCCCCAAGACCTAATGTGTGTGTGTGAGTGTGTTTGATAAGTACTAATGTCTAAGGTGTAATTAAAACAGGGGCAGGGAACTGCAGAGTGCAACAAAAGGGGACCACCTACGTGGCCCCATCCACTACACCCCACCGAACACACACGCCCCCAAAACCCTTCATGTGTGAGTGTGTGCTGTGTACAGGAGCCAGAAGGGAGAGGGGTATGGGGATATATACCGGGGGAGCTACTCTCCCCCAGAGAGGGCAGCCAGGGACTGGCTGTAATAGGCATCCCTGCTACCTGGGAGCCAACAATGGGCAGGAGGGCCTGATGTCCACCAGGCTCGGGGCCTGTAGCGACCATATTCCGGGAGCTACTGTACCCCCAGAAGGTACCCATCCCGCCCCACCCCACTCAACCCAACCCCACCCCGGAGGACCTCTACAAAAAACAAACAAACAACATAAAAAAACAATCAAACAAACCACCCGGTCACACCAGTTGCAGCAGCCCGGGCCTGAGACCCACCATCACCCAGCAACCCACCACCACCACTATGTGATAAAACTAATCAGAGGGGACCAGAGAGAATGAAATTCAGCCAATTGATGTTTTGAGGAGGCAGACATTGTTTCCATGCTAATATAATCTAAAAGAAAATTTCTAAACTGGTTAATACACAGATTGTTCTTCGCTTTCCAGTTCATGAGAATAGTTTTCTTTGCGATACATAACACTGTGAGAACCATGTGTGCTGAGTTAATTTCCATGTTGATGTTGTCTAAGTCACCCAGTATGCACAGTGTGGGGCATGCAGGGATGCTACACTTTAGCCATGTTGATAGGTCCTCACAGACTTCAAGCCAGAACTTCTGGACAGGCGCACAAAACCACAAAGCATGTGCATAATCATCAGGTGTGTTATCTGTGCAATGTGAGCAGATGTTTGAGTGTGTTAGACCCATCCTGAACATCCTTTGTCCTGTATAGTGTGTTCTATGAAGGATTTTGTATTGTATGAGCTGTAAATTAGGATTTCGAGTCATTATGAAGGTGTTCAAACATATTTGTGGTTAGAAGCTATGACCAGAACTGATGGATAAATCTGCCTCCCATTTTGAGGATGGAAGAGACATTGTGTCATCTATCTTAGACAATAATTTATATATTTTTGATAGTAGTTTTGGGGATGCTTAGAAATTCTGCTACCCTAGTCGGGAGTTGTAAGTCTGGTTGGTGGAGGATATATCCATCCATCGATCCATCATCTGCCGCTTATCCGGGGGTCGGGTCGCGGGGGCAGGAGCTTGAGCAGAGAAACCCAGACGTCTCTGTCCCCAGCCACTTCCTCCAGCTCTTCCGGGGGGACCCCGAGGCGTTCCCAGGCCAGCCGAGAGACATAGTCTCTCCAACGTGTCCCGGGTCTCCCCCGGGTTCTCCTCCCAGTGGGACGTGCCCGGAACACCTCCCCAGGGAGGCGCCCAGGGGGCATCCTAACCAGATGCCCGAGCCACCTCATCTGACTCCTCTCAATGCGGAGGAGCAGCGGTTCTACTCCGATCCCCTCCCGGAAGACTGACCTTCTCACCCTATCTCTAAGGGAGAGCCCAGACACCCTGCGGAGGAAACCCATTTCGGCCGCTTGTATTCGCGATCTTGTTCTTTCGGTCACTACCCACAACTCGTGACCATAGATGAGGATGGGAACGTAGATTGACCAGTAAGTAGAGAGCTTTGCCTTCTGGCTCAGCTCCCTCTTCACTACGACGGGTCGGTGCAGAGCCCGCAACACTGCAGACGCCGCACCGATCCGCCCGTCAATCTCCCGCTCCATTCGTCCCTCACTCGTGAACAAGATCCCGAGATACTTGAACTCCTCCACTTGGGGAAGGATCTCATTCCCGACCCGGAGAGAGCATTCCACCCTTTTCCGGCTGAGAACCATAGTCTCGGATTTGGAGGTGCTGATTCTCATCCCAGCCGCTTCACACTCGGCTGCGAATCGCTCCAGTAAGAGCTGAAGGTCACGGCCTGACGACGCTAACAGAACCACATCATCTGCAAAAAGCAGAGACCCGATTCTGAGGTCGCCCTGACGGAGTCCAACTCTCACCGGAAACGTATCCCACTTACTGCCGGCAATGCGGACCAAACTCTGGCACCGGTCATACAGAGACCGAACGGCCCCTATCAAGGGGTCCGGCACTCCATATTCCCGGAGCAACCCCCACAGGACTCCACGAGGGACACGGTCGAACGCTTTTTCCAAGTCCACAAAACACATGTAGACTGGTTGGGCGAACTCCCAGCAGCTGGTCCACTGTTCCACGGCCAGGACGAAAGCCACACTGCATCTCCTGAATCCGAGGCTCGATTATCCGACGGATCCTCCTCTCCAATACCCCCGAATAGACCTTACCAGGGAGGCTGAGGAGTGTGATACCCCTATAGTTGGAACACACCCTCCGGTACCCCTTTTTAAAGAGGGGGACCACCACCCCAATCTGCCAGTCCAGAGGCACTGTCCCCGATGTCCACGCGATACTGCAGAGGCGTGTCAGCCAAGACAGCCCTACAACATCCAGAGCCTTGAGAAACTCAGGACGGACCTCATCCACCCCCGGGGCCTTGCCACCGAGGAGCTTTTTAACCACCTCGGCAACCTCAGCCCCAGAAATGGGAGGCCCCGTCTCTGAGCTCTCCGACTCTGCCTCTACCGAGCATGAGTTTAACCTCAGTGAAACCCAGCCTCATTCCTCAATTATATTCATATTCATATAAACAGAACCAACATTGATCACAAAGCTGAACCTCAGTGAAACCCAGCCTCATTCATCAATTATATTCATATTAATATAAACAGAACCAACATTGATCAATGAGTATAACCTCATTGAAACCCAGCCTCATTCCTCAATTATATTCATATTAATATAAACAGAACCAACATTGATCACAAAGCTGAACCTCAGTGAAACGCAGCATCATTCATCAATTATATTCATATTAATAGAAACAGAACCAACATTGACCACAAAGCTGAACCTCATTGAAACCCAGCCTCATTCATCAATTATACTCATATTAATATAAACAGAATCAACATTGATCACAAAGCTTAAACTCATTGAAACCCAGCCTCATTCATCAATTATATTCATATTAATATAAACAGAACCAACATTGATCAATGAGTTTAACCTCATTGAAACCCAGCCTCATTCCTCAATTATATTCATATTAATATAAACAGAACCAACATTGATCAATGAGTTTAACTTCTTTGAAAAACGGCCTCATTCATTAATTATATTCATATAAATATATACAGAACCAACATTGATCACAAAGCTGAACCTCATTGAAACCCAGCCTCATTCATCAGTTATATTCATATTAATATAAACAGAACCAACATTGATCAATGAGTTTAACCTCATTGGAACCCACTCTTATTCATCAATTATATTCATATTAATATAAAAAGAACCAACATTGATCAATTAGTTTAACTTCTTTGAAACCCAGACTCATTCATCAATTATATTCATATTAGTATAAACAGAACCAACATTGATCACAAAGCTTAACCTCAGTGAAACCCAGCCTCATTCATCAATTATATTCATATTAATAGAAACAGAACAAACATGGACCACAAAGCTGAACCTCAGTGAAACCCAGCCTCATTCATCAATTATATTCATATTAATAGAAACAGAACCAGCATTGGCCACAAAGCTGAACCTCATTGAATCCCAGCCTCATTCATCAATTATATTCATATTAATATAAACAGAACCAACATTGATCACAAAGCTGTACCTCAGTGAAACCCAGCCTCATTCATCAATTATATTCATATTAATATAAACAGAACCAACATTGATCAATGAGTTTAACCTCAGTGAAAAGCAGCCTCATTCCTCAATTTTATTCATATTAATATAAACAGAACCAACATTGATCAATGAGTTTAACCTCAGTGAAACCCAGCCTCATTCATCAATTATATTCATATTAATAGAAATAGAACAAACATGGACCACAAAGCTGAACCTCAGTGAAACCCAGACTCATTCATCAATTATATTCATATTAATAGAAATAGAACCAACATTGGCCACAAAGCTGAACCTCAGTGAAACCCAGCCTCATTCATAAATTATATTCATATTAATATAAACAGAACCAACATTGATCACAAAGCTGTACCTCAGTGAAACCCAGCCTCATTCATCAATTATATTCATATTAGTATAAACAGAACCAACATTGATCACAAAGCTTAACCTCAGTGAAACCCAGCCTCATTCATCAATTATATTCATATTAATAGAAACAGAACAAACATGGACCACAAAGCTGAACCTCAGTGAAACCCAGCCTCATTCATCAATTATATTCATATTAATAGAAACAGAACCAGCATTGGCCACAAAGCTGAACCTCATTGAATCCCAGCCTCATTCATCAATTATATTCATATTAATATAAACAGAACCAACATTGATCACAAAGCTGTACCTCAGTGAAACCCAGCCTCATTCATCAATTATATTCATATTAATATAAACAGAACCAACATTGATCAATGAGTTTAACCTCAGTGAAAAGCAGCCTCATTCCTCAATTTTATTCATATTAATATAAACAGAACCAACATTGATCAATGAGTTTAACCTCAGTGAAACCCAGCCTCATTCATCAATTATATTCATATTAATAGAAATAGAACAAACATGGACCACAAAGCTGAACCTCAGTGAAACCCAGACTCATTCATCAATTATATTCATATTAATAGAAATAGAACCAACATTGGCCACAAAGCTGAACCTCAGTGAAACCCAGCCTCATTCATAAATTATATTCATATTAATATAAACAGAACCAACATTGATCACAAAGCTGTACCTCAGTGAAACCCAGCCTCATTCATCAATTATATTCATATTAATATAAAGAGAACCAACATTGATCAATGAGTTTAACCTCAATGAAACCCAGCCTCATTCCTCAATTATATTCATATTAATCTAAACAGAACCAACATTGATCACAAAGCTGAACCTCAGTGAAACCCAGCCTCATTCCTCAATTATATTCATATTAATATAAACAGAACCAACATTGATCATAAAGCTGAACATCAGTGAAACCCAGCCTCATTCATCAATTATATTCATATTAATATAAAAAGAACCAACATTGATAAATGAGTTTAAGTTTTTTGAAAAACAAGCCTCATTCCTCAATTATATTCATATTAGTATAAACAGAACCAACATTGATCAATGAGTTTAACCTCAGTGAAACCCAGCCTCATTCCTCAATTATATTCATATTCTTATAAACAGAACCAACATTGATCACAAAGCTGAACCTCAGTGAAACCCAGCCTCATTCATCAATTATATTCATATTAATAGAAACAGAACCAACATTGATCAATGAGTTTAACCTCATTGAAACCCAGCCTCATTCCTCAATTATATTCATATTAATATAAACAGAACCAACATTGATCAATGAGTTTAACCTCAGTGAAACCCAGCCTCATTCCTCAATTATATTCATATTCATATAAACAGAACCAACATTGATCACAAAGCTTTACCTCAGTGAAACCCAGACTCATTCATCAATTATATTCATATTAACATAAACAGAACCAACATTGATCAATGAGTTTAACCTCAGTGAAACCCAGCCTCATTCATCAATTATATTCATATTAATATAAAAAGAACCAAAATTGATAAATGAGTTTAAGTTTTTTGAAACACAGCCTCATTCCTCAATTATATTCATATTAGTATAAACAGAACCAACATTGATCAATGAGTTTAACCTCAGTGAAACCCAGCCTCATTCCTCAATTATATTCATATTCATATAAACAGAACCAACATTGATCACAAAGCTGAACCTCAGTGAAACCCAGCCTCATTCATCAATTATATTCATATTAATAGAAACAGAACCAACATTGATCAATGAGTTTAACCTCATTGAAACCCAGCCTCATTCCTCAATTATATTCATATTAATATAAACAGAACCAACATTGATCAATGAGTTTAACCTCAGTGAAACCCAGCCTCATTCCTCAATTATATTCATATTCATATAAACAGAAGCAACATTGATCACAAAGCTGAACCTCAGTGAAAAGCAGCCTCATTCATCAATTATATTCATATTAATATAAACAGAACCAACATTGATCAATGAGTTTAACCTCATTGAAACCCAGCCTAATTCCTCAATTAAATTCATATTAATATAAACAGAACCAACATTGATCACAAAGCTGAACCTCAGTGAAAGCAGCATCATTCATCAATTATATTCATATTAATAGAAACAGAAAAAACAATGACAACAAAGCTGAACCTCATTGAAACCCAGCCTCATTCATCAGTTATCTTGATATTAATATAAACAGAACCAACATTGATCACAAAGCTTTACCTCAGTGAAACCCAGCCTCATTCATCAATTATATTCATATTAACATAAACAGAACCAACATTGATCAATGAGTTTAACCTCAGTGAAACCCAGCCTCATTCATCAATCATATTCATATTAATATAAAAAGAACCAACATTGATAAATAAGTTTAAGTTTTTTGAAACACAGCCTCATTCCTCAATTATATTCATATTAGTATAAAGAGAACCAACATTGATCAATGAGTTTAACCTCAGTGAAACCCAGCCTCATTCCTCAATTATATTCATATTCATATAAACAGCACCAACATTGATCACAAAGCTGAACCTCAGTGAAACCCAGCCTCATTCATCAATTATATTCATATTAATAGAAACAGAACCAACATTGATCAATGAGTTTAACCTCATTGAAACCCAGCCTCATTCCTCAATTATATTCATATTAATATAAACAGAACCAACATTGATCAATGAGTTTAACCTCAGTGAAACCCAGCCTCATTCCTCAATTATATTCATATTCATATAAACAGAACCAACATTGATCACAAAGCTGAACCTCAGTGAAACCCAGCCTCATTCATCAATTATATTCATATTAATATAAACAGAACCAACATTGATCAATGAGTTTAACCTAGTTGAAACCCAGCCTCATTCCTCAATTATATTCATATTAATATAAACAGAACCAACATTGATCACAAAGCTGAACCTCAGTGAAAGCAGCATCATTCATCAATTATATTCATATTAATAGAAACAGAAAAAACATTGACCACAAAGCTGAACCTCATTGAAACCCAGCCTCATTCCTCAATTATACTCATATTAATATAAACAGAATCAACATTGATCACAAAGCTTAAACTCATTGAAACCCAGCCTCATTCATAAATTATATTCATATTAATATAAAAAGAACCAACATTGATAAATGAGTTTAAGTTTTTTGAAACACAGCCTCATTCCTCAATTATATTCATATTAGTATAAACAGAACCAACATTGATCAATGAGTTTAACCTCAGTGAAACCCAGCCTCATTCCTCAATTATATTCATATTCTTATAAAGAGAACCAACATTGATCACAAAGCTGAACCTCAGTGAAACCCAGCCTCATTCATCAATTATATTCATATTAATAGAAACAGAACCAACATTGATCAATGAGTTTAACCTCATTGAAACCCAGCCTCATTCCTCAATTATATTCATATTAATATAAACAGAACCAACATTGATCAATGAGTTTAACCTCAGTGAAACCCAGCCTCATTCCTCAATTATATTCATATTCATATAAACAGAACCAACATTGATCACAAAGCTTTACCTCAGTGAAACCCAGACTCATTCATCAATTATATTCATATTAACATAAACAGAACCAACATTGATCAATGAGTTTAACCTCAGTGAAACCCAGCCTCATTCATCAATTATATTCATATTAATATAAAAAGAACCAAAATTGATAAATGAGTTTAAGTTTTTTGAAACACAGCCTCATTCCTCAATTATATTCATATTAGTATAAACAGAACCAACATTGATCAATGAGTTTAACCTCAGTGAAACCCAGCCTCATTCATCAATTATAATCATATTAATATAAACAGAACCATCATTGATCAATGAGTTTAACCTCAGTGAAACGCAGCCTTATTCCTCAATTATATTCATATTTTTATAAACAGAACCAACATTGATCACAAAGCTGAACCTCAGTGAAACCCAGCCTCATTCATCAATTATATACATATTAATATAAACAGAACAAGCATTGACCACAAAGCTGAACCTCAGTGAAACCCAGCCTCATTCATCAATTATATTCATATTAATATAAACAGAACCAACATTGATCAATGAGTTTAACCTCAGTGAAACCCAGCCTCATTCATCAATTATATTCATATTATTAAAAACAGAACCAAAATTGATCAATGAGTTTAAGTTCTTTGAAACACAGCCTCATTCATTAATTATATTCATATAAATATATACAGAACCAACATTGATCACAAAGCTGAACCTCAGTGAAACAAAGCCTCAATCATCAATTATATTCATTTTAATATAGACAGAACCATCATTGATCAATGAGTTTAACCTCAGTGAAACGCAGCCTCATTCCTCAATTATATTCATATTAATATAAACAGAACCAACATTGATCACAAAGCTGAACCTCAGTGAAACCCAGCCTCATTCATCAATTATATACATATTAATATAAACAGAACAAGCATTGATCAAAAAGCTGAACCTCAGTGAAACCCAGCCTCATTCATCAATTATATTCATATTAATATAAACAGAACCGACATTGATCACAAAGCTGAACCTCAGTGAAACCCAGCCTCATTCATCAATTATATTCATATTAATATAAAAAGAACCAACATTGATCAATGAGTTTAACTTCTTTGAAACACAGCCTCATTCATTAATTATATTCATATAAATATTTACAGAACCAACATTGATCACAAAGCTGAACCTCAGTGAAACCCAGCCTCATTCATCAATTATATTCATATTAATATAAACAGAACCAACATTGATCAATGAGTTTAACCTCAGTGAAACCAAGCCTCATTCATCAATTATATTCATATTATTATAAACAGAACCAACATTGATCAATGAGTTTAAGTTCTTTGAAACACAGCCTCATTCATTAATTATATTCATATAAATATATACAGAACCAACATTGATCAAAAAGCTGAACCTCAGTGAAACCCAGCCTCATTCATCAATTATATACATATTAATATAAACAGAACAAGCATTGACCACAAAGCTGAACCTCAGTGAAACCCAGCCTCATTCATCAATTATATTCATATTAATATAAACAGAACAAACACTGATCACAAAGCTGAACCTCAGTGAAACCCCTACTCATTCATCAATTATATTCATATTCATATAAACAGAACCAACATTGATCAATGAGTTTAACCTCAGTGAAACGCAGCCTCATTCCTCAATTATATTCATAGTAATATAAACAGAACCAACATTGATCACAAAGCTGAACCTCAGTGAAACCCATTCTCATTCATCAGTTATATTGATATTAATATAAACAGAACCAACATTGATCACAAAGCTGAACCTCAGTGAAACCCAGCCTCATTCATCAGTTATATTGATATTAATATAAACAGAACCAACATTGATCAATGAGTTTAACCTCAGTGAAACCCAGCCTCATTCATCAATTATATTCATATTAATATAAACAGAACCAACATTGATCACAAAGCTGAACCTCAGTGAAACCCAGCCTCATTCATCAATTATATTCATATTATTATAAACAGAACCAACATTGATCAATGAGTTTAAGTTCTTTGAAACACAGCCTCATTCATTAATTATATTCATATAAATATATACAGAACCAACATTGATCAAAAAGCTGAACCTCAGTGAAACCCAGCCTCATTCATCAATTATATTCATATTAATATAAACAGAACCAACATTGATCAATGAGTTTAACCTCAGTGAAACCCAGCCTCATTCATCAATTATATTCATATTATTATAAACAGAACCAACATTGATCAATGAGTTTAACCTCAGTGAAACGCAGCCTCATTCCTCAATTATATTCATATTAATATAAACAGAACCAACATTGATCACAAAGCTGAACCTCAGTGAAACCCAGCCTCATTCATCAATTATATACATATTAATAGAAACGGAACAAGCATTGATCAAAAAGCTGAACCTCAGTGAAACCCAGCCTCATTCATCAATTATATTCATAATAATATAAACAGAACCGACATTGATCACAAAGCTGAACCTCAGTGAAACCCAGCCTCATTCATCAATTATATTCATATTAATATAAAAAGAACCAACATTGATCAATGAGTTTAACTTCTTTGAAACCCAGCCTCATTCATTAATTATATTCATATAAATATTTACAGAACCAACATTGATCACAAAGCTGAACCTCAGTGAAACCAAGCCTCAATCATCATTTATATTCATTTTAATATAAACAGAACCAACATTGATCAATGAGTTTAACCCCAGTGAAACGCAGCCTTATTCCTCAATTATATTCATATTAATATAAACAGAACCAACATTGATCACAAAGCTGAACCTCAGTGAAACCCAGCCTCATTCATCAATTTTATTCATATTAATATAAACAGAACCAACATTGATCAATGAGTTTAACCTCAGTGAAACCCAGCCTCATTCATCAATTTTATTCATATTAATATAAACAGAACCAACATTGATCAATGAGTTTAACCTCAGTGAAACGCAGCCTCGTTCCTCAATTATATTCATATTAGTATAAACAGAACCAACATTGATCAATGAGTTTAGCCTCAGTGAAACCCAGCCTCATTCCTCAATTATATTCATATTAATATAAACAGAACCAACATTGATCACAAAGCTGAACCTCAGTGAAACCAAGCCTCATTAATCAATTATATTCATATTAATATAAACAGAACCAACATTGATCACAAAGCTGAACCTCAGTGAAACCCAGCCTCATTCATCAATTATATTCATATTAATATAAACAGAACCATCATTGATCAATGAGTTTAACCTCAGTGAAACGCAGCCTTATTCCTCAATTATATTCATATTAATATAAACAGAACCAACATTGATCACAAAGCTGAACCTCAGTGAAACCCAGCCTCATTCATCAATTATATACATATTAATATAAACAGAACAAGCATTGACCACAAAGCTGAACCTCAGTGAAACCCAGCCTCATTCATCAATTATATTCATATTAATATAAACAGAACAAACATTGATCACAAAGCTGAACCTCAGTGAAACCCAGCCTCATTCATCAATTATATTCATATTAATATAAACAGAACCAACATTGATCAATGAGTTTAACCTCAGTGAAACCCAGCCTCATTCATCAATTATATTCATATTATTAAAAACAGAACCAACATTGATCAATGAGTTTAAGTTCTTTGAAACACAGCCTCATTCATTAATTATATTCATATAAATATATACAGAACCAACAATGATCACAAAGCTGAACCTCAGTGAAACCAAGCCTCAATCATCAATTATATTCATTTTAATATAGACAGAACCATCATTGATCAATGAGTTTAACCTCAGTGAAACGCAGACTCATTCCTCAATTATATTCATATTAATATAAACAGAACCAACATTGATCACAAAGCTGAACCTCAGTGAAACCCAGCCTCATTCATCAATTATATACATATTAATATAAACAGAACAAGCATTGATCAAAAAGCTGAACCTCAGTGAAACCCAGCCTCATTCATCAATTATATTCATATTAATATAAACAGAACCGACATTGATCACAAAGCTGAACCTCAGTGAAACCAAGCCTCAATCATCATTTATATTAATTTTAATATAAACAGAACCAACATTGATCAATGAGTTTAACCTCAGTGAAACGCAGCCTTATTCCTCAATTATATTCATATTAACATAAACAGAACCAACATTGATCACAAAGCTGAACCTCAGTGAAACCCAGCCTCATTCATCAATTATATTCATATTAATATAAAGAGAACAAACATTGATCACAAAGCTGAACCTCAGTGAAACCCAGCCTCATTCATCAATTATATTCATATTAATATAAACAGAACCAACATTGATCAATGAGTTTAACCTCAGTGAAACCCAGCCTCATTCCTCAATTATATTCATATTCATATAAACAGAACCAACATTGATCACAAAGCTGAACCTCAGTGAAACCCAGCCTCATTCATCAGTTATATTCATATTAATATAAACAGAACCAACATTGATCAATGAGTTTAACCTCAGTGAAACGCAGCCTCATTCCTCAATTATTTTCATAGTAATATAAAAAGAACCAACATTGATCACAAAGCTGAACCTCAGTGAAACCCATTCTCATTCATCAGTTATATTGATATTAATATAAACAGAACCAACATTGATCACAAAGCTGAACCTCAGTGAAACCCAGCCTCATTCATCAATTATATTCATATTAATATACACAGAACCAACATTGATCACAAAGCTGAACCTCAGTGAAACCCAGCCTCATTCATCAGTTATATTTATATTAATATAAACAGAACCAACATTGATCAATGAGTTTAACCTCAGTGAAACCCAGCCTCATTCATCAATTATATTCATATTAATATAAACAGAACCAACATTGATCACAAAGCTGAACCTCAGTGAAACCCAGCCTCATTCATCAATTATATTCATATTATTATAAACAGAACCAACATTGATCAATGAGTTTAAGTTCTTTGAAACACAGCCTCATTCATTAATTATATTCATATAAATATATACAGAACCAACATTGATCAAAAAGCTGAACCTCAGTGAAACCCAGCCTCATTCATCAATTTTATTCATATTAATATAAACAGAACCAACATTGATCACAAAGCTGAACCTCAGTGAAACCCAGCCTCATTCATCAATTATATTCATATTAATATAAACAGAACCAACATTGATCAATGAGTTTAACCTCAGTGAAACCCAGCCTCATTCATCAATTATATTCATATTATTAAAAACAGAACCAACATTGATCAATGAGTTTAAGTTCTTTGAAACACAGCCTCATTCATTAATTATATTCATATAAATATATACAGAACCAACAATGATCACAAAGCTGAACCTCAGTGAAACCAAGCCTCAATCATCAATTATATTCATTTTAATATAGACAGAACCATCATTGATCAATGAGTTTAACCTCAGTGAAACGCAGACTCATTCCTCAATTATATTCATATTAATATAAACAGAACCAACATTGATCACAAAGCTGAACCTCAGTGAAACCCAGCCTCATTCATCAATTATATACATATTAATATAAACAGAACAAGCATTGATCAAAAAGCTGAACCTCAGTGAAACCCAGCCTCATTCATCAATTATATTCATATTAATATAAACAGAACCGACATTGATCACAAAGCTGAACCTCAGTGAAACGCAGCCTCAATCATCATTTATATTCATTTTAATATAAACAGAACCAACATTGATCAATGAGTTTAACCTCAGTGAAACGCAGCCTTATTCCTCAATTATATTCATATTAATATAAAGAGAACAAACATTGATCACAAAGCTGAACCTCAGTGAAACCCAGCCTCATTCATCAATTATATTCATATTAATATAAACAGAACCAACATTGATCAATGAGTTTAACCTCAGTGAAACCCAGCCTCATTCCTCAATTATATTCATATTCATATAAACAGAACCAACATTGATCACAAAGCTGAACCTCAGTGAAACCCAGCCTCATTCATCAGTTATATTCATATTAATATAAACAGAACCAACATTGATCAATGAGTTTAACCTCAGTGAAACGCAGCCTCATTCCTCAATTATTTTCATAGTAATATAAAAAGAACCAACATTGATCACAAAGCTGAACCTCAGTGAAACCCATTCTCATTCATCAGTTATATTGATATTAATATAAACAGAACCAACATTGATCACAAAGCTGAACCTCAGTGAAACCCAGCCTCATTCATCAATTATATTCATATTAATATAAACAGAACCAACATTGATCAATGAGTTTAGCCTCAGTGAAACCCAGCCTCATTCATCAATTATATTCATATTAATATACACAGAACCAACATTGATCACAAAGCTGAACCTCAGTGAAACCCAGCCTCATTCATCAGTTATATTGATATTAATATAAACAGAACCAACATTGATCAATGAGTTTAACCTCAGTGAAACCCAGCCTCATTCATCAATTATATTCATATTAATATAAACAGATCCAACATTGATCACAAAGCTGAACCTCAGTGAAACCCAGCCTCATTCATCAATTATATTCATATTATTATAAACAGAACCAACATTGATCAATGAGTTTAAGTTCTTTGAAACACAGCCTCATTCATTAATTATATTCATATAAATATATACAGAACCAACATTGATAAAAAAGCTGAACCTCAGTGAAACCCAGCCTCATTCATCAATTATATTCATATTAATATAAACAGAACCAACATTGATCAATGAGTTTAACCTCAGTGAAACGCAGCCTTATTCCTCAATTATATTTATATTAATATAAACAGAACCAACATTGATCAATGAGTTTAACCTCAGTGAAACGCAGCCTCATTCCTCAATTATATTCATATTAATATAAACAGAACCAACATTGATCACAAAGCTGAACCTCAGTGAAACCCAGCCTCATTCATCAATTATATACATATTAATAGAAACAGAACAAGCATTGATCAAAAAGCTGAACCTCGGTGAAACCCAGCCTCATTCATCAATTATATTCATATTAATATAAACAGAAACGACATTGATCACAAAGCTGAACCTCAGTGAAACCCAGCCTCATTCATCAATTATATTCATATTATTATAAACAGAACCAACATTGATCAATGAGTTTAAGTTCTTTGAAACACAGCCTAATTCATTAATTATATTCATATAAATATATACAGAACAAACATTGATCACAAAGCTGAACCTCAGTGAAACCCAGCCTCATTCATCAATTATATTCATATTAATATAAACAGAACAAACATTGATCAATGAGTTTAACCTCAGTGAAACCCAGCCTTATTCATCAATTATATTCATATTATTATAAACAGAACCAACATTGATCAATGAGTTTAAGTTCTTTGAAACACAGCCTCATTCATTAATTATATTCATATAAATATATACAGAACCAACATTGATCACAAAGCTGAACCTCAGTGAAACCCAGCCTCATTCATCAATTATATTCATATTAATATAAAAAGAACCAACATTGATCAATGAGTTTAACCTCAGTGAAACACAGCCTCATTCATTAATTATATTCATATAAATATTTACAGAACCAACATTGATCAATGAGTTTAACCTCAGTGAAACGCAGCCTCATTCCTCAATTATGTTCATATTAATATAAAGAGAACCAACATTGATCACAAAGCTGAACATCAGTGAAACCCAGCCACATTCCTCAATTATATTCATATTAATATAAACAGAACCAACATTGAACACAAAGCTGAACCTCAGTGAAACCCAGCCTCATTCATCAATTATATTCATATTAATATAAAAAGAACCAACATTGATCAATGAGTTTAACCTCAGTGAAACACAGCCTCATTCATTAATTATATTCATATAAATATTTACAGAACCAACATTGATCACAAAGCTGAACCTCAGTGAAACCCAGCCTCATTCATCAATTATATTCATATTAATATAAAAAGAACCAACATTGATCAATGAGTTTAACCTCAGTGAAACACAGCCTCATTCATTAATTATATTCATATAAATATTTACAGAACCAACATTGATCAATGAGTTTAACCTCAGTGAAACGCAGCCTCATTCCTCAATTATGTTCATATTAATATAAAGAGAACCAACATTGATCACAAAGCTGAACATCAGTGAAACCCAGCCACATTCCTCAATTATATTCATATTAATATAAACAGAACCAACATTGAACACAAAGCTGAACCTCAGTGAAACCCAGCCTCATTCATCAATTATATTCATATTAATATAAAAAGAACCAACATTGACCACAAAGCTGAATCTCAGTGAAATCCAGCCTCATTCATCAATTTTATTCATATTAATATAAACAGAACCAACATTGATCACAAAGCTGAACCTCAGTGAAACCCAGCCTCATTCATCAATTTTATTCATATTAATATAAACAGAACCAACATTGATCAATGAGTTTAACCTCAGTGAAACGCAGCCTCGTTCCTCAATTATATTCATATTAGTATAAACAGAACCAACATTGATCAATGAGTTTAGCCTCAGTGAAACCCAGCCTCATTCCTCAATTATATTCATATTAATATAAACAGAACCAACATTGAACACAGAGCTGAACCTCAGTGAAACCCAGCCTCATTCATCAATTATATTCATATTAATATAAACAGAACCAACATTGATCACAAAGCTGAACCTCAGTGAAACCCAGCCTCATTCATCAATTATATTCATATTAATATAAACACAACCAACATTGATCAATGAGTTTAACCTCAGTGAAACCCAGCCTCATTCATCAATTATATTCATATTATTATAAACACAACCAACATTGATCAATGAGTTTAAGTTCTTTGAAACACAGCCTCATTCATTAATTATATTCATATAAATATATACAGAACCAACATTGATCACAAAGCTGAACCTCAGTGAAACCAAGCCTCATTCATCAATTATATTCATATTAATATAAACAGAACCAACATTGATCACAAAGCTGAATCTCAGTGAAACACAGCCTCATTCATCAATTATATTCATATTAAAATAAACAGAACCAACATTGATCACAAAAATGAACCTCATTGAAACCCAGCCTCATTCATCAATTATATTCATATTAATATAAACAGAACCAACATTGATCACAAAGCTGAACCTCAGTGAAACCCAGCCTAATTCATCAATTATATTCATATTAATATAAACAGAACCAATATTGATCAATGAGTTTAACCTCAGTGAAACGCAGCCTCATTCATCAATTATATTCATATTAATATAAAAAGAACCAACATTGACCACTAAGCTGAATCTCAGTGAAACCCAGCCTCATTCATCAATTATATTCATATTAATAGAAACAGAACAAACATGGACCACAAAGCTGAACCTCAGTGAAACCCAGCCTCATTCATCAATTATATTCATATTAATAGAAACAGAACCAGCATTGGCCACAAAGCTGAACCTCATTGAATCCCAGCCTCATTCATCAATTTTATTCATATTAATATAAACAGAACCAACATTGATCACAAAGCTGAACCTCAGTGAAACCCAGCCTCATTCATCAATTTTATTCATATTAATATAAACAGAACCAACATTGATCAATGAGTTTAACCTCAGTGAAACCCAGCCTCATTCCTCAATTATATTCATATTAATATAAACAGAACCAACATTGATCAATGAGTTTAACCTCAGTGAAACCCAGCCTCATTCATCAATTATATTCATATTAATATAAACAGAACCAACATTGATCACAAAGCTGAACCTCAGTGAAACCCAGCCTCATTCATCAATTATATTCATATTATTATAAACAGAACCAACATTGATCAATGAGTTTAAGTTCTTTGAAACACAGCCTCATTCATTAATTATATTCATATAAATATATACAGAACCAACATTGATCAAAAAGCTGAACCTCAGTGAAACCCAGCCTCATTCATCAATTATATTCATATTAATATAAACAGAACCAACATTGATCAATGAGTTTAACCTCAGTGAAACGCAGCCTTATTCCTCAATTATATTCATATTAATATAAACAGAACCAACATTGATCAATGAGTTTAACCTCAGTGAAACGCAGCCTCATTCCTCAATTATATTCATATTAATATAAACAGAAACAACATTGATCACAAAGCTGAACCTCACTGAAACCCAGCCTCATTCATCAATTATATACATATTAATAGAAACAGAACAAGCATTGATCAAAAAGCTGAACCTCAGTGAAACCCAGCCTCATTCATCAATTATATTCATATTAATATAAACAGAACCGACATTGATCACAAAGCTGAACCTCAGTGAAACCCAGCCTCATTCATCAATTATATTCATATTATTATAAACAGAACCAACATTGATCAATGAGTTTAAGTTCTTTGAAACACAGCCTCATTCATTAATTATATTCATATAAATATATACAGAACAAACATTGATCACAAAGCTGAACCTCAGTGAAACCCAGCCTCATTCATCAATTATATTCATATTAATATAAACAGAACCAACATTGATCAATGAGTTTAACCTCAGTGAAACCCAGCCTCATTCATCAATTATATTCATATTATTATAAACAGAACCAACATTGATCAATGAGTTTAAGTTCTTTGAAACACAGCCTCATTCATTAATTATATTCATATAAATATATACAGAACCAACATTGATTACAAAGCTGAACCTCAGTGAAACCAAGCCTCAATCATCAATTATATACATATTAATATAAACAGAACAAGCATTGATCAAAAAGCTGAACCTCAGTGAAACCCAGCCTCATTCATCAATTATATTCATATTAATATAAACAGAACAAGCATTGACCACAAAGCTGAACCTCAGTGAAACCCAGCCTCATTCCTCCATTATATTCATATTAATATAAACAGAACCAACATTGATCAATGAGTTTAACCTCAGTGAAACCCAGCCTCATTCATCAATTATATTCATATTAATATAAACAGAACCAACATTGATCACAAAGCTGAACCTCAGTGAAACCCAGCCTCATTCATCAATTATATTCATATTATTATAAACAGAACCAACATTGATCAATGAGTTTAAGTTCTTTGAAACACAGCCTCATTCATTAATTATATTCATATAAATATATACAGAACCAACATTGATCAAAAAGCTGAACCTCAGTGAAACCCAGCCTCATTCATCAATTATATTCATATTAATATAAACAGAACCAACATTGATCAATGAGTTTAACCTCAGTGAAACGCAGCCTTATTCCTCAATTATATTCATATTAATATAAACAGAACCAACATTGATCAATGAGTTTAACCTCAGTGAAACGCAGCCTCATTCCTCAATTATATTCATATTAATATAAACAGAAACAACATTGATCACAAAGCTGAACCTCAGTGAAACCAAGCCTCATTCATCAATTATATACATATTAATAGAAACAGAACAAGCATTGATCAAAAAGCTGAACCTCAGTGAAACCCAGCCTCATTCATCAATTATATTCATATTAATATAAACAGAACCGACATTGATCACAAAGCTGAACCTCAGTGAAACCCAGCCTCATTCATCAATTATATTCATATTATTATAAACAGAACCAACATTGATCAATGAGTTTAAGTTCTTTGAAACGCAGCCTCATTCATTAATTATATTCATATAAATATATACAGAACAAACATTGATCACAAAGCTGAACCTCAGTGAAACCCAGCCTCATTCATCAATTATATTCATATTAATATAAACAGAACCAACATTGATCAATGAGTTTAACCTCAGTGAAACCCAGCCTCATTCATCAATTATATTCATATTATTATAAACAGAACCAACATTGATCAATGAGTTTAAGTTCTTTGAAACACAGCCTCATTCATTAATTATATTCATATAAATATATACAGAACCAACATTGATCACAAAGCTGAACCTCAGTGAAACCCAGCCTCATTCATCAATTACATTCATATTAATATAAACAGAACCAACATTGATCAATGAGTTTAGCCTCAGTGAAACCCAGCCTCATTCCTCAATTATATTCATATTAATATAAACAGAACCAACATTGATCACAAAGCTGAACCTCAGTGAAACCCAGCCTCATTCATCAATTATATTCATATTAATATAAACAGAACCAACATTGATCAATGAGTTTAACCTCAGTGAAACCCAGCCTCTTTCATCAATTATATTCATATTATTATAAACAGAACCGACATTGATCACAAAGCTGAACCTCAGTGAAACCCAGCCTCATTCATCAATTATATTCATATTAATATAAAAAGAACCAACATTGATCAATGAGTTTAACTTCTTTGAAACCCAGCCTCATTCATTAATTATATTCATATAAATATTTACAGAACCAACATTGATCACAAAGCTGAACCTCAGTGAAACCAAGCCTCAATCATCATTTATATTCATTTTAATATA
Source organism: Leuresthes tenuis (assembly GCF_036924035.1). Taxonomy (NCBI): domain Eukaryota; kingdom Metazoa; phylum Chordata; class Actinopteri; order Atheriniformes; family Atherinopsidae; genus Leuresthes; species Leuresthes tenuis. Next base: position 142,831 of record NW_027325416.1, on the reverse strand, counting down.
AACAGAACCAACATTGATCAATGAGTTTAACCCCAGTGAAACGCAGCCTTATTCCTCAATTATATTCATATTAATATAAACAGAACCAACATTGATCACAAAGCTGAACTTCAGTGAAACCCAGCCTCATTCATCAATTTTATTCATATTAATATAAAGAGAACCAACATTGATCAATGAGTTTAACCTCAGTGAAACCCAGCCTCATTCATCAATTTTATTCATATTAATATAAACAGAACCAACATTGATCAATGAGTTTAACCTCAGTGAAACGCAGCCTCGTTCCTCAATTATATTCATATTAGTATAAACAGAACCAACATTGATCAATGAGTTTAGCCTCAGTGAAACCCAGCCTCATTCCTCAATTATATTCATATTAATATAAACAGAACCAACATTGATCACAAAGCTGAACCTCAGTGAAACCCAGCCTCATTCATCAATTATATTCATATTAATATAAACAGAACCAAGATTGATCACAAAGCTGAACCTCAGTGAAACCCAGCCTCATTCATCAATTATATTCATATTAATATAAACAGAACCATCATTGATCAATGAGTTTAACCTCAGTGAAACGCAGCCTTATTCCTCAAATATATTCATATTAATATAAACAGAAACAACATTGATCACAAAGCTGAACCTCAGTGAAACCCAGCCTCATTCATCAATTATATACATATTAATATAAACAGAACCAACATTGATCAATGAGTTTAGCCTCAGTGAAACCCAGCCTCATTCCTCAATTATATTCATATTAATATAAACAGAACCAACATTGATCAATGAGTTTAGCCTCAGTGAAACCCAGCCTCATTCCTCAATTATATTCATATTAATATAAACAGAACCAACATTGATCACAAAGCTGAACCTCAGTGAAACCCAGCCTCATTCATCAATTATATTCATATTAATATAAACAGAACCAACATTGATCAATGAGTTTAACCTCAGTGAAACCCAGCCTCATTCATCAATTATATTCATATTATTATAAACAGAACCGACATTGATCACAAAGCTGAACCTCAGTGAAACCCAGCCTCATTCATCAATTATATTCATATTAATATAAAAAGAACCAACATTGATCAATGAGTTTAACTTCTTTGAAACCCAGCCTCATTCATTAATTATATTCATATAAATATTTACAGAACCAACATTGATCACAAAGCTGAACCTCAGTGAAACCAAGCCTCAATCATCATTTATATTCATTTTAATATAAACAGAACCAACATTGATCAATGAGTTTAACCCCAGTGAAACGCAGCCTTATTCCTCAATTATATTCATATTAATATAAACAGAACCAACATTGATCACAAAGCTGAACCTCAGTGAAACCCAGCCTCATTCATCAATTTTATTCATATTAATATAAACAGAACCAACATTGATCAATGAGTTTAACCTCAGTGAAACCCAGCCTCATTCATCAATTTTATTCATATTAATATAAACAGAACCAACATTGATCAATGAGTTTAACCTCAGTGAAACGCAGCCTCGTTCCTCAATTATATTCATATTAGTATAAACAGAACCAACATTGATCAATGAGTTTAGCCTCAGTGAAACCCAGCCTCATTCCTCAATTATATTCATATTAATATATACAGAACCAACATTGATCACAAAGCTGAACCTCAGTGAAACCCAGCCTCATTCATCAATTATATTCATATTAATATAAACAGAACCAACATTGATCACAAAGCTGAACCTCAGTGAAACCCAGCCTCATTCATCAATTATATTCATATTAATATAAACAGAACCATCATTGATCAATGAGTTTAACCTCAGTGAAACGCAGCCTTATTCCTCAATTATATTCATATTAATATAAACAGAACCAACATTGATCACAAAGCTGAACCTCAGTGAAACCCAGCCTCATTCATCAATTATATACATATTAATATAAACAGAACAAGCATTGACCACAAAGCTGAACCTCAGTGAAACCCAGCCTCATTCATCAATTATATTCATATTAATATAAACAGAACAAACATTGATCACAAAGCTGAACCTCAGTGAAACCCAGCCTCATTCATCAATTATATTCATATTAATATAAACAGAACCAACATTGATCACAAAGCTGAACCTCAGTGAAACCCAGCCTCATTCATCAATTATATTCATATTAATATAAACAGAACCAACATTGATCAATGAGTTTAACCTCAGTGAAACCCAGCCTCATTCATCAATTATATTCATATTATTATAAACAGAACCGACATTGATCACAAAGCTGAACCTCAGTGAAACCCAGCCTCATTCATCAATTATATTCATATTAATATAAAAAGAACCAACATTGATCAATGAGTTTAACTTCTTTGAAACCCAGCCTCATTCATTAATTATATTCATATAAATATTTACAGAACCAACATTGATCACAAAGCTGAACCTCAGTGAAACCAAGCCTCAATCATCATTTATATTCATTTTAATATAAACAGAACCAACATTGATCAATGAGTTTAACCCCAGTGAAACGCAGCCTTATTCCTCAATTATATTCATATTAATATAAACAGAACCAACATTGATCACAAAGCTGAACCTCAGTGAAACCCAGCCTCATTCATCAATTTTATTCATATTAATATAAAGAGAACCAACATTGATCAATGAGTTTAACCTCAGTGAAACCCAGCCTCATTCATCAATTTTATTCATATTAATATAAACAGAACCAACATTGATCAATGAGTTTAACCTCAGTGAAACGCAGCCTCGTTCCTCAATTATATTCATATTAGTATAAACAGAACCAACATTGATCAATGAGTTTAGCCTCAGTGAAACCCAGCCTCATTCCTCAATTATATTCATATTAATATAAACAGAACCAACATTGATCACAAAGCTGAACCTCAGTGAAACCCAGCCTCATTCATCAATTATATTCATATTAATATAAACAGAACCAAGATTGATCACAAAGCTGAACCTCAGTGAAACCCAGCCTCATTCATCAATTATATTCATATTAATATAAACAGAACCATCATTGATCAATGAGTTTAACCTCAGTGAAACGCAGCCTTATTCCTCAAATATATTCATATTAATATAAACAGAAACAACATTGATCACAAAGCTGAACCTCAGTGAAACCCAGCCTCATTCATCAATTATATACATATTAATATAAACAGAACCAACATTGATCAATGAGTTTAGCCTCAGTGAAACCCAGCCTCATTCCTCAATTATATTGATTTTAATATAAACAGAACCAACATTGATCAATGAGTTTAGCCTCAGTGAAACCCAGCCTCATTCCTCAATTATATTCATATTAATATAAACAGAACCAACATTGATCACAAAGCTGAACCTCAGTGAAACCCAGCCTCATTCATCAATTATATTCATATTAATATAAACAGAACCAACATTGATCAATGAGTTTAACCTCAGTGAAACCCAGCCTCATTCATCAATTATATTCATATTATTATAAACAGAACCGACATTGATCACAAAGCTGAACCTCAGTGAAACCCAGCCTCATTCATCAATTATATTCATATTAATATAAAAAGAACCAACATTGATCAATGAGTTTAACTTCTTTGAAACCCAGCCTCATTCATTAATTATATTCATATAAATATTTACAGAACCAACATTGATCACAAAGCTGAACCTCAGTGAAACCAAGCCTCAATCATCATTTATATTCATTTTAATATAAACAGAACCAACATTGATCAATGAGTTTAACCCCAGTGAAACGCAGCCTTATTCCTCAATTATATTCATATTAATATAAACAGAACCAACATTGATCACAAAGCTGAACCTCAGTGAAACCCAGCCTCATTCATCAATTTTATTCATATTAATATAAACAGAACCAACATTGATCAATGAGTTTAACCTCAGTGAAACCCAGCCTCATTCATCAATTTTATTCATATTAATATAAACAGAACCAACATTGATCAATGAGTTTAACCTCAGTGAAACGCAGCCTCGTTCCTCAATTATATTCATATTAGTATAAACAGAACCAACATTGATCAATGAGTTTAGCCTCAGTGAAACCCAGCCTCATTCCTCAATTATATTCATATTAATATATACAGAACCAACATTGATCACAAAGCTGAACCTCAGTGAAACCCAGCCTCATTCATCAATTATATTCATATTAATATAAACAGAACCAACATTGATCACAAAGCTGAACCTCAGTGAAACCCAGCCTCATTCATCAATTATATTCATATTAATATAAACAGAACCATCATTGATCAATGAGTTTAACCTCAGTGAAACGCAGCCTTATTCCTCAATTATATTCATATTAATATAAACAGAACCAACATTGATCACAAAGCTGAACCTCAGTGAAACCCAGCCTCATTCATCAATTATATACATATTAATATAAACAGAACAAGCATTGACCACAAAGCTGAACCTCAGTGAAACCCAGCCTCATTCATCAATTATATTCATATTAATATAAACAGAACAAACATTGATCACAAAGCTGAACCTCAGTGAAACCCAGCCTCATTCATCAATTATATTCATATTAATATAAACAGAACCAACATTGATCAATGAGTTTAACCTCAGTGAAACCCAGCCTCATTCATCAATTATATTCATATTATTATAAACAGAACCAACATTGATCAATGAGTTTAAGTTCTTTGAAACACTGCCTCATTCATTAATTATATTCATATAAATATATACAGAACCAACATTGATCACAAAGCTGAACCTCAGTGAAACCAAGCCTCAATCATCAATTATATACATATTAATATAAACAGAACAAGCATTGATCAAAAAGCTGAACCTCAGTGAAACCCAGCCTCATTCATAGATTATATTCATATTAATATAAACAGAACCGACATTGATCACAAAGCTGAACCTCAGTGAAACCCAGCCTCATTCACTAATTATATTCATATAAATATTTACAGAACCAACATTGATCAATGAGTTTAACCTCAGTGAAACACAGCCTCATTCCTCAATTATGTTCATATTAATATAAAGAGAACCAACATTGATCACGAAGCTGAACATCAGTGAAACCCAGCCACATTCCTCAATTATATTCATATTAATATAAACAGAACCAACATTGAACACAAAGCTGAACCTCAGTGAAACCCAGCCTCATTCATCAATTATATTCATATTAATATAAACAGAACCAACATTGATCACAAAGCTGAACCTCAGTGAAACCCAGCCTAATTCATCAATTATATTCATATTAATATAAACACAACCAACATTGATCAATGAGTTTAACCTCAGTGAAACCCAGCCTCATTCATCAATTATATTCATATTATTATAAACACAACCAACATTGATCAATGAGTTTAAGTTCTTTGAAACACAGCCTCATTCATTAATTATATTCATATAAATATATACAGAACCAACATTGATCACAAAGCTGAACCTCAGTGAAACCAAGCCTCATTCATCAATTATATTCATATTAATATAAACAGAACCGACATTGATCACAAAGCTGAACCTCAGTGAAACCCAGCCTCATTCACTAATTATATTCATATAAATATTTACAGAACCAACATTGATCAATGAGTTTAACCTCAGTGAAACACAGCCTCATTCCTCAATTATGTTCATATTAATATAAACAGAACCAACATTGATCACAAAGCTGAATCTCAGTGAAACACAGCCTCATTCATCAATTATATTCATATTAAAATAAACAGAACCAACATTGATCACAAAAATGAACCTCATTGAAACCCAGCCTCATTCATCAATTATATTCATATTAATATAAACAGAACCAACATTGATCACAAAGCTGAACCTCAGTGAAACCCAGCCTAATTCATCAATTATATTCATATTAATATAAACAGAACCAATATTGATCAATGAGTTTAACCTCAGTGAAACGCAGCCTCATTCATCAATTATATTCATATTAATATAAAAAGAACCAACATTGACCACTAAGCTGAATCTCAGTGAAACCCAGCCTCATTCATCAATTATATTCATATTAATAGAAACAGAACAAACATGGACCACAAAGCTGAACCTCAGTGAAACCCAGCCTCATTCATCAATTATATTCATATTAATAGAAACAGAACCAGCATTGGCCACAAAGCTGAACCTCATTGAATCCCAGCCTCATTCATCAATTTTATTCATATTAATATAAACAGAACCAACATTGATCACAAAGCTGAACCTCAGTGAAACCCAGCCTCATTCATCAATTTTATTCATATTAATATAAACAGAACCAACATTGATCAATGAGTTTAACCTCAGTGAAACCCAGCCTCATTCCTCAATTATATTCATATTAATATAAACAGAACCAACATTGATCAATGAGTTTAACCTCAGTGAAACCCAGCCTCATTCATCAATTATATTCATATTAATATAAACAGAACCAACATTGATCACAAAGCTGAACCTCAGTGAAACCCAGCCTCATTCATCAATTATATTCATATTATTATAAACAGAACCAACATTGATCAATGAGTTTAAGTTCTTTGAAACACAGCCTCATTCATTAATTATATTCATATAAATATATACAGAACCAACATTGATCAAAAAGCTGAACCTCAGTGAAACCCAGCCTCATTCATCAATTATATTCATATTAATATAAACAGAACCAACATTGATCAATGAGTTTAACCTCAGTGAAACGCAGCCTTATTCCTCAATTATATTCATATTAATATAAACAGAACCAACATTGATCAATGAGTTTAACCTCAGTGAAACGCAGCCTCATTCCTCAATTATATTCATATTAATATAAAAAGAAACAACATTGATCACAAAGCTGAACCTCAGTGAAACCAAGCCTCAATCATCAATTATATACATATTAATATAAACAGAACAAGCATTGATCAAAAAGCTGAACCTCAGTGAAACCCAGCCTCATTCATCAATTATATTCATATTAATATAAACAGAACAAGCATTGACCACAAAGCTGAACCTCAGTGAAACCCAGCCTCATTCCTCCATTATATTCATATTAATATAAACAGAACCAACATTGATCAATGAGTTTAACCTCAGTGAAACCCAGCCTCATTCATCAATTATATTCATATTAATATAAACAGAACCAACATTGATCACAAAGCTGAACCTCAGTGAAATCCAGCCTCATTCATCAATTATATTCATATTATTATAAACAGAACCAACATTGATCAATGAGTTTAAGTTCTTTGAAACACAGCCTCATTCATTAATTATATTCATATAAATATATACAGAACCAACATTGATCAAAAAGCTGAACCTCAGTGAAACCCAGCCTCATTCATCAATTATATTCATATTAATATAAACAGAACCAACATTGATCAATGAGTTTAACCTCAGTGAAACGCAGCCTTATTCCTCAATTATATTCATATTAATATAAACAGAACCAACATTGATCAATGAGTTTAACCTCAGTGAAACGCAGCCTCATTCCTCAATTATATTCATATTAATATAAACAGAAACAACATTGATCACAAAGCTGAACCTCAGTGAAACCCAGCCTCATTCATCAATTATATACATATTAATAGAAACAGAACAAGCATTGATCAAAAAGCTGAACCTCAGTGAAACCCAGCCTCATTCATCAATTATATTCATATTAATATAAACAGAACCGACATTGATCACAAAGCTGAACCTCAGTGAAACCCAGCCTCATTCATCAATTATATTCATATTATTATAAACAGAACCAACATTGATCAATGAGTTTAAGTTCTTTGAAACGCAGCCTCATTCATTAATTATATTCATATAAATATATACAGAACAAACATTGATCACAAAGCTGAACCTCAGTGAAACCCAGCCTCATTCATCAATTATATTAATATTAATATAAACAGAACCAACATTGATCAATGAGTTTAACCTCAGTGAAACCCAGCCTCATTCATCAATTATATTCATATTATTATAAACAGAACCAACATTGATCAATGAGTTTAAGTTCTTTGAAACACAGCCTCATTCATTAATTATATTCATATAAATATATACAGAACCAACATTGATCACAAAGCTGAACCTCAGTGAAACCCAGCCTCATTCATCAATTATATTCATATTAATATAAACAGAACCAACATTGATCAATGAGTTTAGCCTCAGTGAAACCCAGCCTCATTCCTCAATTATATTCATATTAATATAAACAGAACCAACATTGATCACAAAGCTGAACCTCAGTGAAACCCAGCCTCATTCATCAATTATATTCATATTAATATAAACAGAACCAACATTGATCAATGAGTTTAACCTCAGTGAAACCCAGCCTCATTCATCAATTATATTCATATTATTATAAACAGAACCGACATTGATCACAAAGCTGAACCTCAGTGAAACCCAGCCTCATTCATCAATTATATTCATATTAATATAAAAAGAACCAACATTGATCAATGAGTTTAACTTCTTTGAAACCCAGCCTCATTCATTAATTATATTCATATAAATATTTACAGAACCAACATTGATCACAAAGCTGAACCTCAGTGAAACCAAGCCTCAATCATCATTTATATTCATTTTAATATAAACAGAACCAACATTGATCAATGAGTTTAACCCCAGTGAAACGCAGCCTTATTCCTCAATTATATTCATATTAATATAAACAGAACCAACATTGATCACAAAGCTGAACCTCAGTGAAACCCAGCCTCATTCATCAATTTTATTCATATTAATATAAAGAGAACCAACATTGATCAATGAGTTTAACCTCAGTGAAACCCAACCTCATTCATCAATTTTATTCATATTAATATAAACAGAACCAACATTGATCAATGAGTTTAACCTCAGTGAAACGCAGCCTCGTTCCTCAATTATATTCATATTAGTATAAACAGAACCAACATTGATCAATGAGTTTAGCCTCAGTGAAACCCAGCCTCATTCCTCAATTATATTCATATTAATATAAACAGAACCAACATTGATCACAAAGCTGAACCTCAGTGAAACCCAGCCTCATTCATCAATTATATTCATATTAATATAAACAGAACCAAGATTGATCACAAAGCTGAACCTCAGTGAAACCCAGCCTCATTCATCAATTATATTCATATTAATATAAACAGAACCATCATTGATCAATGAGTTTAACCTCAGTGAAACGCAGCCTTATTCCTCAAATATATTCATATTAATATAAACAGAAACAACATTGATCACAAAGCTGAACCTCAGTGAAACCCAGCCTCATTCATCAATTATATACATATTAATATAAACAGAACCAACATTGATCAATGAGTTTAGCCTCAGTGAAACCCAGCCTCATTCCTCAATTATATTCATATTAATATAAACAGAACCAACATTGATCAATGAGTTTAGCCTCAGTGAAACCCAGCCTCATTCCTCAATTATATTCATATTAATATAAACAGAACCAACATTGATCACAAAGCTGAACCTCAGTGAAACCCAGCCTCATTCATCAATTATATTCATATTAATATAAACAGAACCAACATTGATCAATGAGTTTAACCTCAGTGAAACCCAGCCTCATTCATCAATTATATTCATATTATTATAAACAGAACCGACATTGATCACAAAGCTGAACCTCAGTGAAACCCAGCCTCATTCATCAATTATATTCATATTAATATAAAAAGAACCAACATTGATCAATGAGTTTAACTTCTTTGAAACCCAGCCTCATTCATTAATTATATTCATATAAATATTTACAGAACCAACATTGATCACAAAGCTGAACCTCAGTGAAACCAAGCCTCAATCATCATTTATATTCATTTTAATATAAACAGAACCAACATTGATCAATGAGTTTAACCCCAGTGAAACGCAGCCTTATTCCTCAATTATATTCATATTAATATAAACAGAACCAACATTGATCACAAAGCTGAACCTCAGTGAAACCCAGCCTCATTCATCAATTTTATTCATATTAATATAAACAGAACCAACATTGATCAATGAGTTTAACCTCAGTGAAACCCAGCCTCATTCATCAATTTTATTCATATTAATATAAACAGAACCAACATTGATCAATGAGTTTAACCTCAGTGAAACGCAGCCTCGTTCCTCAATTATATTCATATTAGTATAAACAGAACCAACATTGATCAATGAGTTTAGCCTCAGTGAAACCCAGCCTCATTCCTCAATTATATTCATATTAATATATACAGAACCAACATTGATCACAAAGCTGAACCTCAGTGAAACCCAGCCTCATTCATCAATTATATTCATATTAATATAAACAGAACCAACATTGATCACAAAGCTGAACCTCAGTGAAACCCAGCCTCATTCATCAATTATATTCATATTAATATAAACAGAACCATCATTGATCAATGAGTTTAACCTCAGTGAAACGCAGCCTTATTCCTCAATTATATTCATATTAATATAAACAGAACCAACATTGATCACAAAGCTGAACCTCAGTGAAACCCAGCCTCATTCATCAATTATATACATATTAATATAAACAGAACAAGCATTGACCACAAAGCTGAACCTCAGTGAAACCCAGCCTCATTCATCAATTATATTCATATTAATATAAACAGAACAAACATTGATCACAAAGCTGAACCTCAGTGAAACCCAGCCTCATTCATCAATTATATTCATATTAATATAAACAGAACCAACATTGATCAATGAGTTTAACCTCAGTGAAACCCAGCCTCATTCATCAATTATATTCATATTATTATAAACAGAACCAACATTGATCAATGAGTTTAAGTTCTTTGAAACACTGCCTCATTCATTAATTATATTCATATAAATATATACAGAACCAACATTGATCACAAAGCTGAACCTCAGTGAAACCAAGCCTCAATCATCAATTATATACATATTAATATAAACAGAACAAGCATTGATCAAAAAGCTGAACCTCAGTGAAACCCAGCCTCATTCATCAATTATATTCATATTAATATAAACAGAACCGACATTGATCACAAAGCTGAACCTCAGTGAAACCCAGCCTCATTCACTAATTATATTCATATAAATATTTACAGAACCAACATTGATCAATGAGTTTAACCTCAGTGAAACACAGCCTCATTCCTCAATTATGTTCATATTAATATAAAGAGAACCAACATTGATCACGAAGCTGAACATCAGTGAAACCCAGCCACATTCCTCAATTATATTCATATTAATATAAACAGAACCAACATTGAACACAAAGCTGAACCTCAGTGAAACCCAGCCTCATTCATCAATTATATTCATATTAATATAAACAGAACCAACATTGACAACAAAGCTGAATCTCAGTGAAACCCAGCCTCATTCATCAATTATATTCATATTAATATATACAGAACCAACATTGATCACAAAGCTGAATCTCAGTGAAACCCAGCCTCATTCATCAATTATATTCATATTAATATAAACAGAACCAACATTCATCACAAAGCTGAACCTCAGTGAAACCCAGCCTCATTCATCAATTATATTCATATTAATATAAACAGAACCAACATTGATCACAAAGCTGAACCTCAGTGAAACCCAGCCTAATTCATCAATTATATTCATATTAATATAAACAGAACCAATATTGATCAATGAGTTTAACCTCAGTGAAACCCAGCCTCATTCATCAATTATATTCATATTAATATAAAAAGAACCAACATTGACCACAAAGCTGAATCTCAGTGAAATCCAGCCTCATTCATCAATTTTATTCATATTAATATAAACAGAACCAACATTGATCACAAAGCTGAACCTCAGTGAAACCCAGCTTCATTCATCAATTTTATTCATATTAATATAAACAGAACCAACATTGATCAATGAGTTTAACCTCAGTGAAACGCAGCCTCGTTCCTCAATTATATTCATATTAGTATACACAGAACCAACATTGATCAATGAGTTTAGCCTCAGTTAAACCCAGCCTCATTCCTCAATTATATTCATATTAATATAAACAGAACCAACATTGATCACAAAGCTGAACCTCAGTGAAACCCAGCCTCATTCATCAATTATATTCATATTAATATAAATAGAACCAACATTGATCACAAAGCTGAAACTCAGTGAAACCCAGCCTCATTCATCAATTATATTCATATTAATATAAACAGAACCAACATTGATCAATGAGTTTAACCTCAGTGAAACCCAGCCTCATTCATCAATTATATTCATATTATTATAAACAGAACCAACATTGATCAATGAGTTTAAGTTCTTTGAAACACAGCCTCATTCATTAATTATATTCATATAAATATATACAGAACCAACATTGATCACAAAGCTGAACCTCAGTGAAACCAAGCCTCATTCATCAATTATATTCATATTAATATAAACAGAACCAACATTGATCACAAAGCTGAATCTCAGTGAAACACAGCCTCATTCATCAATTATATTCATATTAATATAAACAAAACCAACATTGATCACAAAGCTGAACCTCATTGAAACCCAGCCTCATTCATCAATTATATTCATATTAATATAAACAGAACCAACATTGATCACAAAGCTGAATCTCAGTAAAACCCAGCCTCATTCATCAATTATATTCATATTAATATAAACAGAACCAACATTGATCACAAAGCTGAATCTCAGTGAAACCCAGCCTCATTCATCAATTATATTCATATTAATAGAAACAGAACAAACATGGACCACAAAGCTGAACCTCAGTGAAACCCAGCCTCATTCATCAATTATATTCATATTAATATAAACAGAACAAACATTGATCACAAAGCTGAACCTCAGTGAAACCCAGCCTCATTCATCAATTATATTCATATTAATATAAACAGAACCAACATTGATCAATGAGTTTAGCCTCAGTGAAACCCAGCCTCATTCCTCAATTATATTCATATTAATATAAACAGAACCAACATTGATCACAAAGCTGAACCTCAGTGAAACCCAGCCTCATTCATCAATTATATTCATATTAATATAAACAGAACCAACATTGATCAATGAGTTTAATCTCAGTGAAACCCAGCCTCATTCATCAATTATATTCATATTATTATAAACAGAACCGACATTGATCACAAAGCTGAACCTCAGTGAAACCCAGCCTCATTCATCAATTATATTCATATTAATATAAAAAGAACCAACATTGATCAATGAGTTTAACCTCAGTGAAACCCAGCCTCATTCATCAATTTTATTCATATTAATATAAACAGAACCAACATTGATCAATGAGTTTAACCTCAGTGAAACGCAGCCTCGTTCCTCAATTATATTCATATTAGTATAAACAGAACCAACATTGATCAATGAGTTTAGCCTCAGTGAAACCCAGCCTCATTCCTCAATTATATTCATATCAATATAAACAGAACCAACATTGATCACAAAGCTGAACCTCAGTGAAACCCAGCCTCATTCATCAATTATATTCATATTAATATAAACAGAACCATCATTGATCAATGAGTTTAACCTCAGTGAAACGCAGCCTTATTCCTGAATTATATTCATATTAATATAAACAGAACCAACATTGATCACAAAGCTGAACCTCAGTGAAACCCAGCCTCATTCATCAATTATATACATATTAATATAAACAGAACAAGCATTGACCACAAAGCTGAACCTCAGTGAAACCCAGCCTCATTCATCAATTATATTCATATTAATATAAACAGAACCAACATTGATCACAAAGCTGAACCTCAGTGAAACCCAGCCTCATTCATCAATTATATTCATATTAATATAAGCAGAACCAACATTGATCACAAAGCTGAACCTCAGTGAAACCCAGCCTCATTCATCAATTATATTCATATTAATATAAACAGAACCAACATTGATCAATGAGTTTAACCTCAGTGAAACCCAGCCTCATTCATCAATTATATTCATATTATTATAAACAGAACAAACATTGATCAATGAGTTTAAGTTCTTTGAAACACAGCCTCATTCATTAATTATATTCATATAAATATATACAGAACCAACATTGATCACAAAGCTGAACCTCAGTGAAACCAAGCCTCATTCATCAATTATATTCATATTAATATAAACAGAACCAACATTGATCACAAAGCTGAATCTCAGTGAAACACAGCCTCATTCATCAATTATATTCATATTAATATAAACATAACCAACATTGATCACAAAGCTGAACCTCATTGAAACCCAGCCTCATTCATCAATTATATTCATATTAATATAAACAGAACCAACATTGATCACAAAGCTGAATCTCAGTGAAACCCAGCCTCATTCATCAATTATATTCATATTAATATAAACAGAACCAACATTGATCACAAAGCTGAATCTCAGTGAAACCCAGCCTCATTCATCAATTATATTCATATTAATAGAAACAGAACAAACATGGACCACAAAGCTGAACCTCAGTGAAACCCAGCCTCATTAATCAATTATATTCATATTAATATAAACAGAACAAACATTGATCACAAAGCTGAACCTCAGTGAAACCCAGCCTCATTCATCAATTATATTCATATTAATATAAACAGAACCAACATTGATCAATGAGTTTAGCCTCAGTGAAACCCAGCCTCATTCCTCAATTATATTCATATTAATATAAACAGAACCAACATTGATCACAAAGCTGAACCTCAGTGAAACCCAGCCTCATTCATCAATTATATTCATATTAATATAAACAGAACCAACATTGATCAATGAGTTTAATCTCAGTGAAACCCAGCCTCATTCATCAATTATATTCATATTATTATAAACAGAACCGACATTGATCACAAAGCTGAACCTCAGTGAAACCCAGCCTCATTCATCAATTATATTCATATTAATATAAAAAGAACCAACATTGATCAATGAGTTTAACCTCAGTGAAACCCAGCCTCATTCATCAATTTTATTCATATTAATATAAACAGAACCAACATTGATCAATGAGTTTAACCTCAGTGAAACGCAGCCTCGTTCCTCAATTATATTCATATTAGTATAAACAGAACCAACATTGATCAATGAGTTTAGCCTCAGTGAAACCCAGCCTCATTCCTCAATTATATTCATATTAATATAAACAGAACCAACATTGATCACAAAGCTGAACCTCAGTGAAACCCAGCCTCATTCATCAATTATATTCATATTAATATAAACAGAACCAACATTGATCACAAAGCTGAACCTCAGTGAAACCCAGCCTCATTCATCAATTATATTCATATTAATATAAACAGAACCATCATTGATCAATGAGTTTAACCTCAGTGAAACGCAGCCTTATTCCTGAATTATATTCATATTAATATAAACAGAACCAACATTGATCACAAAGCTGAACCTCAGTGAAACCCAGCCTCATTCATCAATTATATACATATTAATATAAACAGAACAAGCATTGACCACAAAGCTGAACCTCAGTGAAACCCAGCCTCATTCATCAATTATATTCATATTAATATAAACAGAACAAACATTGATCACAAAGCTGAACCTCAGTGAAACCCAGCCTCATTCATCAATTATATTCATATTAATATAAACAGAACCAACATTGATCAATGAGTTTAACCTCAGTGAAACCCAGCCTCATTCATCAATTATATTCATATTATTATAAACAGAACCAACATTGATCAATGAGTTTAAGTTCTTTGAAACACAGCCTCATTCATTAATTATATTCATATGAATATATACAGAACCAACATTGATCACAAAGCTGAACCTCAGTGAAACCAAGCCTCAATCATCAATTATATACATATTAATATAAACAGAACAAGCATTGATCAAAAAGCTGAACCTCAGTGAAACCCAGCCTCATTCATCAATTATATTCATATTAATATAAACAGAACCGACATTGATCACAAAGCTGAACCTCAGTGAAATCCAGCCTCATTCATTAATTATATTCATATTAATATAAACAAAACCAACATTGAACACAAAGCTGAACCTCAGTGAAACCCAGCCTCATTCATCAATTATATTCATATTAATATAAACAGAACCAACATTGACCACAAAGCTGAATCTCAGTGAAACCCAGCCTCATTCATCAATTATATTCATATTAATATAAACAGAACCAACATTGATCACAAAGCTGAATCTCAGTGAAACCCAGCCTCATTCATCAATTATATTCATATTAATATAAACAGAACCAACATTGATCACAAAGCTGAACCTCAGTGAAACCCAGCCTCATTCATCAATTATATTCATATTAATATAAACAGAACCAACATTGATCACAAAGCTGAACCTCAGTGAAACCCAGCCTAATTCATCAATTATATTCATATTAATATAAACAGAACCAATATTGATCAATGAGTTTAACCTCAGTGAAACCCAGCCTCATTCATCAATTACATTCATATTAATATAAAAAGAACCAACATTGACCACAAAGCTGAATCTCAGTGAAATCCAGCCTCATTCATCAATTTTATTCATATTAATATAAACAGAACCAACATTGATCACAAAGCTGAACCTCAGTGAAACCCAGCTTCATTCATCAATTTTATTCATATTAATATAAACAGAACCAACATTGATCAATGAGTTTAACCTCAGTGAAACGCAGCCTCGTTCCTCAATTATATTCATATTAGTATAAACAGAACCAACATTGATCAATGAGTTTAGCCTCAGTGAAACCCAGCCTCATTCCTCAATTATATTCATATTAATATAAACAGAACCAACATTGATCACAAAGCTGAACCTCAGTGAAACCCAGCCTCATTCATCAATTATATTCATATTAATATAAACAGAACCAACATTGATCACAAAGCTGAACCTCAGTGAAACCCAGCCTCATTCATCAATTATATTCATATTAATATAAACAGAACCAACATTGATCAATGAGTTTAACCTCAGTGAAACCCAGCCTCATTCATCAATTATATTCATATTATTATAAACAGAACCAACATTGATCAATGAGTTTAAGTTCTTTGAAACACAGCCTCATTCATTAATTATATTCATATAAATATATACAGAACCAACATTGATCACAAAGCTGAACCTCAGTGAAACCAAGCCTCATTCATCAATTATATTCATATTAATATAAACAGAACCAACATTGATCACAAAGCTGAATCTCAGTGAAACACAGCCTCATTCATCAATTATATTCATATTAATATAAACAGAACCAACATTGATCACAAAGCTGAACCTCATTGAAACCCAGCCTCATTCATCAATTATATTCATATTAATATAAACAGAACCAACATTGATCACAAAGCAGAATCTCAGTGAAACCCAGCCTCATTCATCAATTATATTCATATTAATATAAACAGAACCAACATTGATCAGAAAGCTGAATCTCAGTGAAACCCAGCCTCATTCATCAATTATATTCATATTAATAGAAACAGAACAAACATGGACCACAAAGCTGAACCTCAGTGAAACCCAGCCTCATTCATCAATTATATTAATATTAATATAAACAGAACAAACATTGATCACAAAGCTGAACCTCAGTGAAACCCAGCCTCATTCATCAATTATATTCATATTAATATAAACAGAACCAACATTGATCAATGAGTTTAGCCTCAGTGAAACCCAGCCTCATTCCTCAATTATATTCATATTAATATAAACAGAACCAACATTGATCACAAAGCTGAACCTCAGTGAAACCCAGCCTCATTCATCAATTATATTCATATTAATATAAACAGAACCAACATTGATCAATGAGTTTAATCTCAGTGAAACGCAGCCTCATTCATCAATTATATTCATATTATTATAAACAGAACCGACATTGATCACAAAGCTGAACCTCAGTGAAACCCAGCCTCATTCATCAATTATATTCATATTAATATAAAAAGAACCAACATTGATCAATGAGTTTAACTTCTTTGAAACCCAGCCTCATTCATTAATTATTTTCATATAAATATTTACAGAACCAACATTGATCACAAAGCTGAACCTCAGTGAAACCAAGCCTCAATCATCATTTATATTCATTTTAATATAAACAGAACCAACATTGATCAATGAGTTTAACCCCAGTGAAACGCAGCCTTATTCCTCAATTATATTCATATTAATATAAACAGAACCAACATTGATCACAAAGCTGAACCTCAGTGAAACCCAGCCTCATTCATCAATTTTATTCATATTAATATAAACAGAACCAACATTGATCAATGAGTTTAACCTCAGTGAAACCCAGCCTCATTCATCAATTTTATTCATATTAATATAAACAGAACCAACATTGATCAATGAGTTTAACCTCAGTGAAACGCAGCCTCGATCCTCAATTATATTCATATTAGTATAAACAGAACCAACATTGATCAATGAGTTTAACCTCAGTGAAACGCAGCCTTATTCCTCAATTATATTCATATTAATATAAACAGAACCAACATTGATCACAAAGCTGAACCTCAGTGAAACCCAGCCTCATTCATCAATTATATACATATTAATATAAACAGAACAAGCATTGACCACAAAGCTGAACCTCAGTGAAACCCAGCCTCATTCATCAATTATATTCATATTAATATAAACAGAACAAACATTGATCACAAAGCTGAACCTCAGTGAAACCCAGCCTCATTCATCAATTATATTCATATTAATATAAACAGAACCAACATTGATCAATGAGTTTAACCTCAGTGAAACCCAGCCTCATTCATCAATTATATTCATATTATTATAAACAGAACCAACATTGATCAATGAGTTTAAGTTCTTTGAAACACAGCCTCATTCATCAATTATATTCATATTAATATAAACAGAACCAACATTGATCACAAAGCTGAATCTCAGTGAAACACAGCCTCATTCATCAATTATATTCATATTAATATAAACAGAACCAACATTGATCACAAAGCTGAACCTCATTGAAACCCAGCCTCATTCATCAATTATATTCATATTAATATAAACAGAACCAACATTGATCACAAAGCTGAATCTCAGTGAAACCCAGCCTCATTCATCAATTATATTCATATTAATATAAACAGAACCAACATTGATCACAAAGCTGAATCTCAGTGAAACTCAGCCTCATTCATCAATTATATTCATATTAATAGAAACAGAACAAACATGGACCACAAAGCTGAACCTCAGTGAAACCCAGCCTCATTAATCAATTATATTCATATTAATATAAACAGAACAAACATTGATCACAAAGCTGAACCTCAGTGAAACCCAGCCTCATTCATCAATTATATTCATATTAATATAAACAGAACCAACATTGATCAATGAGTTTAGCCTCAGTGAAACCCAGCCTCATTCCTCAATTATATTCATATTAATATAAACAGAACCAACATTGATCACAAAGCTGAACCTCAGTGAAACCCAGCCTCATTCATCAATTATATTCATATTAATATAAACAGAACCAACATTGATCAATGAGTTTAATCTCAGTGAAACCCAGCCTCATTCATCAATTATATTCATATTATTATAAACAGAACCGACATTGATCACATAGCTGAACCTCAGTGAAACCCAGCCTCATTCCTCAATTATATTCATATTAATATAAACAGAACCAACATTGATCACAAAGCTGAACCTCAGTGAAACCCAGCCTCATTCATCAATTATATTCATATTAATATAAACAGAACCAACATTGATCAATGAGTTTAATCTCAGTGAAACCCAGCCTCATTCATCAATTATATTCATATTATTATAAACAGAACCGACATTGATCACAAAGCTGAACCTCAGTGAAACCCAGCCTCATTCATCAATTATATTCATATTAATATAAAAAGAACCAACATTGATCAATGAGTTTAACCTCAGTGAAACCCAGCCTCATTCATCAATTTTATTCATATTAATATAAACAGAACCAACATTGATCAATGAGTTTAACCTCAGTGAAACGCAGCCTCGTTCCTCAATTATATTCATATTAGTATAAACAGAACCAACATTGATCAATGAGTTTAGCCTCAGTGAAACCCATTCTCATTCCTCAATTATATTCATATCAATATAAACAGAACCAACATTGATCACAAAGCTGAACCTCAGTGAAACCCAGCCTCATTCATCAATTATATTCATATTAATATAAACAGAACCATCATTGATCAATGAGTTTAACCTCAGTGAAACGCAGCCTTATTCCTGAATTATATTCATATTAATATAAACAGAACCAACATTGATCACAAAGCTGAACCTCAGTGAAACCCAGCCTCATTCATCAATTATATACATATTAATATAAACAGAACAAGCATTGACCACAAAGCTGAACCTCAGTGAAACCCAGCCTCATTCATCAATTATATTCATATTAATATAAACAGAACCAACATTGATCACAAAGCTGAACCTCAGTGAAACCCAGCCTCATTCATCAATTATATTCATATTAATATAAGCAGAACCAACATTGATCACAAAGCTGAACCTCAGTGAAACCCAGCCTCATTCATCAATTATATTCATATTAATATAAACAGAACCAACATTGATCAATGAGTTTAACCTCAGTGAAACCCAGCCTCATTCATCAATTATATTCATATTATTATAAACAGAACAAACATTGATCAATGAGTTTAAGTTCTTTGAAACACAGCCTCATTCATTAATTATATTCATATAAATATATACAGAACCAACATTGATCACAAAGCTGAACCTCAGTGAAACCAAGCCTCATTCATCAATTATATTCATATTAATATAAACAGAACCAACATTGATCACAAAGCTGAATCTCAGTGAAACACAGCCTCATTCATCAATTATATTCATATTAATATAAACATAACCAACATTGATCACAAAGCTGAACCTCATTGAAACCCAGCCTCATTCATCAATTATATTCATATTAATATAAACAGAACCAACATTGATCACAAAGCTGAATCTCAGTGAAACCCAGCCTCATTCATCAATTATATTCATATTAATATAAACAGAACCAACATTGATCACAAAGCTGAATCTCAGTGAAACCCAGCCTCATTCATCAATTATATTCATATTAATAGAAACAGAACAAACATGGACCACAAAGCTGAACCTCAGTGAAACCCAGCCTCATTAATCAATTATATTCATATTAATATAAACAGAACAAACATTGATCACAAAGCTGAACCTCAGTGAAACCCAGCCTCATTCATCAATTATATTCATATTAATATAAACAGAACCAACATTGATCAATGAGTTTAGCCTCAGTGAAACCCAGCCTCATTCCTCAATTATATTCATATTAATATAAACAGAACCAACATTGATCACAAAGCTGAACCTCAGTGAAACCCAGCCTCATTCATCAATTATATTCATATTAATATAAACAGAACCAACATTGATCAATGAGTTTAATCTCAGTGAAACCCAGCCTCATTCATCAATTATATTCATATTATTATAAACAGAACCGACATTGATCACAAAGCTGAACCTCAGTGAAACCCAGCCTCATTCATCAATTATATTCATATTAATATAAAAAGAACCAACATTGATCAATGAGTTTAACCTCAGTGAAACCCAGCCTCATTCATCAATTTTATTCATATTAATATAAACAGAACCAACATTGATCAATGAGTTTAACCTCAGTGAAACGCAGCCTCGTTCCTCAATTATATTCATATTAGTATAAACAGAACCAACATTGATCAATGAGTTTAGCCTCAGTGAAACCCAGCCTCATTCCTCAATTATATTCATATTAATATAAACAGAACCAACATTGATCACAAAGCTGAACCTCAGTGAAACCCAGCCTCATTCATCAATTATATTCATATTAATATAAACAGAACCAACATTGATCACAAAGCTGAACCTCAGTGAAACCCAGCCTCATTCATCAATTATATTCATATTAATATAAACAGAACCATCATTGATCAATGAGTTTAACCTCAGTGAAACGCAGCCTTATTCCTGAATTATATTCATATTAATATAAACAGAACCAACATTGATCACAAAGCTGAACCTCAGTGAAACCCAGCCTCATTCATCAATTATATACATATTAATATAAACAGAACAAGCATTGACCACAAAGCTGAACCTCAGTGAAACCCAGCCTCATTCATCAATTATATTCATATTAATATAAACAGAACAAACATTGATCACAAAGCTGAACCTCAGTGAAACCCAGCCTCATTCATCAATTATATTCATATTAATATAAACAGAACCAACATTGATCAATGAGTTTAACCTCAGTGAAACCCAGCCTCATTCATCAATTATATTCATATTATTATAAACAGAACCAACATTGATCAATGAGTTTAAGTTCTTTGAAACACAGCCTCATTCATCAATTATATTCATATTAATATAAACAGAACCAACATTGATCACAAAGCTGAATCTCAGTGAAACACAGCCTCATTCATCAATTATATTCATATTAATATAAACAGAACCAACATTGATCACAAAGCTGAACCTCATTGAAACCCAGCCTCATTCATCAATTATATTCATATTAATATAAACAGAACCAACATTGATCACAAAGCTGAATCTCAGTGAAACCCAGCCTCATTCATCAATTATATTCATATTAATATAAACAGAACCAACATTGATCACAAAGCTGAATCTCAGTGAAACTCAGCCTCATTCATCAATTATATTCATATTAATAGAAACAGAACAAACATGGACCACAAAGCTGAACCTCAGTGAAACCCAGCCTCATTAATCAATTATATTCATATTAATATAAACAGAACAAACATTGATCACAAAGCTGAACCTCAGTGAAACCCAGCCTCATTCATCAATTATATTCATATTAATATAAACAGAACCAACATTGATCAATGAGTTTAGCCTCAGTGAAACCCAGCCTCATTCCTCAATTATATTCATATTAATATAAACAGAACCAACATTGATCACAAAGCTGAACCTCAGTGAAACCCAGCCTCATTCATCAATTATATTCATATTAATATAAACAGAACCAACATTGATCAATGAGTTTAATCTCAGTGAAACCCAGCCTCATTCATCAATTATATTCATATTATTATAAACAGAACCGACATTGATCACATAGCTGAACCTCAGTGAAACCCAGCCTCATTCCTCAATTATATTCATATTAATATAAACAGAACCAACATTGATCACAAAGCTGAACCTCAGTGAAACCCAGCCTCATTCATCAATTATATTCATATTAATATAAACAGAACCAACATTGATCAATGAGTTTAATCTCAGTGAAACCCAGCCTCATTCATCAATTATATTCATATTATTATAAACAGAACCGACATTGATCACAAAGCTGAACCTCAGTGAAACCCAGCCTCATTCATCAATTATATTCATATTAATATAAAAAGAACCAACATTGATCAATGAGTTTAACCTCAGTGAAACCCAGCCTCATTCATCAATTTTATTCATATTAATATAAACAGAACCAACATTGATCAATGAGTTTAACCTCAGTGAAACGCAGCCTCGTTCCTCAATTATATTCATATTAGTATAAACAGAACCAACATTGATCAATGAGTTTAGCCTCAGTGAAACCCAGCCTCATTCCTCAATTATATTCATATCAATATAAACAGAACCAACATTGATCACAAAGCTGAACCTCAGTGAAACCCAGCCTCATTCATCAATTATATTCATATTAATATAAACAGAACCATCATTGATCAATGAGTTTAACCTCAGTGAAACGCAGCCTTATTCCTGAATTATATTCATATTAATATAAACAGAACCAACATTGATCACAAAGCTGAACCTCAGTGAAACCCAGCCTCATTCATCAATTATATACATATTAATATAAACAGAACAAGCATTGACCACAAAGCTGAACCTCAGTGAAACCCAGCCTCATTCATCAATTATATTCATATTAATATAAACAGAACCAACATTGATCACAAAGCTGAACCTCAGTGAAACCCAGCCTCATTCATCAATTATATTCATATTAATATAAGCAGAACCAACATTGATCACAAAGCTGAACCTCAGTGAAACCCAGCCTCATTCATCAATTATATTCATATTAATATAAACAGAACCAACATTGATCAATGAGTTTAACCTCAGTGAAACCCAGCCTCATTCATCAATTATATTCATATTATTATAAACAGAACAAACATTGATCAATGAGTTTAAGTTCTTTGAAACACAGCCTCATTCATTAATTATATTCATATAAATATATACAGAACCAACATTGATCACAAAGCTGAACCTCAGTGAAACCAAGCCTCATTCATCAATTATATTCATATTAATATAAACAGAACCAACATTGATCACAAAGCTGAATCTCAGTGAAACACAGCCTCATTCATCAATTATATTCATATTAATATAAACATAACCAACATTGATCACAAAGCTGAACCTCATTGAAACCCAGCCTCATTCATCAATTATATTCATATTAATATAAACAGAACCAACATTGATCACAAAGCTGAATCTCAGTGAAACCCAGCCTCATTCATCAATTATATTCATATTAATATAAACAGAACCAACATTGATCACAAAGCTGAATCTCAGTGAAACCCAGCCTCATTCATCAATTATATTCATATTAATAGAAACAGAACAAACATGGACCACAAAGCTGAACCTCAGTGAAACCCAGCCTCATTAATCAATTATATTCATATTAATATAAACAGAACAAACATTGATCACAAAGCTGAACCTCAGTGAAACCCAGCCTCATTCATCAATTATATTCATATTAATATAAACAGAACCAACATTGATCAATGAGTTTAGCCTCAGTGAAACCCAGCCTCATTCCTCAATTATATTCATATTAATATAAACAGAACCAACATTGATCACAAAGCTGAACCTCAGTGAAACCCAGCCTCATTCATCAATTATATTCATATTAATATAAACAGAACCAACATTGATCAATGAGTTTAATCTCAGTGAAACCCAGCCTCATTCATCAATTATATTCATATTATTATAAACAGAACCGACATTGATCACAAAGCTGAACCTCAGTGAAACCCAGCCTCATTCATCAATTATATTCATATTAATATAAAAAGAACCAACATTGATCAATGAGTTTAACCTCAGTGAAACCCAGCCTCATTCATCAATTTTATTCATATTAATATAAACAGAACCAACATTGATCAATGAGTTTAACCTCAGTGAAACGCAGCCTCGTTCCTCAATTATATTCATATTAGTATAAACAGAACCAACATTGATCAATGAGTTTAGCCTCAGTGAAACCCAGCCTCATTCCTCAATTATATTCATATTAATATAAACAGAACCAACATTGATCACAAAGCTGAACCTCAGTGAAACCCAGCCTCATTCATCAATTATATTCATATTAATATAAACAGAACCAACATTGATCACAAAGCTGAACCTCAGTGAAACCCAGCCTCATTCATCAATTATATTCATATTAATATAAACAGAACCATCATTGATCAATGAGTTTAACCTCAGTGAAACGCAGCCTTATTCCTGAATTATATTCATATTAATATAAACAGAACCAACATTGATCACAAAGCTGAACCTCAGTGAAACCCAGCCTCATTCATCAATTATATACATATTAATATAAACAGAACAAGCATTGACCACAAAGCTGAACCTCAGTGAAACCCAGCCTCATTCATCAATTATATTCATATTAATATAAACAGAACAAACATTGATCACAAAGCTGAACCTCAGTGAAACCCAGCCTCATTCATCAATTATATTCATATTAATATAAACAGAACCAACATTGATCAATGAGTTTAACCTCAGTGAAACCCAGCCTCATTCATCAATTATATTCATATTATTATAAACAGAACCAACATTGATCAATGAGTTTAAGTTCTTTGAAACACAGCCTCATTCATTAATTATATTCATATGAATATATACAGAACCAACATTGATCACAAAGCTGAACCTCAGTGAAACCAAGCCTCAATCATCAATTATATACATATTAATATAAACAGAACAAGCATTGATCAAAAAGCTGAACCTCAGTGAAACCCAGCCTCATTCATCAATTATATTCATATTAATATAAACAGAACCGACATTGATCACAAAGCTGAACCTCAGTGAAATCCAGCCTCATTCATTAATTATATTCATATTAATATAAACAAAACCAACATTGAACACAAAGCTGAACCTCAGTGAAACCCAGCCTCATTCATCAATTATATTCATATTAATATAAACAGAACCAACATTGACCACAAAGCTGAATCTCAGTGAAACCCAGCCTCATTCATCAATTATATTCATATTAATATAAACAGAACCAACATTGATCACAAAGCTGAATCTCAGTGAAACCCAGCCTCATTCATCAATTATATTCATATTAATATAAACAGAACCAACATTGATCACAAAGCTGAACCTCAGTGAAACCCAGCCTCATTCATCAATTATATTCATATTAATATAAACAGAACCAACATTGATCACAAAGCTGAACCTCAGTGAAACCCAGCCTAATTCATCAATTATATTCATATTAATATAAACAGAACCAATATTGATCAATGAGTTTAACCTCAGTGAAACCCAGCCTCATTCATCAATTACATTCATATTAATATAAAAAGAACCAACATTGACCACAAAGCTGAATCTCAGTGAAATCCAGCCTCATTCATCAATTTTATTCATATTAATATAAACAGAACCAACATTGATCACAAAGCTGAACCTCAGTGAAACCCAGCTTCATTCATCAATTTTATTCATATTAATATAAACAGAACCAACATTGATCAATGAGTTTAACCTCAGTGAAACGCAGCCTCGTTCCTCAATTATATTCATATTAGTATAAACAGAACCAACATTGATCAATGAGTTTAGCCTCAGTGAAACCCAGCCTCATTCCTCAATTATATTCATATTAATATAAACAGAACCAACATTGATCACAAAGCTGAACCTCAGTGAAACCCAGCCTCATTCATCAATTATATTCATATTAATATAAACAGAACCAACATTGATCACAAAGCTGAACCTCAGTGAAACCCAGCCTCATTCATCAATTATATTCATATTAATATAAACAGAACCAACATTGATCAATGAGTTTAACCTCAGTGAAACCCAGCCTCATTCATCAATTATATTCATATTATTATAAACAGAACCAACATTGATCAATGAGTTTAAGTTCTTTGAAACACAGCCTCATTCATTAATTATATTCATATAAATATATACAGAACCAACATTGATCACAAAGCTGAACCTCAGTGAAACCAAGCCTCATTCATCAATTATATTCATATTAATATAAACAGAACCAACATTGATCACAAAGCTGAATCTCAGTGAAACACAGCCTCATTCATCAATTATATTCATATTAATATAAACAGAACCAACATTGATCACAAAGCTGAACCTCATTGAAACCCAGCCTCATTCATCAATTATATTCATATTAATATAAACAGAACCAACATTGATCACAAAGCAGAATCTCAGTGAAACCCAGCCTCATTCATCAATTATATTCATATTAATATAAACAGAACCAACATTGATCAGAAAGCTGAATCTCAGTGAAACCCAGCCTCATTCATCAATTATATTCATATTAATAGAAACAGAACAAACATGGACCACAAAGCTGAACCTCAGTGAAACCCAGCCTCATTCATCAATTATATTAATATTAATATAAACAGAACAAACATTGATCACAAAGCTGAACCTCAGTGAAACCCAGCCTCATTCATCAATTATATTCATATTAATATAAACAGAACCAACATTGATCAATGAGTTTAGCCTCAGTGAAACCCAGCCTCATTCCTCAATTATATTCATATTAATATAAACAGAACCAACATTGATCACAAAGCTGAACCTCAGTGAAACCCAGCCTCATTCATCAATTATATTCATATTAATATAAACAGAACCAACATTGATCAATGAGTTTAATCTCAGTGAAACGCAGCCTCATTCATCAATTATATTCATATTATTATAAACAGAACCGACATTGATCACAAAGCTGAACCTCAGTGAAACCCAGCCTCATTCATCAATTATATTCATATTAATATAAAAAGAACCAACATTGATCAATGAGTTTAACTTCTTTGAAACCCAGCCTCATTCATTAATTATTTTCATATAAATATTTACAGAACCAACATTGATCACAAAGCTGAACCTCAGTGAAACCAAGCCTCAATCATCATTTATATTCATTTTAATATAAACAGAACCAACATTGATCAATGAGTTTAACCCCAGTGAAACGCAGCCTTATTCCTCAATTATATTCATATTAATATAAACAGAACCAACATTGATCACAAAGCTGAACCTCAGTGAAACCCAGCCTCATTCATCAATTTTATTCATATTAATATAAACAGAACCAACATTGATCAATGAGTTTAACCTCAGTGAAACCCAGCCTCATTCATCAATTTTATTCATATTAATATAAACAGAACCAACATTGATCAATGAGTTTAACCTCAGTGAAACGCAGCCTCGATCCTCAATTAGGGGTCTAGCAGCGAAGCTGCAGAACCCTATTGTTTTAGTAGCTTTTCTTATTATTCTTCTACTTTCCGCCACCATTGAAGTCTATGGCAGCCCCATTAACGCAATGGTAAAAAGTTGTGAAATTTGGCCCATATCTTTAGGACAATCCCATTAGCAAATTCAACAAATTTGGTGCCCAAACTCAAAACTCTCTAGCGCCACCAACATGTCAAAGTTTGAAGCCCATTCAGCTAAATAACTTTTGACTCGTTGATCCAAATTTCAAAAACAAGGCATCGTTGGAATCCTTGGATCATGACGAGCCCAACGCACCCTATGACGTCATTTTCCGTCTAACTAGATTTTCCGCCATCTTGGATTTTGTTGAAAACCTTCAAAAGGATTCTTCGTTCACACATTTTAACCGATTCTCATGAAAATTGGCACAGACTATCTTTGGACGAATCCGCACAAAAGTTAGGAAGCGGATTTTTCAATTTCAACTTTGTTCACCCACAATAACCAATCAAATTTGGCGGCGACTACGCCAAAAAGGACGTGAGGCCATATCTCAGCAACAGTTTAATCTTTTGACATCAAACTTATAACACATATTCATAACTCGATCCCAAACAGTCCCAAGAATTATAGTGATCTTTGACCTATAGGGGGCGCTATATTTAGCAAAAATGCATTTTTGCTCATAACTTTGGACCCGTTTTTCCAAATTTCACAAATGAGGTACCGTTGTAATTCGTGGATATATCCGAGGTCAACCAACCCTATGACGTCATTCGCACCATCTTGGATTGTCCGCCATTTTGAATTGTATCAAAAACCTTCAAAACGCATTACAGGTCACCCAGATTGTCTGAATTCCATGGGACTTGACATATAGAATCTTCAGACCAAGACTCACAAGAGCTATCACCTGGAATTTTTTTATTTTGTTTCCCTTTGCCCGTAGCAGCCAATCAAACTCAGCGCTGACACGCCAAATAGGACGTGAGGCCATATCTCAGCAACGATTTAATCTTTTGACATCAAACTTATAACCCAGACTCATGACCAAGTCTGTAAGAGGCCCAAGAAGTCTGGGGAACTTCCACCCACAGGGGGCGCTATAAGTAGCAAAACTGCATTTTGCTCATAGCTTTGGAGCCGTTGGTTCAAATTGGACAAATGAGGTACCGTTGGAATCCCTGGATGAAGACGAGTTCATCTCAAACACTAAACTTGGTCTGTGGACACATGATGCCCCTCCTGAGCAGCCGCAGGCTTACCTGCTGTTCTGCTAGACCCCGCCATCGCTGCTTGCAGCTATATTTATATTCATATTAGTATAAACAGAACCAACATTGATCAATGAGTTTAACCTCAGTGAAACGCAGCCTTATTCCTCAATTATATTCATATTAATATAAACAGAACCAACATTGATCACAAAGCTGAACCTCAGTGAAACCCAGCCTCATTCATCAATTATATACATATTAATATAAACAGAACAAGCATTGACCACAAAGCTGAACCTCAGTGAAACCCAGCCTCATTCATCAATTATATTCATATTAATATAAACAGAACAAACATTGATCACAAAGCTGAACCTCAATGAAACCCAGCCTCATTCATCAATTATATTCATATTAATATAAACAGAACCAACATTGATCAATGAGTTTAACCTCAGTGAAACCCAGCCTCATTCATCAATTATATTCATATTATTATAAACAGAACCAACATTGATCAATGAGTTTAAGTTCTTTGAAACACAGCCTCATTCATCAATTATATTCATATTAATATAAACAGAACCAACATTGATCACAAAGCTGAATCTCAGTGAAACACAGCCTCATTCATCAATTATATTCATATTAATATAAACAGAACCAACATTGATCACAAAGCTGAACCTCATTGAAACCCAGCCTCATTCATCAATTATATTCATATTAATATAAACAGAACCAACATTGATCACAAAGCTGAATCTCAGTGAAACCCAGCCTCATTCATCAATTATATTCATATTAATATAAACAGAACCAACATTGATCACAAAGCTGAATCTCAGTGAAACTCAGCCTCATTCATCAATTATATTCATATTAATAGAAACAGAACAAACATGGACCACAAAGCTGAACCTCAGTGAAACCCAGCCTCATTAATCAATTATATTCATATTAATATAAACAGAACAAACATTGATCACAAAGCTGAACCTCAGTGAAACCCAGCCTCATTCATCAATTATATTCATATTAATATAAACAGAACCAACATTGATCAATGAGTTTAGCCTCAGTGAAACCCAGCCTCATTCCTCAATTATATTCATATTAATATAAACAGAACCAACATTGATCACAAAGCTGAACCTCAGTGAAACCCAGCCTCATTCATCAATTATATTCATATTAATATAAACAGAACCAACATTGATCAATGAGTTTAATCTCAGTGAAACCCAGCCTCATTCATCAATTATATTCATATTATTATAAACAGAACCGACATTGATCACATAGCTGAACCTCAGTGAAACCCAGCCTCATTCATCAATTATATTCATATTAATATAAAAAGAACCAACATTGATCAATGAGTTTAACCTCAGTGAAACCCAGCCTCATTCATCAATTTTATTCATATTAATATAAACAGAACCAACATTGATCAATGAGTTTAACCTCAGTGAAAGGCAGCCTCGTTCCTCAATTATATTCATATTAGTATAAACAGAACCAACATTGATCAATGAGTTTAGCCTCAGTGAAACCCAGCCTCATTCCTCAATTATATTCATATTAATATAAACAGAACCAACATTGATCACAAAGCTGAACCTCAGTGAAACCCAGCCTCATTCATCAATTATATTCATATTAATATAAACAGAACCAACATTGATCACAAAGCTGAACCTCAGTGAAACCCAGCCTCATTCATCAATTATATTCATATTAATATAAACAGAACCATCATTGATCAATGAGTTTAACCTCAGTGAAACGCAGCCTTATTCCTGAATTATATTCATATTAATATAAACAGAACCAACATTGATCACAAAGCTGAACATCAGTGAAACCCAGCCTCATTCATCAATTATATACATATTAATATAAACAGAACAAGCATTGACCACAAAGCTGAACCTCAGTGAAACCCAGCCTCATTCATCAATTATATTCATATTAATATAAACAGAACAAACATTGATCACAAAGCTGAACCTCAGTGAAACCCAGCCTCATTCATCAATTATATTCATATTAATATAAACAGAACCAACATTGATCAATGAGTTTAACCTCAGTGAAACCCAGCCTCATTCATCAATTATATTCATATTAATATAAACAGAACCAACATTGATCAATGAGTTTAATCTCAGTGAAACCCAGCCTCATTCATCAATTATATTCATATTATTATAAACAGAACCGACATTGATCACAAAGCTGAACCTCAGTGAAACCCAGCCTCATTCATCAATTATATTCATATTAATATAAAAAGAACCAACATTGATCAATGAGTTTAACCTCAGTGAAACCCAGCCTCATTCATCAATTTTATTCATATTAATATAAACAGAACCAACATTGATCAATGAGTTTAACCTCAGTGAAACGCAGCCTCGTTCCTCAATTATATTCATATTAGTATAAACAGAACCAACATTGATCAATGAGTTTAGCCTCAGTGAAACCCAGCCTCATTCCTCAATTATATTCATATTAATATAAACAGAACCAACATTGATCACAAAGCTGAACCTCAGTGAAACCCAGCCTCATTCATCAATTATATTCATATTAATATAAACAGAACCAACATTGATCACAAAGCTGAACCTCAGTGAAACCCAGCCTCATTCATCAATTATATTCATATTAATATAAACAGAACCATCATTGATCAATGAGTTTAACCTCAGTGAAACGCAGCCTTATTCCTGAATTATATTCATATTAATATAAACAGAACCAACATTGATCACAAAGCTGAACCTCAGTGAAACCCAGCCTCATTCATCAATTATATACATATTAATATAAACAGAACAAGCATTGACCACAAAGCTGAACCTCAGTGAAACCCAGCCTCATTCATCAATTATATTCATATTAATATAAACAGAACAAACATTGATCACAAAGCTGAACCTCAGTGAAACCCAGCCTCATTCATCAATTATATTCATATTAATATAAACAGAACCAACATTGATCAATGAGTTTAACCTCAGTGAAACCCAGCCTCATTCATCAATTATATTCATATTATTATAAACAGAACCAACATTGATCAATGAGTTTAAGTTCTTTGAAACACAGCCTCATTCATTAATTATATTCATATGAATATATACAGAACCAACATTGATCACAAAGCTGAACCTCAGTGAAACCAAGCCTCAATCATCAATTATATACATATTAATATAAACAGAACAAGCATTGATCAAAAAGCTGAACCTCAGTGAAACCCAGCCTCATTCATCAATTATATTCATATTAATATAAACAGAACCGACATTGATCACAAAGCTGAACCTCAGTGAAATCCAGCCTCATTCATTAATTATATTCATATTAATATAAACAAAACCAACATTGAACACAAAGCTGAACCTCAGTGAAACCCAGCCTCATTCATCAATTATATTCATATTAATATA
This sequence comes from Leuresthes tenuis, assembly GCF_036924035.1. Taxonomy (NCBI): domain Eukaryota; kingdom Metazoa; phylum Chordata; class Actinopteri; order Atheriniformes; family Atherinopsidae; genus Leuresthes; species Leuresthes tenuis. Next base: position 109,386 of record NW_027325416.1, on the reverse strand, counting down.
AACAGAACCAACATTGACCACAAAGCTGAATCTCAGTGAAACCCAGCCTCATTCATCAATTATATTCATATTAATATAAACAGAACCAACATTGATCACAAAGCTGAATCTCAGTGAAACCCAGCCTCATTCATCAATTATATTCATATTAATATAAACAGAACCAACATTGATCACAAAGCTGAACCTCAGTGAAACCCAGCCTCATTCATCAATTATATTCATATTAATATAAACAGAACCAACATTGATCACAAAGCTGAACCTCAGTGAAACCCAGCCTAATTCATCAATTATATTCATATTAATATAAACAGAACCAATATTGATCAATGAGTTTAACCTCAGTGAAACCCAGCCTCATTCATCAATTACATTCATATTAATATAAAAAGAACCAACATTGACCACAAAGCTGAATCTCAGTGAAATCCAGCCTCATTCATCAATTTTATTCATATTAATATAAACAGAACCAACATTGATCACAAAGCTGAACCTCAGTGAAACCCAGCTTCATTCATCAATTTTATTCATATTAATATAAACAGAACCAACATTGATCAATGAGTTTAACCTCAGTGAAACGCAGCCTCGTTCCTCAATTATATTCATATTAGTATAAACAGAACCAACATTGATCAATGAGTTTAGCCTCAGTGAAACCCAGCCTCATTCCTCAATTATATTCATATTAATATAAACAGAACCAACATTGATCACAAAGCTGAACCTCAGTGAAACCCAGCCTCATTCATCAATTATATTCATATTAATATAAACAGAACCAACATTGATCACAAAGCTGAACCTCAGTGAAACCCAGCCTCATTCATCAATTATATTCATATTAATATAAACAGAACCAACATTGATCAATGAGTTTAACCTCAGTGAAACCCAGCCTCATTCATCAATTATATTCATATTATTATAAACAGAACCAACATTGATCAATGAGTTTAAGTTCTTTGAAACAAAGCCTCATTCATTAATTATATTCATATAAATATATACAGAACCAACATTGATCACAAAGCTGAACCTCAGTGAAACCAAGCCTCATTCATCAATTATATTCATATTAATATAAACAGAACCAACATTGATCACAAAGCTGAATCTCAGTGAAACACAGCCTCATTCATCAATTATATTCATATTAATATAAACAGAACCAACATTGATCACAAAGCTGAACCTCATTGAAACCCAGCCTCATTCATCAATTATATTCATATTAATATAAACAGAACCAACATTGATCACAAAGCAGAATCTCAGTGAAACCCAGCCTCATTCATCAATTATATTCATATTAATATAAACAGAACCAACATTGATCAGAAAGCTGAATCTCAGTGAAACCCAGCCTCATTCATCAATTATATTCATATTAATAGAAACAGAACAAACATGGACCACAAAGCTGAACCTCAGTGAAACCCAGCCTCATTCATCAATTATATTAATATTAATATAAACAGAACAAACATTGATCACAAAGCTGAACCTCAGTGAAACCCAGCCTCATTCATCAATTATATTCATATTAATATAAACAGAACCAACATTGATCAATGAGTTTAGCCTCAGTGAAACCCAGCCTCATTCCTCAATTATATTCATATTAATATAAACAGAACCAACATTGATCACAAAGCTGAACCTCAGTGAAACCCAGCCTCATTCATCAATTATATTCATATTAATATAAACAGAACCAACATTGATCAATGAGTTTAATCTCAGTGAAACGCAGCCTCATTCATCAATTATATTCATATTATTATAAACAGAACCGACATTGATCACAAAGCTGAACCTCAGTGAAACCCAGCCTCATTCATCAATTATATTCATATTAATATAAAAAGAACCAACATTGATCAATGAGTTTAACTTCTTTGAAACCCAGCCTCATTCATTAATTATTTTCATATAAATATTTACAGAACCAACATTGATCACAAAGCTGAACCTCAGTGAAACCAAGCCTCAATCATCATTTATATTCATTTTAATATAAACAGAACCAACATTGATCAATGAGTTTAACCCCAGTGAAACGCAGCCTTATTCCTCAATTATATTCATATTAATATAAACAGAACCAACATTGATCACAAAGCTGAACCTCAGTGAAACCCAGCCTCATTCATCAATTTTATTCATATTAATATAAACAGAACCAACATTGATCAATGAGTTTAACCTCAGTGAAACCCAGCCTCATTCATCAATTTTATTCATATTAATATAAACAGAACCAACATTGATCAATGAGTTTAACCTCAGTGAAACGCAGCCTCGATCCTCAATTATATTCATATTAGTATAAACAGAACCAACATTGATCAATGAGTTTAACCTCAGTGAAACGCAGCCTTATTCCTCAATTATATTCATATTAATATAAACAGAACCAACATTGATCACAAAGCTGAACCTCAGTGAAACCCAGCCTCATTCATCAATTATATACATATTAATATAAACAGAACAAGCATTGACCACAAAGCTGAACCTCAGTGAAACCCAGCCTCATTCATCAATTATATTCATATTAATATAAACAGAACAAACATTGATCACAAAGCTGAACCTCAGTGAAACCCAGCCTCATTCATCAATTATATTCATATTAATATAAACAGAACCAACATTGATCAATGAGTTTAACCTCAGTGAAACCCAGCCTCATTCATCAATTATATTCATATTATTATAAACAGAACCAACATTGATCAATGAGTTTAAGTTCTTTGAAACACAGCCTCATTCATCAATTATATTCATATTAATATAAACAGAACCAACATTGATCACAAAGCTGAATCTCAGTGAAACACAGCCTCATTCATCAATTATATTCATATTAATATAAACAGAACCAACATTGATCACAAAGCTGAACCTCATTGAAACCCAGCCTCATTCATCAATTATATTCATATTAATATAAACAGAACCAACATTGGTCACAAAGCTGAATCTCAGTGAAACCCAGCCTCATTCATCAATTATATTCATATTAATATAAACAGAACAAACATTGATCACAAAGCTGAACCTCAGTGAAACCCAGCCTCATTCATCAATTATATTCATATTAATATAAACAGAACCAACATTGATCAATGAGTTTAGCCTCAGTGAAACCCAGCCTCATTCCTCAATTATATTCATATTAATATAAACAGAACCAACATTGATCACAAAGCTGAACCTCAGTGAAACCCAGCCTCATTCATCAATTATATTCATATTAATATAAACAGAACCAACATTGATCAATGAGTTTAATCTCAGTGAAACCCAGCCTCATTCATCAATTATATTCATATTATTATAAACAGAACCGACATTGATCACATAGCTGAACCTCAGTGAAACCCAGCCTCATTCATCAATTATATTCATATTAATATAAAAAGAACCAACATTGATCAATGAGTTTAACCTCAGTGAAACCCAGCCTCATTCATCAATTTTATTCATATTAATATAAACAGAACCAACATTGATCAATGAGTTTAACCTCAGTGAAAGGCAGCCTCGTTCCTCAATTATATTCATATTAGTATAAACAGAACCAACATTGATCAATGAGTTTAGCCTCAGTGAAACCCAGCCTCATTCCTCAATTATATTCATATTAATATAAACAGAACCAACATTGATCACAAAGCTGAACCTCAGTGAAACCCAGCCTCATTCATCAATTATATTCATATTAATATAAACAGAACCAACATTGATCATAAAGCTGAACCTCAGTGAAACCCAGCCTCATTCATCAATTATATTCATATTAATATAAACAGAACCATCATTGATCAATGAGTTTAACCTCAGTGAAACGCAGCCTTATTCCTGAATTATATTCATATTAATATAAACAGAACCAACATTGATCACAAAGCTGAACATCAGTGAAACCCAGCCTCATTCATCAATTATATACATATTAATATAAACAGAACAAGCATTGACCACAAAGCTGAACCTCAGTGAAACCCAGCCTCATTCATCAATTATATTCATATTAATATAAACAGAACAAACATTGATCACAAAGCTGAACCTCAGTGAAACCCAGCCTCATTCATCAATTATATTCATATTAATATAAACAGAACCAACATTGATCAATGAGTTTAACCTCAGTGAAACCCAGCCTCATTCATCAATTATATTCATATTATTATAAACAGAACCAACATTGATCAATGAGTTTAAGTTCTTTGAAACACAGCCTCATTCATTAATTATATTCATATGAATATATACAGAACCAACATTGATCACAAAGCTGAACCTCAGTGAAACCAAGCCTCAATCATCAATTATATACATATTAATATAAACAGAACAAGCATTGATCAAAAAGCTGAACCTCAGTGAAACCCAGCCTCATTCATCAATTATATTCATATTAATATAAACAGAACCGACATTGATCACAAAGCTGAACCTCAGTGAAATCCAGCCTCATTCATTAATTATATTCATATTAATATAAACAAAACCAACATTGAACACAAAGCTGAACCTCAGTGAAACCCAGCCTCATTCATCAATTATATTCATATTAATATAAACAGAACCAACATTGACCACAAAGCTGAATCTCAGTGAAACCCAGCCTCATTCATCAATTATATTCATATTAATATAAACAGAACCAACATTGATCACAAAGCTGAATCTCAGTGAAACCCAGCCTCATTCATCAATTATATTCATATTAATATAAACAGAACCAACATTGATCACAAAGCTGAACCTCAGTGAAACCCAGCCTCATTCATCAATTATATTCATATTAATATAAACAGAACCAACATTGATCACAAAGCTGAACCTCAGTGAAACCCAGCCTAATTCATTAATTATATTCATATTAATATAAACAGAACCAATATTGATCAATGAGTTTAACCTCAGTGAAACCCAGCCTCATTCATCAATTATATTCATATTAATATAAAAAGAACCAACATTGACCACAAAGCTGAATCTCAGTGAAATCCAGCCTCATTCATCAATTTTATTCATATTAATATAAACAGAACCAACATTGATCACAAAGCTGAACCTCAGTGAAACCCAGCTTCATTCATCAATTTTATTCATATTAATATAAACAGAACCAACATTGATCAATGAGTTTAACCTCAGTGAAACGCAGCCTCGTTCCTCAATTATATTCATATTAGTATAAACAGAACCAACATTGATCAATGAGTTTAGCCTCAGTGAAACCCAGCCTCATTCCTCAATTATATTCATATTAATATAAACAGAACCAACATTGATCACAAAGCTGAACCTCAGTGAAACCCAGCCTCATTCATCAATTATATTCATATTAATATAAACAGAACCAACATTGATCACAAAGCTGAACCTCAGTGAAACCCAGCCTCATTCATCAATTATATTCATATTAATATAAACAGAACCAACATTGATCAATGAGTTTAACCTCAGTGAAACCCAGCCTCATTCATCAATTATATTCATATTATTATAAACAGAACCAACATTGATCAATGAGTTTAAGTTCTTTGAAACACAGCCTCATTCATTAATTATATTCATATAAATATATACAGAACCAACATTGATCACAAAGCTGAACCTCAGTGAAACCAAGCCTCATTCATCAATTATATTCATATTAATATAAACAGAACCAACATTGATCACAAAGCTGAATCTCAGTGAAACACAGCCTCATTCATCAATTATATTCATATTAATATAAACAGAACCAACATTGATCACAAAGCTGAACCTCATTGAAACCCAGCCTCATTCATCAATTATATTCATATTAATATAAACAGAACCAACATTGATCACAAAGCAGAATCTCAGTGAAACCCAGCCTCATTCATCAATTATATTCATATTAATATAAACAGAACCAACATTGATCAGAAAGCTGAATCTCAGTGAAACCCAGCCTCATTCATCAATTATATTCATATTAATAGAAACAGAACAAACATGGACCACAAAGCTGAACCTCAGTGAAACCCAGCCTCATTCATCAATTATATTCATATTAATATAAACAGAACAAACATTGATCACAAAGCTGAACCTCAGTGAAACCCAGCCTCATTCATCAATTATATTCATATTAATATAAACAGAACCAACATTGATCAATGAGTTTAGCCTCAGTGAAACCCAGCCTCATTCCTCAATTATATTCATATTAATATAAACAGAACCAACATTGATCACAAAGCTGAACCTCAGTGAAACCCAGCCTCATTCATCAATTATATTCATATTAATATAAACAGAACCAACATTGATCAATGAGTTTAATCTCAGTGAAACGCAGCCTCATTCATCAATTATATTCATATTATTATAAACAGAACCGACATTGATCACAAAGCTGAACCTCAGTGAAACCCAGCCTCATTCATCAATTATATTCATATTAATATAAAAAGAACCAACATTGATCAATGAGTTTAACTTCTTTGAAACCCAGCCTCATTCATTAATTATATTCATATAAATATAAACAGAACCAACATTGATCACAAAGCTGAACCTCAGTGAAACCAAGCCTCAATCATCATTTATATTCATTTTAATATAAACAGAACCAACATTGATCAATGAGTTTAACCCCAGTGAAACGCAGCCTTATTCCTCAATTATATTCATATTAATATAAACAGAACCAACATTGATCACAAAGCTGAACCTCAGTGAAACCCAGCCTCATTCATCAATTTTATTCATATTAATATAAACAGAACCAACATTGATCAATGAGTTTAACCTCAGTGAAACCCAGCCTCATTCATCAATTTTATTCATATTAATATAAACAGAACCAACATTGATCAATGAGTTTAACCTCAGTGAAACGCAGCCTCGTTCCTCAATTATATTCATATTAGTATAAACAGAACCAACATTGATCAATGAGTTTAACCTCAGTGAAACGCAGCCTTATTCCTCAATTATATTCATATTAATATAAACAGAACCAACATTGATCACAAAGCTGAACCTCAGTGAAACCCAGCCTCATTCATCAATTATATACATATTAATATAAACAGAACAAGCATTGACCACAAAGCTGAACCTCAGTGAAACCCAGCCTCATTCATCAATTATATTCATATTAATATAAACAGAACAAACATTGATCACAAAGCTGAACCTCAGTGAAACCCAGCCTCATTCATCAATTATATTCATATTAATATAAACAGAACCAACATTGATCAATGAGTTTAACCTCAGTGAAACCCAGCCTCATTCATCAATTATATTCATATTATTATAAACAGAACCAACATTGATCAACGAGTTTAAGTTCTTTGAAACACAGCCTCATTCATTAATTATATTCATATAAATATATACAGAACCAACATTGATCACAAAGCTGAACCTCAGTGAAACCAAGCCTCAATCATCAATTATATACATATTAATATAAACAGAACAAGCATTGATCAAAAAGCTGAACCTCAGTGAAACCCAGCCTCATTCATCAATTATATTCATATTAATATAAACAGAACCATCATTGATCAATGAGTTTAACCTCAGTGAAACGCAGCCTTATTCCTGAATTATATTCATATTAATATAAACAGAACCAACATTGATCACAAAGCTGAACCTCAGTGAAACCCAGCCTCATTCATCAATTATATACATATTAATATAAACAGAACAAGCATTGACCACAAAGCTGAACCTCAGTGAAACCCAGCCTCATTCATCAATTATATTCATATTAATATAAACAGAACAAACATTGATCACAAAGCTGAACCTCAGTGAAACCCAGCCTCATTCATCAATTATATTCATATTAATATAAACAGAACCAACATTGATCAATGAGTTTAACCTCAGTGAAACCCAGCCTCATTCATCAATTATATTCATATTATTATAAACAGAACCAACATTGATCAATGAGTTTAAGTTCTTTGAAACACAGCCTCATTCATTAATTATATTCATATGAATATATACAGAACCAACATTGATCACAAAGCTGAACCTCAGTGAAACCAAGCCTCAATCATCAATTATATACATATTAATATAAACAGAACAAGCATTGATCAAAAAGCTGAACCTCAGTGAAACCCAGCCTCATTCATCAATTATATTCATATTAATATAAACAGAACCGACATTGATCACAAAGCTGAACCTCAGTGAAATCCAGCCTCATTCATTAATTATATTCATATTAATATAAACAAAACCAACATTGAACACAAAGCTGAACCTCAGTGAAACCCAGCCTCATTCATCAATTATATTCATATTAATATAAACAGAACCAACATTGACCACAAAGCTGAATCTCAGTGAAACCCAGCCTCATTCATCAATTATATTCATATTAATATAAACAGAACCAACATTGATCACAAAGCTGAATCTCAGTGAAACCCAGCCTCATTCATCAATTATATTCATATTAATATAAACAGAACCAACATTGATCACAAAGCTGAACCTCAGTGAAACCCAGCCTCATTCATCAATTATATTCATATTAATATAAACAGAACCAACATTGATCACAAAGCTGAACCTCAGTGAAACCGAGCCTAATTCATCAATTATATTCATATTAATATAAACAGAACCAATATTGATCAATGAGTTTAACCTCAGTGAAACCCAGCCTCATTCATCAATTATATACATATTAATATAAACAGAACAAGCATTGACCACAAAGCTGAACCTCAGTGAAACCCAGCCTCATTCATCAATTATATTCATATTAATATAAACAGAACAAACATTGATCACAAAGCTGAACCTCAGTGAAACCCAGCCTCATTCATCAATTATATTCATATTAATATAAACAGAACCAACATTGATCAATGAGTTTAACCTCAGTGAAACCCAGCCTCATTCATCAATTATATTCATATTATTATAAACAGAACCAACATTGATCAATGAGTTTAAGTTCTTTGAAACACAGCCTCATTCATTAATTATATTCATATGAATATATACAGAACCAACATTGATCACAAAGCTGAACCTCAGTGAAACCAAGCCTCAATCATCAATTATATACATATTAATATAAACAGAACAAGCATTGATCAAAAAGCTGAACCTCAGTGAAACCCAGCCTCATTCATCAATTATATTCATATTAATATAAACAGAACCGACATTGATCACAAAGCTGAACCTCAGTGAAATCCAGCCTCATTCATTAATTATATTCATATTAATATAAACAAAACCAACATTGAACACAAAGCTGAACCTCAGTGAAACCCAGCCTCATTCATCAATTATATTCATATTAATATAAACAGAACCAACATTGACCACAAAGCTGAATCTCAGTGAAACCCAGCCTCATTCATCAATTATATTCATATTAATATAAACAGAACCAACATTGATCACAAAGCTGAATCTCAGTGAAACCCAGCCTCATTCATCAATTATATTCATATTAATATAAACAGAACCAACATTGATCACAAAGCTGAACCTCAGTGAAACCCAGCCTCATTCATCAATTATATTCATATTAATATAAACAGAACCAACATTGATCACAAAGCTGAACCTCAGTGAAACCCAGCCTAATTCATTAATTATATTCATATTAATATAAACAGAACCAATATTGATCAATGAGTTTAACCTCAGTGAAACCCAGCCTCATTCATCAATTATATTCATATTAATATAAAAAGAACCAACATTGACCACAAAGCTGAATCTCAGTGAAATCCAGCCTCATTCATCAATTTTATTCATATTAATATAAACAGAACCAACATTGATCAATGAGTTTAACCTCAGTGAAACGCAGCCTCGTTCCTCAATTATATTCATATTAGTATAAACAGAACCAACATTGATCAATGAGTTTAGCCTCAGTGAAACCCAGCCTCATTCCTCAATTATATTCATATTAATATAAACAGAACCAACATTGATCACAAAGCTGAACCTCAGTGAAACCCAGCCTCATTCATCAATTATATTCATATTAATATAAACAGAACCAACATTGATCACAAAGCTGAACCTCAGTGAAACCCAGCCTCATTCATCAATTATATTCATATTAATATAAACAGAACCAACATTGATCAATGAGTTTAACCTCAGTGAAACCCAGCCTCATTCATCAATTATATTCATATTATTATAAACAGAACCAACATTGATCAATGAGTTTAAGTTCTTTGAAACACAGCCTCATTCATTAATTATATTCATATAAATATATACAGAACCAACATTGATCACAAAGCTGAACCTCAGTGAAACCAAGCCTCATTCATCAATTATATTCATATTAATATAAACAGAACCAACATTGATCACAAAGCTGAATCTCAGTGAAACACAGCCTCATTCATCAATTATATTCATATTAATATAAACAGAACCAACATTGATCACAAAGCTGAACCTCATTGAAACCCAGCCTCATTCATCAATTATATTCATATTAATATAAACAGAACCAACATTGATCACAAAGCAGAATCTCAGTGAAACCCAGCCTCATTCATCAATTATATTCATATTAATATAAACAGAACCAACATTGATCAGAAAGCTGAATCTCAGTGAAACCCAGCCTCATTCATCAATTATATTCATATTAATAGAAACAGAACAAACATGGACCACAAAGCTGAACCTCAGTGAAACCCAGCCTCATTCATCAATTATATTCATATTAATATAAACAGAACAAACATTGATCACAAAGCTGAACCTCAGTGAAACCCAGCCTCATTCATCAATTATATTCATATTAATATAAACAGAACCAACATTGATCAATGAGTTTAGCCTCAGTGAAACCCAGCCTCATTCCTCAATTATATTCATATTAATATAAACAGAACCAACATTGATCACAAAGCTGAACCTCAGTGAAACCCAGCCTCATTCATCAATTATATTCATATTAATATAAACAGAACCAACATTGATCAATGAGTTTAATCTCAGTGAAACGCAGCCTCATTCATCAATTATATTCATATTATTATAAACAGAACCGACATTGATCACAAAGCTGAACCTCAGTGAAACCCAGCCTCATTCATCAATTATATTCATATTAATATAAAAAGAACCAACATTGATCAATGAGTTTAACTTCTTTGAAACCCAGCCTCATTCATTAATTATATTCATATAAATATAAACAGAACCAACATTGATCACAAAGCTGAACCTCAGTGAAACCAAGCCTCAATCATCATTTATATTCATTTTAATATAAACAGAACCAACATTGATCAATGAGTTTAACCCCAGTGAAACGCAGCCTTATTCCTCAATTATATTCATATTAATATAAACAGAACCAACATTGATCACAAAGCTGAACCTCAGTGAAACCCAGCCTCATTCATCAATTTTATTCATATTAATATAAACAGAACCAACATTGATCAATGAGTTTAACCTCAGTGAAACCCAGCCTCATTCATCAATTTTATTCATATTAATATAAACAGAACCAACATTGATCAATGAGTTTAACCTCAGTGAAACGCAGCCTCGTTCCTCAATTATATTCATATTAGTATAAACAGAACCAACATTGATCAATGAGTTTAACCTCAGTGAAACGCAGCCTTATTCCTCAATTATATTCATATTAATATAAACAGAACCAACATTGATCACAAAGCTGAACCTCAGTGAAACCCAGCCTCATTCATCAATTATATACATATTAATATAAACAGAACAAGCATTGACCACAAAGCTGAACCTCAGTGAAACCCAGCCTCATTCATCAATTATATTCATATTAATATAAACAGAACAAACATTGATCACAAAGCTGAACCTCAGTGAAACCCAGCCTCATTCATCAATTATATTCATATTAATATAAACAGAACCAACATTGATCAATGAGTTTAACCTCAGTGAAACCCAGCCTCATTCATCAATTATATTCATATTATTATAAACAGAACCAACATTGATCAACGAGTTTAAGTTCTTTGAAACACAGCCTCATTCATTAATTATATTCATATAAATATATACAGAACCAACATTGATCACAAAGCTGAACCTCAGTGAAACCAAGCCTCAATCATCAATTATATACATATTAATATAAACAGAACAAGCATTGATCAAAAAGCTGAACCTCAGTGAAACCCAGCCTCATTCATCAATTATATTCATATTAATATAAACAGAACCATCATTGATCAATGAGTTTAACCTCAGTGAAACGCAGCCTTATTCCTGAATTATATTCATATTAATATAAACAGAACCAACATTGATCACAAAGCTGAACCTCAGTGAAACCCAGCCTCATTCATCAATTATATACATATTAATATAAACAGAACAAGCATTGACCACAAAGCTGAACCTCAGTGAAACCCAGCCTCATTCATCAATTATATTCATATTAATATAAACAGAACAAACATTGATCACAAAGCTGAACCTCAGTGAAACCCAGCCTCATTCATCAATTATATTCATATTAATATAAACAGAACCAACATTGATCAATGAGTTTAACCTCAGTGAAACCCAGCCTCATTCATCAATTATATTCATATTATTATAAACAGAACCAACATTGATCAATGAGTTTAAGTTCTTTGAAACACAGCCTCATTCATTAATTATATTCATATGAATATATACAGAACCAACATTGATCACAAAGCTGAACCTCAGTGAAACCAAGCCTCAATCATCAATTATATACATATTAATATAAACAGAACAAGCATTGATCAAAAAGCTGAACCTCAGTGAAACCCAGCCTCATTCATCAATTATATTCATATTAATATAAACAGAACCGACATTGATCACAAAGCTGAACCTCAGTGAAATCCAGCCTCATTCATTAATTATATTCATATTAATATAAACAAAACCAACATTGAACACAAAGCTGAACCTCAGTGAAACCCAGCCTCATTCATCAATTATATTCATATTAATATAAACAGAACCAACATTGACCACAAAGCTGAATCTCAGTGAAACCCAGCCTCATTCATCAATTATATTCATATTAATATAAACAGAACCAACATTGATCACAAAGCTGAATCTCAGTGAAACCCAGCCTCATTCATCAATTATATTCATATTAATATAAACAGAACCAACATTGATCACAAAGCTGAACCTCAGTGAAACCCAGCCTCATTCATCAATTATATTCATATTAATATAAACAGAACCAACATTGATCACAAAGCTGAACCTCAGTGAAACCGAGCCTAATTCATCAATTATATTCATATTAATATAAACAGAACCAATATTGATCAATGAGTTTAACCTCAGTGAAACCCAGCCTCATTCATCAATTATATTCATATTAATATAAAAAGAACCAACATTGACCACAAAGCTGAATCTCAGTGAAATCCAGCCTCATTCATCAATTTTATTCATATTAATATAAACAGAACCAACATTGATCACAAAGCTGAACCTCAGTGAAACCCAGCTTCATTCATCAATTTTATTCATATTAATATAAACAGAACCAACATTGATCAATGAGTTTAACCTCAGTGAAACGCAGCCTCGTTCCTCAATTATATTCATATTAGTATAAACAGAACCAACATTGATCAATGAGTTTAGCCTCAGTGAAACCCAGCCTCATTCATCAATTATATTCATATTAATATAAACAGAACCAACATTGATCACAAAGCTGAACCTCAGTGAAACCCAGCCTCATTCATCAATTATATTCATATTAATATAAACAGAACCAACATTGATCACAAAGCTGAACCTCAGTGAAACCCAGCCTCATTCATCAATTATATTCATATTAATATAAACAGAACCAACATTGATCAATGAGTTTAACCTCAGTGAAACCCAGCCTCATTCATCAATTATATTCATATTATTATAAACAGAACCAACATTGATCAATGAGTTTAAGTTCTTTGAAACACAGCCTCATTCATTAATTATATTCATATAAATATATACAGAACCAACATTGATCACAAAGCTGAACCTCAGTGAAACCAAGCCTCATTCATCAATTATATTCATATTAATATAAACAGAACCAACATTGATCACAAAGCTGAATCTCAGTGAAACACAGCCTCATTCATCAATTATATTCATATTAATATAAACAGAACCAACATTGATCACAAAGCTGAACCTCATTGAAACCCAGCCTCATTCATCAATTATATTCATATTAATATAAACAGAACCAACATTGATCACAAAGCAGAATCTCAGTGAAACCCAGCCTCATTCATCAATTATATTCATATTAATATAAACAGAACCAACATTGATCAGAAAGCTGAATCTCAGTGAAACCCAGCCTCATTCATCAATTATATTCATATTAATAGAAACAGAACAAACATGGACCACAAAGCTGAACCTCAGTGAAACCCAGCCTCATTCATCAATTATATTCATATTAATATAAACAGAACAAACATTGATCACAAAGCTGAACCTCAGTGAAACCCAGCCTCATTCATCAATTATTTTCATATTAATATAAACAGAACCAACATTGATCAATGAGTTTAGCCTCAGTGAAACCCAGCCTCATTCCTCAATTATATTCATATTAATATAAACAGAACCAACATTGATCACAAAGCTGAACCTCAGTGAAACCCAGCCTCATTCATCAATTATATTCATATTAATATAAACAGAACCAACATTGATCAATGAGTTTAATCTCAGTGAAACGCAGCCTCATTCATCAATTATATTCATATTATTATAAACAGAACCGACATTGATCACAAAGCTGAACCTCAGTGAAACCCAGCCTCATTCATCAATTATATTCATATTAATATAAAAAGAACCAACATTGATCAATGAGTTTAACTTCTTTGAAACCCAGCCTCATTCATTAATTATATTCATATAAATATTTACAGAACCAACATTGATCACAAAGCTGAACCTCAGTGAAACCAAGCCTCAATCATCATTTATATTCATTTTAATATAAACAGAACCAACATTGATCAATGAGTTTAACCCCAGTGAAACGCAGCCTTATTCCTCAATTATATTCATATTAATATAAACAGAACCAACATTGATCACAAAGCTGAACCTCAGTGAAACCCAGCCTCATTCATCAATTTTATTCATATTAATATAAACAGAACCAACATTGATCAATGAGTTTAACCTCAGTGAAACCCAGCCTCATTCATCAATTTTATTCATATTAGTATAAACAGAACCAACATTGATCAATGAGTTTAACCTCAGTGAAACGCAGCCTTATTCCTCAATTATATTCATATTAATATAAACAGAACCAACATTGATCACAAAGCTGAACCTCAGTGAAACCCAGCCTCATTCATCAATTATATACATATTAATATAAACAGAACAAGCATTGACCACAAAGCTGAACCTCAGTGAAACCCAGCCTCATTCATCAATTATATTCATATTAATATAAACAGAACAAACATTGATCACAAAGCTGAACCTCAGTGAAACCCAGCCTCATTCATCAATTATATTCATATTAATATAAACAGAACCAACATTGATCAATGAGTTTAACCTCAGTGAAACCCAGCCTCATTCATCAATTATATTCATATTATTATAAACAGAACCAACATTGATCAATGAGTTTAAGTTCTTTGAAACACAGCCTCATTCATTAATTATATTCATATAAATATATACAGAACCAACATTGATCACAAAGCTGAACCTCAGTGAAACCAAGCCTCAATCATCAATTATATACATATTAATATAAACAGAACAAGCATTGATCAAAAAGCTGAACCTCAGTGAAACCCAGCCTCATTCATCAATTATATTCATATTAATATAAACAGAACCGACATTGATCACAAAGCTGAACCTCAGTGAAACCCAGCCTCATTCATTAATTATATTCATATAAATATTTACAGAACCAACATTGATCAATGAGTTTAAGCTCAGTGAAACGCAGCCTCATTCCTCAATTATGTTCATATTGATATAAAGAGAACCAACATTGATCACAAAGCTGAACATCAGTGAAACCCAGCCACATTCCTCAATTATATTCATATTAATATAAACAGAACCAACATTGAACACAAAGCTGAACCTCAGTGAAACCCAGCCTCATTCATCAATTATATTCATATTAATATAAACAGAACCAACATTGACCACAAAGCTGAATCTCAGTGAAACCCAGCTTCATTCATCAATTATATTCATATTAATATAAACAGAACCAACATTGATCACAAAGCTGAATCTCAGTGAAACCCAGCCTCATTCTTCAATTATATTCATATTAATATAAACAGAACCAACATTGATCACAAAGCTGAACCTCAGTGAAACCCAGCCTCATTCATCAATTATATTCATATTAATATAAACAGAACCAACATTGATCACAAAGCTGAACCTCAGTGAAACCCAGCCTAATTCATCAATTATATTCATATTAATATAAACAGAACCAATATTGATCAATGAGTTTAACCTCAGTGAAACCCAGCCTCATTCATCAATTATATTCATATTAATATAAAAAGAACCAACATTGACCACAAAGCTGAATCTCAGTGAAATCCAGCCTCATTCATCAATTTTATTCATATTAATATAAACAGAACCAACATTGATCACAAAGCTGAACCTCAGTGAAACCCAGCCTCATTCATCAATTTTATTCATATTAAAATAAACAGAACCAACATTAATCAATGAGTTTAACCTCAGTGAAACGCAGCCTCGTTCCTCAATTATATTCATATTAGTATAAACAGAACCAACATTGATCAATGAGTTTAGCCTCAGTGAAACCCAGCCTCATTCCTCAATTATATTCATATTAATATAAACAGAACCAACATTGATCACAAAGCTGAACCTCAGTGAAACCCAGCCTCATTCATCAATTATATTCATATTAATATAAACAGAACCAACATTGATCACAAAGCTGAACCTCAGTGAAACCCAGCCTCATTCATCAATTATATTCATATTAATATAAACAGAACCAACATTGATCAATGAGTTTAACCTCAGTGAAACCCAGCCTCATTCATCAATTATATTCATATTATTATAAACAGAACCAACATTCATTAATTATATTCATATAAATATATACAGAACCAACATTGATCACAAAGCTGAACCTCAGTGAAACCAAGCCTCATTCATCAATTATATTCATATTAATATAAACAGAACCAACATTGATCACAAAGCTGAATCTCAGTGAAACACAGCCTCATTCATCAATTATATTCATATTAATATAAACAGAACCAACATTGATCACAAAGCTGAACCTCATTGAAACCCAGCCTCATTCATCAATTATATTCATATTAATATAAACAGAACCAACATTGATCACAAAGCTGAACCTCAGTGAAACCCAGCCTAATTCATCAATTATATTCATATTAATATAAACAGAACTAATATTGATCAATGAGTTTAACCTCAGTGAAACCCAGTCTCATTCATCAATTATATTCATATTAATATAAAAAGAACCAACATTGACCACAAAGCTGAATCTCAGTGAAATCCAGCCTCATTCATCAATTTTATTCATATTAATATAAACAGAACCAACATTGATCACAAAGCTGAACCTCAGTGAAACCCAGCCTCATTCATCAATTATATACATATTAATATAAACAGAACAAGCATTGACCACAAAGCTGAACCTCAGTGAAACCCAGCCTCATTCATCAATTATATTCATATTAATATAAACAGAACAAACATTGATCACAAAGCTGAACCTCAGTGAAACCCAGCCTCATTCATCAATTATATTCCTATTAATATAAACAGAACCAACATTGATCAATGAGTTTAACCTCAGTGAAACCCAGCCTCATTCATCAATTATATTCATATTATTATAAACAGAACCAACATTGATCAATGAGTTTAAGTTCTTTGAAACACAGCCTCATTCATTAATTATATTCATATAAATATATACAGAACCAACATTGATCACAAAGCTGAACCTCAGTGAAACCAAGTCTCAATCATCAATTATATTCATTTTAATATAGACAGAACCATCATTGATCAATGAGTTTTACCTCAGTGAAACGCAGCCTTATTCCTCAATTATATTCATATTAATATAAACAGAACCAACATTGATTACAAAGCTGAACCTCAGTGAAACCCAGCCTCATTCATCAATTATATACATATTAATATAAACAGAACAAGCATTGACCACAAAGCTGAACCTCAGTGAAACCCAGCCTCATTCATCAATTATATTCATATTAATATAAACAGAACAAACATTGATCACAAAGCTGAACCTCAGTGAAACCCAGCCTCATTCATCAATTATATTCATATTAATATAAACAGAACCAACATTGATCAATGAGTTTAACCTCAGTGAAACCCAGCCTCATTCCTCAATTATATTCATATTCATATAAACAGAACCAACATTGATCACAAAGCTGAACCTCAGTGAAACCCAGCCTCATTCATCAGTTATATTCATATTGATATAAACAGAACCAACATTGATCAATGAGTTTAACCTCAGTGCAACGCAGCCTCATTCCTCAATTATATTCATAGTAATATAAACAGAACAAACATTGATCACAAAGCTGAACCTCAGTGAAACCCAGCCTCATTCATCAATTATATTCATATTAATATAAACAGAACCAACATTGATCAATGAGTTTAACTTCAGTGAAACCCAGCCTCATTCATCAATTTTATTCATATTAATATAAACAGAACCAACATTGATCAATGAGTTTAACCTCAGTGAAACGCAGCCTCGTTCCTCAATTATATTCATATTAGTATAAACAGAACCAACATTGATCAATGAGTTTAGCCTCAGTGAAACCCAGCCTCATTCCTCAATTATATTCATATTAATATAAACAGAACCAACATTGATCACAAAGCTGAACCTCAGTGAAACCCAGCCTCATTCATCAATTATATTCATATTAATATAAACAGAACCAACATTGATCACAAAGCTGAACCTCAGTGAAACCCAGCCTCATTCATCAATTATATTCATATTAATATAAACAGAACCAACATTGATCAATGAGTTTAACCTCAGTGAAACCCAGCCTCATTCATCAATTATATTCATATTATTATAAACAGAACCAACATTGATCAATGAGTTTAAGTTCTTTGAAACACAGCCTCATTCATTAATTATATTCATATAAATATATACAGAACCAACATTGATCACAAAGCTGAACCTCAGTGAAACCAAGCCTCATTCATCAATTATATTCATATTAATATAAACAGAACCAACATTGATCACAAAGCTGAATCTCAGTGAAACACAGCCTCATTCATCAATTATATTCATATTAATATAAACAGAACCAACATTGATCACAAAGCTGAACCTCATTGAAACCCAGCCTCATTCATCAATTATATTCATATTAATATAAACAGAACCAACATTGATCACAAAGCTGAACCTCAGTGAAACCCAGCCTAATTCATCAATTATATTCATATTAATATAAACAGAACCAATATTGATCAATGAGTTTAACCTCAGTGAAACCCAGTCTCATTCATCAATTATATTCATATTAATATAAAAAGAACCAACATTGACCACAAAGCTGAATCTCAGTGAAATCCAGCCTCATTCATCAATTTTATTCATATTAATATAAACAGAACCAACATTGATCACAAAGCTGAACCTCAGTGAAACCCAGCCTCATTCATCAATTATATACATATTAATATAAACAGAACAAACATTGATCACAAAGCTGAACCTCAGTGAAACCCAGCCTCATTCATCAATTATATTCCTATTAATATAAACAGAACAAACATTGATCACAAAGCTGAACCTCAGTGAAACCCAGCCTCATTCATCAATTATATTCCTATTAATATAAACAGAACCAACATTGATCAATGAGTTTAACCTCAGTGAAACCCAGCCTCATTCATCAATTATATTCATATTATTATAAACAGAACCAACATTGATCAATGAGTTTAAGTTCTTTGAAACACAGCCTCATTCATTAATTATATTCATATAAATATATACAGAACCAACATTGATCACAAAGCTGAACCTCAGTGAAACCAAGTCTCAATCATCAATTATATTCATTTTAATATAGACAGAACCATCATTGATCAATGAGTTTAACCTCAGTGAAACGCAGCCTTATTCCTCAATTATATTCATATTAATATAAACAGAACCAACATTGATTACAAAGCTGAACCTCAGTGAAACCCAGCCTCATTCATCAATTATATACATATTAATATAAACAGAACAAGCATTGACCACAAAGCTGAACCTCAGTGAAACCCAGCCTCATTCATCAATTATATTCATATTAATATAAACAGAACAAACATTGATCACAAAGCTGAACCTCAGTGAAACCCAGCCTCATTCATCAATTATATTCATATTAATATAAACAGAACCAACATTGATCAATGAGTTTAACCTCAGTGAAACGCAGCCTCATTCCTCAATTATATTCATATTAATATAAACAGAACCAACATTGATCAATGAGTTTAAGTTCTTTGAAACACAGCCTCATTCATTAATTATATTCATATAAATATATACAGAACCAACATTGATCACGAAGCTGAACCTCAGTGAAACCCAGCCTCATTCATCAATTATATTCATATTAATATAAACAGAACCAACATTGATCACAAAGCTGAACCTCAGTGAAACCCAGCCTCATTCATCAATTATATTCATATTAATATAAACAGAACAAACATTGATCACAAAGCTGAACCTCAGTGAAACCCAGCCTCATTCATCAATTATATTCATATTAATATAAACAGAACAAACATTGATCACAAAGCTGAACCTCAGTGAAACCCAGCCTCATTCATCAATTATATTCATATTAATATAAACAGAACCAACATTGATCAATGAGTTTAACCTCAGTGAAACCCAGCCTCATTGCTCAATTATATTCATATTCATATAAACAGAACCAACATTGATCAAAAAGCTGAACCTCAGTGAAACCCAGCCTCATTCATCAATTATATTCATATTAATATAAACAGAACCAACATTGATCAATGAGTTTAACCTCAGTGAAACGCAGCCTCGTTCCTCAATTATATTCATATTAGTATAAACAGATCCAACATTGATCAATGAGTTTAGCCTCAGTGAAACCCAGCCTCATTCCTCAATTATATTCATATTAATATAAACAGAACCAACATTGATCACAAAGCTGAACCTCAGTGAAACCCAGCCACATTCATCAATTATATTCATATTAATATAAACAGAACCAACATTGATCAATGAGTTTAACCTCAGTGAAACGCAGCCTCATTCCTCAATTATATTCATATTAATATAAACAGAACCAACATTGACCACAAAGCTGAATCTCAGTGAAACCCAGCCTCATTCATCAATTATATTCATATTAATATAAACAGAACCAACATTGATCACAAAGCTGAATCTCAGTGAAACCCAGCCTCATTCCTCAATTATATTCATATTAATATAAACAGAACCAACATAGATCACAAAGCTGAACCTCAGTGAAACCCAGCCTCATTCATCAATTATATTCATATTAATATATACAGAACCAACATTGATCACAAAGCTGAACCTCAGTGAAACCCAACCTCATTCATCAATTATATTCATATTAATATAAACAGAACCAACATTGATCAATGAGTTTAACCTCAGTGAAACCCAGCCTCATTCATCAATTATATTCATATTATTATAAACAGAACCAACATTGATCAATGAGTTTAAGTTCTTTGAAACACGGCCTCATTCATTAATTATATTCATATAAATATATACAGAACCAACATTGATCAAAAAGCTGAACCTCAGTGAAACCCAGCCTCATTCATCAATTATATTCATATTAATATAAACAGAACCAACATTGATCAATGAGTTTAACCTCAGTGAAACCCAGCCTCATTCATCAATTATATTCATATAAATATATACAGAACCAACATTGATCACAAAGCTGAACCTCAGTGAAACCAAGCCTCAATCATCAATTATATTCATTTTAATATAGACAGAACCATCATTGATCAATGAGTTTAACCTCAGTGAAACGCAGCCTTATTCCTCAATTATATTCATATTAATATAAACAGAACCAACATTGATCACAAAGCTGAACCTCAGTGAAACCCAGCCTCATTCATCAATTATATACATATTAATATAAACAGAACAAGCATTGACCACAAAGCTGAACCTCAGTGAAACCCAGCCTCATTCATCAATTATATTCATATTAATATAAACAGAACAAACATTGATCACAAAGCTGAACCTCAGTGAAACCCAGCCTCATTCATCAATTATATTCATATTAATATAAACAGAACCAACATTGATCAATGAGTTTAACCTCAGTGAAACCCAGCCTCATTCATCAATTATATTCATATTATTATAAACAGAACCAACATTGATCAATGAGTTTAAGTTCTTTGAAACACAGCCTCATTCATTAATTATATTCATATAAATATATACAGAACCAACATTGATCACAAAGCTGAACCTCAGTGAAACCAAGTCTCAATCATCAATTATATTCATTTTAATATAGACAGAACCATCATTGATCAATGAGTTTAAACTCAGTGAAACGCAGCCTTATTCCTCAATTATATTCATATTAATATAAACAGAACCAACATTGATCACAAAGCTGAACCTCAGTGAAACCCAGCCTCATTCATCAGTTATATTCATATTAATATAAACAGAACCAACATTGATCAATGAGTTTAACCTCAGTGAAACGCAGCCTCATTCCTCAATTATATTCATAGTAATATAAACAGAACAAACATTGATCACAAAGCTGAACCTCAGTGAAACCCAGCCTCATTCATCAATTATATTCATATTAATATAAACAGAACAAACATTGATCACAAAGCTGAACCTCAGTGAAACCCAGCCTCATTCATCAATTATATTCATATTAATATAAACAGAACCAACATTGATCAATGAGTTTAACCTCAGTGAAACCCAGCCTCATTCCTCAATTATATTCATATTCATATAAACAGAACCAACATTGATCACAAAGCTGAACCTCAGTGAAACCCAGCCTCATTCATCAGTTATATTCATATTAATATAAACAGAACCAACATTGATCAATGAGTTTAACCTCAGTGAAACGCAGCCTCATTCCTCAATTATATTCATAGTAATATAAACAGAACAAACATTGATCACAAAGCTGAACCTCAGTGAAACCCAGCCTCATTCATCAATTATATTCATATTAATATAAACAGAACCAACATTGATCAATGAGTTTAACCTCAGTGAAACGCAGCCTCATTCCTCAATTATGTTCATATTAATATAAAGAGAACAAACATTGATCACAAAGCTGAACATCAGTGAAACCCAGCCACATTCCTCAATTATATTCATATTAATATAAACAGAACCAACATTGAACACAAAGCTGAACCTCAGTGAAACCCAGCCTCATTCATCAATTATATTCATATTAATATAAACAGAACAAACATTGATCAATGAGTTTAACCTCAGTGAAACGCAGCCTCATTCCTCAATTATATTCATATTCATATAAAAAGAACCAACATTGACCACAAAGCTGAATCTCAGTGAAACCCAGCCTCATTCCTCAATTATATTCATATTCATATAAACAGAACCAACATTGACCACAAAGCTGAATCTCAGTGAAACCCAGCCTCATTCATCAATTATATTCATATTAATATAAACAGAACCAACATTGATCACAAAGCTGAATCTCAGTGAAACCCAGCCTCATTCATCAATTATATTCATATTAATATAAACAGAACCAACATTGATCACAAAGCTGAACCTCAGTGAAACCCAGCCTCATTCATCAATTATATTCATATTAATATACACAGAACCAACATTGATCACAAAGCTGAACCTCAGTGAAACCCAGCCTAATTCATCAATTATATTTATATTAATATAAACAGAACCAATATTGATCAATGAGTTTAACCTCAGTGAAACCCAGCCTCATTCATCAATTATATTCATATTAATATAAAAAGAACCAAAATTGACCACAAAGCTGAATCTCAATGAAATCCAACCTCATTCATCAATTTTATTCATATTAATATAAACAGAACCAACATTGATCACAAAGCTGAACCTCAGTGAAACCCAGCCTCATTCATCAATTTTATTCATATTAATATAAACAGAACCAACATTGATCAATGAGTTTAACCTCAGTGAAACGCAGCCTCATTCCTCAATTATATTCATATTAATATAAACAGAACCAACATTGATCAATGAGTTTAAGTTCTTTGAAACACAGCCTCATTCATTAATTATATTCATATAAATATATACAGAACCAACATTGATCACAAAGCTGAACCTCAGTGAAACCCAGCCTCATTCATCAATTATATTCATATTAATATAAACAGAACCAACATTGATCACAAAGCTGAACCTCAGTGAAACCCAGCCTCATTCATCAATTATATTTATATTAATATAAACAGAACAAACATTGATCACAAAGCTGAACCTCAGTGAAACCCAGCCTCATTCATCAATTATATTCATATTAATATAAACAGAACAAACATTGATCACAAAGCTGAACCTCAGTGAAACCCAGCCTCATTCATCAATTATATTCATATTAATATAAACAGAACCAACATTGATCAATGAGTTTAACCTCAGTGAAACCCAGCCTCATTCCTCAATTATATTCATATTCATATAAACAGAACCAACATTGATCACAAAGCTGAACCTCAGTGAAACCCAGCCTCATTCATCAGTTATATTCATATTAATATAAACAGAACCAACATTGATCAATGAGTTTAACCTCAGTGAAACGCAGCCTCGTTCCTCAATTATATTCATATTAGTATAAACAGATCCAACATTGATCAATGAGTTTAGCCTCAGTGAAACCCAGCCTCATTCCTCAATTATATTCATATTAATATAAACAGAACCAATATTGATCAATGAGTTTAACCTCAGTGAAACCCAGCCTCATTCCTCAATTATATTCATAATAATATAAACAGAACCAACATTGACCACAAAGCTGAATCTCAGTGAAATCCAGCCTCATTCATCAATTTTATTCATATTAATATAAACAGAACCAACATTGATCAATGAGTTTAACCTCAGTGAAACCCAGCCTCATTCCTCAATTATATTCATAATAATATAAACAGAACCAACATTGACCACAAAGCTGAATCTCAGTGAAACCCAGCCTCATTCATCAATTATATTCATATTAATATAAACAGAACCAATATTGATCAATGAGTTTAACCTCAGTGAAACCCAGCCTCATTCATCAATTATATTCATATTAATATAAAAAGAACCAAAATTGACCACAAAGCTGAATCTCAGTGAAATCCAGCCTCATTCATCAATTTTATTCATATTAATATAAACAGAACCAACATTGATCACAAAGCTGAACCTCAGTGAAACCCAGCCTCATTCATCAATTTTATTCATATTAATATAAACAGAACCAACATTGATCAATGAGTTTAACCTCAGTGAAACGCAGCCTCATTTCTCAATTATATTCATATTAATATAAACAGAACCAACATTGATCAATGAGTTTAAGTTCTTTGAAACACAGCCTCATTCATTAATTATATTCATATAAATATATACAGAACCAACATTGATCACAAAGCTGAACCTTAGTGAAACCCAGCCTCATTCATCAATTATATTCATATTAATATAAACAGAACCAACATTGATCACAAAGCTGAACCTCAGTGAAACCCAGCCTCATTCATCAATTATATTCATATTAATATAAACAGAACAAACATTGATCACAAAGCTGAACCTCAGTGAAACCCAGCCTCATTCATCAATTATATTCATATTAATATAAACAGAACAAACATTGATCACAAAGCTGAACCTCAGTGAAACCCAGCCTCATTCCTCAATTATATTCATATTCATATAAACAGAACCAACATTGATCAAAAAGCTGAACCTCAGTGAAACCCAGCCTCATTCATCAGTTATATTCATATTAATATAAACAGAACCAACATTGATCAATGAGTTTAACCTCAGTGAAACGCAGCCTCGTTCCTCAATTATATTCATATTAGTATAAACAGATCCAACATTGATCAATGAGTTTAGCCTCAGTGAAACCCAGCCTCAATCCTCAATTATATTCATATTAATATACACAGAACCAACATTGATCACAAAGCTGAACCTCAGTGAAACCCAGCCTAATTCATCAATTATATTCATATTAATATAAACATAACCAATATTGATCAATGAGTTTAACCTCAGTGAAACCCAGCCTCATTCATCAATTATATTCATATTAATATAAAAAGAACCAACATTGATCAATGAGTTTAAGTTCTTTGAAACACAGCCTCATTCATTAATTATATTCATATAAATATATACAGAACAAACATTGATCACAAAGCTGAACCTCAGTGAAACCCAGCCTCATTCATCAATTATATTCATATTAATATAAACAGAACCAACATTGATCACAAAGCTGAACCTCAGTGAAAACCAGCCTCATTCATCAATTATATTCATATTAATATAAACAGAACAAACATTGATCACAAAGCTGAACCTCAGTGAAACCCAGCCTCATTCATCAATTATATTCATATTAATATAAACAGAACAAACATTGATCACAAAGCTGAACCTCAGTGAAACCCAGCCTCATTCATCAATTATATTCATATTAATATAAACAGAACCAACATTGATCAATGAGTTTAACCTCAGTGAAACCCAGCCTCATTCCTCAATTATATTCATATTCATATAAACAGAACCAACATTGATAAAAAAGCTGAACCTCAGTGAAACCCAGCCTCATTCATCAGTTATATTCATATTAATATAAACAGAACCAACATTGATCAATGAGTTTAACCTCAGTGAAACGCAGCCTCGTTCCTCAATTATATTCATATTAGTATAAACAGATCCAACATTGATCAATGAGTTTAGCCTCAGTGAAACCTTGCCTCATTCCTCAATTATATTCATATTAATATAAACAGAACCAACATTGATCACAAAGCTGAACCTCAGTGAAACCCAGCCTCATTCATCAATTATATTCATATTAATATAAACAGAACCAACATTGATCAATGAGTTTAACCTCAGTGAAACCCAGCCTCATTCCTCAATTATATTCATATTAATATAAACAGAACCAACATTGACCACAAAGCTGAATCTCAGTGAAACCCAGCCTCATTCATCAATTATATTCATATTAATATAAACAGAACCAACATTGATCACAAAGCTGAATCTCAGTGAAACCCAGCCTCATTCATCAATTATATTCATATTAATATACACAGAACCAACATTGATCACAAAGCTGAACCTCAGTGAAACCCAGCCTAATTCATCAATTATATTCATATTAATATAAACAGAACCAATATTGATCAATGAGTTTAACCTCAGTGAAACCCAGCCTCATTCATCAATTATATTCATATTAATATAAAAAGAACCAAAATTGACCACAAAGCTGAATCTCAATGAAATCCAACCTCATTCATCAATTTTATTCATATTAATATAAACAGAACCAACATTGATCACAAAGCTGAACCTCAGTGAAACCCAGCCTCATTCATCAATTTTATTCATATTAATATAAACAGAACCAACATTGATCAATGAGTTTAACCTCAGTGAAACACAGCCTGATTCCTCAATTATATTCATATTAATATAAACAGAACCAACATTGATCAATGAGTTTAAGTTCTTTGAAACACAGCCTCATTCATTAATTATATTCATATAAATATATACAGAACCAACATTGATCACAAAGCTGAACCTCAGTGAAACCCAGCCTCATTCATCAATTATATTTATATTAATATAAACAGAACAAACATTGATCACAAAGCTGAACCTCAGTGAAACCCAGCCTCATTCATCAATTTTATTCATATTAATATAAACAGAACCAACATTGATCAATGAGTTTAACCTCAGTGAAACGCAGCCTGATTCCTCAATTATATTCATATTAATATAAACAGAACCAACATTAATCAATGAGTTTAAGTTCTTTGAAACACAGCCTCATTCATTAATTATATTCATATAAATATATACAGAACCAACATTGATCACAAAGCTGAACCTCAGTGAAACCCAGCCTCATTCATCAATTATATTCATATTAATATAAACAGAACCAACATTGATCACAAAGCTGAACCTCAGTGAAACCCAGCCTCATTCATCAATTATATTTATATTAATATAAACAGAACAAACATTGATCACAAAGCTGAACCTCAGTGAAACCCAGCCTCATTCATCAATTATATTCATATTAATATAAACAGAACAAACATTGATCACAAAGCTGAACCTCAGTGAAACCCAGCCTCATTCATCAATTATATTCATATTAATATAAACAGAACCAACATTGATCAATGAGTTTAACCTCAGTGAAACCCAGCCTCATTCCTCAATTGTATTCATATTCATATAAACAGAACCAACATTGATCACAAAGCTGAACCTCAGTGAAACCCAGCCTCATTCATCAGTTATATTCATATTAATATAAACAGAACCAACATTGATCAATGAGTTTAACCTCATTGAAACGCAGCCTCGTTCCTCAATTATATTCATATTAGTATAAACAGATCCAACATTGATCAATGAGTTTAGCCTCAGTGAAACCCAGCCTCATTCCTCAATTATATTCATATTAATATAAACAGAACCAATATTGATCAATGAGTTTAACCTCAGTGAAACCCAGCCTCATTCATCAATTATATTCATATTAATATAAAAAGAACCAAAATTGACCACAAAGCTGAATCTCAGTGAAATCCAGCCTCATTCATCAATTTTATTCATATTAATATAAACAGAACCAACATTGATCAATGAGTTTAACCTCAGTGAAACCCAGCCTCATTCCTCAATTATATTCATATTAATATAAACAGAACCAACATTGACCACAAAGCTGAATCTCAGTGAAACCCAGCCTCATTCATCAATTATATTCATATTAATATAAACAGAACCAATATTGATCAATGAGTTTAACCTCAGTGAAACCCAGCCTCATTCATCAATTATATTCATATTAATATAAAAAGAACCAAAATTGACCACAAAGCTGAATCTCAGTGAAATCCAGCCTCATTCATCAATTTTATTCATATTAATATAAACAGAACCAACATTGATCACAAAGCTGAACCTCAGTGAAACCCAGCCTCATTCATCAATTTTATTCATATTAATATAAACAGAACCAACATTGATCAATGAGTTTAACCTCAGTGAAACGCAGCCTCATTCCTCATTTATATTCATATTAATATAAACAGAACCAACATTGATCAATGAGTTTAAGTTCTTTGAAACACAGCCTCATTCATTAATTATATTCATATAAATATATACAGAACCAACATTGATCACAAAGCTGAACCTCAGTGAAACCCAGCCTCATTCATTAATTATATTCATATTAATATAAACAGAACCAACATTGATCACAAAGCTGAACTTCAGTGAAACCCAGCCTCATTCATCAATTATATTCATATTAATATAAACAGAACAAACATTGATCACAAAGCTGAACCTCAGTGAAACCCAGCCTCATTCATCAATTATATTCATATTAATATAAACAGAACAAACATTGATCACAAAGCTGAACCTCAGTGAAACCCAGCCTCATTCATCAATTATATTCATATTAATATAAACAGAACCAACATTGATCAATGAGTTTAACCTCAGTGAAACCCAGCCTCATTCCTCAATTATATTCATATTCATATAAACAGAACCAACATTGATCACAAAGCTGAACCTCAGTGAAACCCAGCCTCATTCATCAGTTATATTCATATTAATATAAACAGAACCAACATTGATCAATGAGTTTAACCTCATTGAAACGCAGCCTCGTTCCTCAATTATATTCATATTAGTATAAACAGATCCAACATTGATCAATGAGTTTAGCCTCAGTGAAACCCAGCCTCATTCCTCAATTATATTCATATTAATATAAACAGAACCAATATTGATCAATGAGTTTAACCTCAGTGAAACCCAGCCTCATTCATCAATTATATTCATATTAATATAAAAAGAACCAAAATTGACCACAAAGCTGAATCTCAGTGAAATCCAGCCTCATTCATCAATTTTATTCATATTAATATAAACAGAACCAACATTGATCAATGAGTTTAACCTCAGTGAAACCCAGCCTCATTCCTCAATTATATTCATATTAATATAAACAGAACCAACATTGACCACAAAGCTGAATCTCAGTGAAACCCAGCCTCATTCATCAATTATATTCATATTAATATAAACAGAACCAATATTGATCAATGAGTTTAACCTCAGTGAAACCCAGCCTCATTCATCAATTATATTCATATTAATATAAAAAGAACCAAAATTGACCACAAAGCTGAATCTCAGTGAAATCCAGCCTCATTCATCAATTTTATTCATATTAATATAAACAGAACCAACATTGATCACAAAGCTGAACCTCAGTGAAACCCAGCCTCATTCATCAATTTTATTCATATTAATATAAACAGAACCAACATTGATCAATGAGTTTAACCTCAGTGAAACGCAGCCTCATTCCTCATTTATATTCATATTAATATAAACAGAACCAACATTGATCAATGAGTTTAAGTTCTTTGAAACACAGCCTCATTCATTAATTATATTCATATAAATATATACAGAACCAACATTGATCACAAAGCTGAACCTCAGTGAAACCCAGCCTCATTCATTAATTATATTCATATTAATATAAACAGAACCAACATTGATCACAAAGCTGAACTTCAGTGAAACCCAGCCTCATTCATCAATTATATTCATATTAATATAAACAGAACAAACATTGATCACAAAGCTGAACCTCAGTGAAACCCAGCCTCATTCATCAATTATATTCATATTAATATAAACAGAACAAACATTGATCACAAAGCTGAACCTCAGTGAAACCCAGCCTCATTCATCAATTATATTCATATTAATATAAACAGAACCAACATTGATCAATGAGTTTAACCTCAGTGAAACCCAGCCTCATTCCTCAATTATATTCATATTCATATAAACAGATCCAACATTGATCAATGAGTTTAGCCTCAGTGAAGCCCAGCCTCAATCCTCAATTATATTCATATTAATATACACAGAACCAACATTGATCACAAAGCTGAACCTCAGTGAAACCCAGCCTCATTCATCAATTTTATTCATATTAATATAAACAGAACCAACATTGATCAATGAGTTTAACCTCAGTGAAACGCAGCCTCATTCCTCAATTATATTCATATTAATATACACTGAACCAACATTGATCACAAAGCTGAACCTCAGTGAAACCCAGCCTAATTCATCAATTATATTCATATTAATATAAACAGAACCAATATTGATCAATGAGTTTAACCTCAGTGAAACCCAGCTTCATTCATCAATTATATTCATATTAATATAAAAAGAACCAAAATTGACCACAAAGCTGAATCTCAATGAAATCCAGCCTCATTCATCAATTTTATTCATATTGATATAAACAGAACCAACATTGATCACAAAGCTGAACCTCAGTGAAACCCAGCCTCATTCATCAATTTTATTCATATTAATATAAACAGAACCAACATTGATCAATGAGTTTAACCTCTGTGAAACGCAGCCTCATTCCTCAATTATATTCATATTAATATAAACAGAACCAACATTGATCAATGAGTTTAAGTTCTTTGAAACACAGCCTCATTCATTAATCATATTCATATAAATATATACAGAACCAACATTGATCACAAAGCTGAACCTCAGTGAAACCCAGCCTCATTCATCAATTATATTCATATTAATATAAACAGAACCAACATTGATCACAAAGCTGAACCTCAGTGAAACCCAGCCTCATTCATCAATTATATTCATATTAATATAAACAGAACAAACATTGATCACAAAGCTGAACCTCAGTGAAACCCAGCCTCATTCATCAATTATATTCATATTAATATAAACAGAACAAACATTGATCACAAAGCTGAACCTCAGTGAAACCCAGCCTCATTCATCAATTATATTCATATTAATATAAACAGAACCAACATTGATCAATGAGTTTAACCTCAGTGAAACCCAGCCTCATTCCTCAATTATATTCATATTCATATAAACAGAACCAACATTGATCAAAAAGCTGAACCTCAGTGAAACCCAGCCTCATTCATCAGTTATATTCATATTAATATAAACAGAACCAACATTGATCAATGAGTTTAACCTCAGTGAAACCCAGCCTCATTCCTCAATTATATTCATATTCATATAAACAGAACCAACATTGATCACAAAGCTGAACCTCAGTGAAACCCAGCCTAATTCATCAATTATATTCATATTAATATAAACAGAACCAATATTGATCAATGAGTTTAACCTCAGTGAAACCCAGCTTCATTCATCAATTATATTCATATTAATATAAAAAGAACCAAAATTGACCACAAAGCTGAATCTCAATGAAATCCAGCCTCATTCATCAATTTTATTCATATTGATATAAACAGAACCAACATTGATCAAAAAGCTGAACCTCAGTGAAACCCAGCCTCATTCATCAATTTTATTCATATTAATATAAACAGAACCAACATTGATCAATGAGTTTAACCTCTGTGAAACGCAGCCTCATTCCTCAATTATATTCATATTAATATAAACAGAACCAACATTTATCAATGAGTTTAAGTTCTTTGAAACACAGCCTCATTCATTAATTATATTCATATAAATATATACAGAACCAACATTGATCACAAAGCTGAACCTCAGTGAAACCCAGCCTCATTCATCAATTATATTCATATTAATATAAACAGAACCAACATTGATCACAAAGCTGAACCTCAGTGAAACCCAGCCTCATTCATCAATTATATTCATATTAATATAAACAGAACAAACATTGATCACAAAGCTGAACCTCAGTGAAACCCAGCCTCATTCATCAATTATATTCATATTAATATAAACAGAACAAACATTGATCACAAAGCTGAACCTCAGTGAAAC
This sequence comes from Leuresthes tenuis, assembly GCF_036924035.1. NCBI lineage: Eukaryota > Metazoa > Chordata > Actinopteri > Atheriniformes > Atherinopsidae > Leuresthes > Leuresthes tenuis. Next base: position 75,998 of record NW_027325416.1, on the reverse strand, counting down.
CCAGCCTCATTCATCAATTATATTCATATTAATATAAACAGAACCAACATTGATCAATGAGTTTAACCTCAGTGAAACCCAGCCTCATTCCTCAATTATATTCATATTCATATAAACAGAACCAACATTGATCAAAAAGCTGAACCTCAGTGAAACCCAGCCTCATTCATCAGTTATATTCATATTAATATAAACAGAACCAACATTGATCAATGAGTTTAACCTCAGTGAAACGCAGCCTCGTTCCTCAATTATATTCATATTAGTATAAACAGATCCAACATTGATCAATGAGTTTAGCCTCAGTGAAACCCAGCCTCATTTCTCAATTATATTCATATTAATATAAACAGAACCAATATTGATCAATGAGTTTAACCTCATGAAACCCAGCCTCATTCATCAATTATATTCATATTAATATAAAAAGAACCAAAATTGACCACAAAGCTGAATCTCAGTGAAATCCAGCCTCATTCATCAATTTTATTCATAATAATATAAACAGAACCAACATTGATCAATGACTTTAACCTCAGTGAAACCCAGCCTCATTCCTCAATTATATTCATATTAATATAAACAGAACCAACATTGACCACAAAGCTGAATCTCAGTGAAACCCAGCCTCATTCATCAATTATATTCATATTAATATAAACAGAACCAACATTGATCACAAAGCTGAATCTCAGTGAAACCCAGCCTCATTCATCAATTATATTCATATTAATATAAACAGAACCAACATTGATCAATGAGTTTAACCTCAGTGAAACCCAGCCTCATTCCTCAATTATATTCATATTAATATAAACAGAACCAACATTGACCACAAAGCTGAATCTCAGTGAAACCCAGCCTCATTCATCAATTATATTCATATTAATATAAACAGAACCAACATTGATCACAAAGCTGAACCTCAGTGAAACCCAGCCTCATTCATCAATTTTATTCATATTAATATAAACAGAACCAACATTGATCAATGAGTTTAACCTCAGTGAAACGCAGCCTCATTCCTCAATTATATTCATATTAATATAAACAGAACCAACATTGATCAATGAGTTTAAGTTCTTTGAAACACAGCCTCATTCATTAATTATATTCATATAAATATATACAGAACCAACATTGATCACAAAGCTGAACCTCAGTGAAACCCAGCCTCATTCATCAATTATATTCATATTAATATAAACAGAACCAACATTGATCACAAAGCTGAACCTCAGTGAAACCCAGCCTCATTCATCAATTATATTCATATTAATATAAACAGAACAAACATTGATCACAAAGCTGAACCTCAGTGAAACCCAGCCTCATTCATCAATTATATTCATATTAATATAAACAGAACAAACATTGATCACAAAGCTGAACCTCAGTGAAACCCAGCCTCATTCATCAATTATATTCATATTAATATAAACAGAACCAACATTGATCAATGAGTTTAACCTCAGTGAAAATCAGCCTCATTCCTCAATTATATTCATATTCATATAAACAGAACCAACATTGATCAAAAAGCTGAACCTCAGTGAAACCCAGCCTCATTCATCAGTTATATTCATATTAATATAAACAGAACCAACATTGATCAATGAGTTTAACCTCAGTGAAACGCAGCCTCGTTCCTCAATTATATTCATATTAGTATAAACAGATCCAACATTGATCAATGAGTTTAGCCTCAGTGAAACGCAGCCTCATTCCTCAATTATATTCATATTAATATAAAAAGAACCAAAATTGACCACAAAGCTGAATCTCAGTGAAATCCAGCCTCATTCATCAATTTTATTCATATTAATATAAACAGAACCAACATTGATCAATGAGTTTAACCTCAGTGAAACCCAGCCTCATTCCTCAATTATATTCATATTAATATAAACAGAACCAACATTGACCACAAAGCTGAATCTCAGTGAAACCCAGCCTCATTCATCAATTATATTCATATTAATATAAACAGAACCAACATTGATCACAAAGCTGAATCTCAGTGAAACCCAGCCTCATTCATCAATTATATTCATATTAATATAAACAGAACCAACATTGATCAATGAGTTTAACCTCAGTGAAACCCAGCCTCATTCCTCAATTATATTCATATTAATATAAACAGAACCAACATTGACCACAAAGCTGAATCTCAGTGAAACCCAGCCTCATTCATCAATTATATTCATATTAATATAAACAGAACCAACATTGATCACAAAGCTGAACCTCAGTGAAACCCAGCCTCATTCATCAATTTTATTCATATTAATATAAACAGAACCAACATTGATCAATGAGTTTAACCTCAGTGAAACGCAGCCTCATTCCTCAATTATATTCATATTAATATAAACAGAACCAACATTGATCAATGAGTTTAAGTTCTTTGAAACACAGCCTCATTCATTAATTATATCCATATAAATATATACAGAACCAACATTGATCACAAAGCTGAACCTCAGTGAAACCCAGCCTCATTCATCAATTATATTCATATTAATATAAACAGAACCAACATTGATCACAAAGCTGAACCTCAGTGAAACCCAGCCTCATTCATCAATTATATTCATATTAATATAAACAGAACAAACATTGATCACAAAGCTGAACCTCAGTGAAACCCAGCCTCATTCATCAATTATATTCATATTAATATAAACAGAACAAACATTGATCACAAAGCTGAACCTCAGTGAAACCCAGCCTCATTCATCAATTATATTCATATTAATATAAACAGAACCAACATTGATCAATGAGTTTAACCTCAGTGAAACCCAGCCTCATTCCTCAATTATATTCATATTCATATAAACAGAACCAACATTGATCAAAAAGCTGAACCTCAGTGAAACCCAGCCTCATTCATCAGTTATATTCATATTAATATAAACAGAACCAACATTGATCAATGAGTTTAACCTCAGTGAAACGCAGCCTCGTTCCTAAATTATATTCATATTAGTATAAACAGATCCAACATTGATCAATGAGTTTAGCCTCAGTGAAACCCAGCCTCATTCCTCAATTATATTCATATTAATATAAACAGAACCAACATTGATCACAAAGCTGAACCTCAGTGAAACCCAGCCTCATTCATCAATTATATTCATATTAATATAAACAGAACCAACATTGATCAATGAGTTTAACCTCAGTGAAACCCAGCCTCATTCCTCAATTATATTCATATTAATATAAAGAGAACCAACATTGACCACAAAGCTGAATCTCAGTGAAACCCAGCCTCATTCATCAATTATATTCATATTAATATAAACAGAACCAACATTGATCACAAAGCTGAATCTCAGTGAAACCCAGCCTCATTCATCAATTATATTCATATTAATATAAACAGAACCAACATTGATCACAAAGCTGAACCTCAGTGAAACCCAGCCTCATTCATCAATTATATTCATATTAATATACACAGAACCAACATTGATCACAAAGCTGAACCTCAGTGAAACCCAGCCTAATTCATCAATTATATTCATATTAATATAAACAGAACCAATATTGATCAATGAGTTTAACCTCAGTGAAACCCAGCCTCATTCATCAATTATATTCATATTAATATAAGAAGAACCAAAATTGACCACAAAGCTGAATCTCAGTGAAATCCAGCCTCATTCATCAATTTTATTCATATTAATATAAACAGAACCAACATTGATCACAAAGCTGAACCTCAGTGAAACCCAGCCTCATTCATCAATTTTATTCATATTAATATAAACAGAACCAACATTGATCAATGAGTTTAACCTCAGTGAAACTCAGCCTCATTCCTCAATTATATTCATATTAATATAAACAGAACCAACATTGATCAATGAGTTTAAGATCTTTGAAACACAGCCTCATTCATTAATTATATTCATATAAATATATACAGAACCAACATTGATCACAAAGCTGAACCTCAGTGAAACCCAGCCTCATTCATCAATTATATTCATATTAATATAAACAGAACCAACATTGATCACAAAGCTGAACCTCAGTGAAACCCAGCCTCATTCATCAATTATATTCATATTAATATAAACAGAACAAACATTGATCACAAAGCTGAACCTCAGTGAAACCCAGCCTCATTCATCAATTATATTCATATTAATATAAACAGAACAAACATTGATCACAAAGCTGAACCTCAGTGAAACCCAGCCTCATTCATCAATTATATTCATATTAATATAAACAGAACCAACATTGATCAATGAGTTTAACCTCAGTGAAACCCAGCCTCATTCCTCAATTATATTCATATTCATATAAACAGAACCAACATTGATCAAAAAGCTGAACCTCAGTGAAACCCAGCCTCATTCATCAGTTATATTCATATTAATATAAACAGAACCAACATTGATCACAAAGCTGAACCTCAGTGAAACCCAGCCTCATTCATCAATTATATTCATATTAATATAAACAGAACCAACATTGATCAATGAGTTTAACCTCAGTGAAACCCAGCCTCATTCATCAATTATATTCATATTATTATAAACAGAACCAACATTGATCAATGAGTTTAAGTTCTTTGAAACACAGCCTCATTCATTAATTATATTCATATAAATATATACAGAACCAACATTGATCAAAAAGCTGAACCTCAGTGAAACCCAGCCTCATTCATCAATTATATTCATATTAATATAAACAGAACCAACATTGATCAATGAGTTTAACCTCAGTGAAACCCAGCCTCATTCATCAATTATATTCATATTATTATAAACAGAACCAACATTGATCAATGAGTTTAAGTTTTTTGAAACACAGCCTCATTCATTAATTATATTCATATAAATATATACAGAACCAACATTGATCACAAAGCTGAACCTCAGTGAAACCAAGCCTCAATCATCAATTATATTCATTTTAATATAGACAGAACCATCATTGATCAATGAGTTTAACCTCAGTGAAAGGCAGCCTTATTCCTCAATTATATTCATATTAATATAAACAGAACCAACATTGATCACAAAGCTGAACCTCAGTGAAACCCAGCCTCATTCATCAATTATATACATATTAAAATAAACAGAACAAGCATTGACCACAAAGCTGAACCTCAGTGAAACCCAGCCTCATTCATCAATTATATTCATATTAATATAAACAGAACAAACATTGATCACAAAGCTGAACCTCAGTGAAACCCAGCCTCATTCATCAATTATATTCATATTAATATAAACAGAACCAACATTGATCAATGAGTTTAACCTCAGTGAAACACAGCCTCATTCCTCAATTATATTCATATTCATATAAACAGAACCAACATTGATCACAAAGCTGAACCTCAGTGAAACCCAGCCTCATTCATCAGTTATATTCATATTAATATAAACAGAACCAACATTGATCAATGAGTTTAACCTCAGTGAAACGCAGCCTCATTCCTCAATTATATTCATATTAATATAAACAGAACAAACATTGATCACAAAGCTGAACCTCAGTGAAACCCAGCCTCATTCATCAATTATATTCATATTAATATAAACAGAACCAACATTGATCAATGAGTTTAACCTCAGTGAAACGCAGCCTCATTCCTCAATTATGTTCATATTAATATAAAGAGAACCAACATTGATCACAAAGCTGAACATCAGTGAAACCCAGCCACATTCCTCAATTATATTCATATTAATATAAACAGAACCAACATTGAACACAAAGCTTAACCTCAGTGAAACCCAGCCTCATTCATCAATTATATTCATATTAATATAAACAGAACCAACATTGACCAAAAAGCTGAATCTCAGTGAAACCCAGCCTCATTCATCAATTATATTCATATTAATATACACAGAACCAACATTGATCACAAAGCTGAACCTCAGTGAAACCCAGCCTAATTGATCAATTATATTCATATTAATATAAACAGAACCAATATTGATCAATGAGTTTAACCTCAGTGAAACCCAGCCTCATTCATCAATTATATTCATATTAATATAAAAAGAACCAACATTGACCACAAAGCTGAATCTCAGTGAAATCCAGCCTCATTCATCAATTTTATTCATATTAATATAAACAGAACCAACATTGATCACAAAGCTGAACCTCAGTGAAACCCAGCCTCATTCATCAATTATATTCATATTAATATAAACAGAACCAACATTGATCAATGAGTTTAACCTCAGTGAAACCCAGCCTCATTCATCAATTATATTCATATTATTATAAACAGAACCAACATTGATCAATGAGTTTAAGTTCTTTGAAACACAGCCTCATTCATTAATTATATTCATATAAATATATACAGAACCAACATTGATCAAAAAGCTGAACCTCAGTGAAACCCAGCCTCATTCATCAATTATATTCATATTAATATAAACAGAACCAACATTGATCAATGAGTTTAACCTCAGTGAAACCCAGCCTCATTCATCAATTATATTCATATTATTATAAACAGAACCAACATTGATCAATGAGTTTAAGTTCTTTGAAACACAGCCTCATTCATTAATTATATTCATATAAATATATACAGAACCAACATTGATCACAAAGCTGAACCTCAGTGAAACCAAGCCTCAATCATCAATTATATTCATTTTAATATAGACAGAACCATCATTGATCAATGAGTTTAACCTCAGTGAAACGCAGCCTTATTCCTCAATTATATTCATATTAATATAAACAGAACCAACATTGATCACAAAGCTGAACCTCAGTGAAACCCAGCCTCATTCATCAATTATATACATATTAATATAAACAGAACAAGCATTGACCACAAAGCTGAACCTCAGTGAAACCCAGCCTCATTCATCAATTATATTCATATTAATATAAACAGAACCAACATTGATCACAAAGCTGAACCTCAGTGAAACCCAGCCTCATTCATCAATTATATTCATATTAATATAAACAGAACCAACATTGATCAATGAGTTTAAGTTCTTTGAAACACAGCCTCATTCATTAATTATATTCATTTTAATATAGACAGAACCATCATTGATCAATGAGTTTAACCTCAGTGAAAGGCAGCCTTATTCCTCAATTATATTCATATTAATATAAACAGAACCAACATTGATCACAAAGCTGAACCTCAGTGAAACCCAGCCTCATTCATCAATTATATACATATTAATATAAACAGAACAAGCATTGACCACAAAGCTGAACCTCAGTGAAACCCAGTCTCATTCATCAATTATATTCATATTAATATAAACAGAACAAACATTGTTCACAAAGCTGAACCTCAGTGAAACCCAGCCACATTCATCAATTATATTCATATTAATATAAACAGAACCAACATTGATCAATGAGTTTAACCTCAGTGAAACACAGCCTCATTCCTCAATTATATTCATATTCATATAAACAGAACCAACATTGATCACAAAGCTGAACCTCAGTGAAACCCAGCCTCATTCATCAGTTATATTCATATTAATATAAACAGAACCAACATTGATCAATGAGTTTAACCTCAGTGAAACGCAGCCTCATTCCTCAATTATATTCATAGTAATATAAACAGAACAAACATTGATCACAAAGCTGAACCTCAGTGAAACCCAGCCTCATTCATCAATTATATTCATATTAATATAAACAGAACCAACATTGATCAATGAGTTTAACCTCAGTGAAACGCAGCCTCATTCCTCAATTATGTTCATATTAATATAAAGAGAACCAACATTGATCACAAAGCTGAACATCAGTGAAACCCAGCCACATTCCTCAATTATATTCATATTAATATAAACAGAACCAACATTGAACACAAAGCTTAACCTCAGTGAAACCCAGCCTCATTCATCAATTATATTCATATTAATATAAACAGAACCAACATTGACCACAAAGCTGAATCTCAGTGAAACCCAGCCTCATTCATCAATTATATTCATATTAATATAAACAGAACCAACATTGATCAATGAGTTTAACCTCAGTGAAACGCAGCCTCATTCCTCAATTATGTTCATATTAATATAAAGAGAACCAACATTGATCACAAAGCTGAACATCAGTGAAACCCAGCCACATTCCTCAATTATATTCATATTAATATAAACAGAACCAACATTGAACACAAAGCTTAACCTCAGTGAAACCCAGCCTCATTCATCAATTATATTCATATTAATATAAACAGAACCAACATTGACCACAAAGCTGAACCTCAGTGAAACCCAGCCTCATTCATCAATTATATTCATATTAATATAAACAGAACCAACATTGATCACAAAGCTGAACCTCAGTGAAACCCAGCCTAATTGATCAATTATATTCATATTAATATAAACAGAATCAATATTGATCAATGAGTTTAACCTCAGTGAAACCCAGCCTCATTCATCAATTATATTCATATTAATATAAAAAGAACCAACATTGACCACAAAGCTGAATCTCAGTGAAATCCAGCCTCATTCATCAATTTTATTTATATTAATATAAACAGAACCAACATTGATCACAAAGCTGAACCTCAGTGAAACCCAGCCTCATTCATCAATTATATTCATATTAATATAAACAGAACCAACATTGATCAATGAGTTTAACCTCAGTGAAACCCAGCCTCATTCATCAATTATATTCATATTATTATAAACAGAACCAACATTGATCAATGAGTTTAAGTTCTTTGAAACACAGCCTCATTCATTAATTATATTCATATAAATATATACAGAACCAACATTGATCACAAAGCTGAACCTCAGTGAAACCCAGCCTCATTCATCAATTATATACATATTAATATAAACAGAACAAGCATTGACCACAAAGCTGAACCTCAGTGAAACCCAGCCTCATTCATCAATTATATTCATATTAATATAAACAGAACAAACATTGATCACAAAGCTGAACCTCAGTGAAACCCAGCCTCATTCATCAATTATATTCATATTAATATAAACAGAACCAACATTGATCAATGAGTTTAACCTCAGTGAAACACAGCCTTATTCCTCAATTATATTCATATTAATATAAACAGAACCAACATTGATCACAAAGCTGAACCTCAGTGACACCCAGCCTCATTCATCAATTATATACATATTAATATAAACAGAACAAGCATTGACCACAAAGCTGAACCTCAGTGAAACCCAGCCTCATTCATCAATTATATTCATATTAATATAAACAGAACAAACATTGATCACAAAGCTGAACCTCAGTGAAACCCAGCCTCATTCATCAATTATATTCATATTAATATAAACAGAACCAACATTGATCAATGAGTTTAACCTCAGTGAAACCCAGCCTCATTCATCAATTATATTCATATTATTATAAACAGAACCAACATTGATCAATGAGTTTAAGTTCTTTGAAACACAGCCTCATTCATTAATTATATTCATATAAATATATACAGAACCAACATTGATCACAAAGCTGAACCTCAGTGAAACCAAGCCTCAATCATCAATTATATTCATTTTAATATAGACAGAACCATCATTGATCAATGAGTTTAACCTCAGTGAAAGGCAGCCTTATTCCTCAATTATATTCATATTAATATAAACAGAACCAACATTGATCACAAAGCTGAACCTCAGTGAAACCCAGCCTCATTCATCAATTATATACATATTAATATAAACAGAACAAGCTTTGACCACAAAGCTGAACCTCAGTGAAACCCAGCCTCATTCATCAATTATATTCATATTAATATAAACAGAACAAACATTGATCACAAAGCTGAACCTCAGTGAAACCCAGCCTCATTCATCAATTATATTCATATTAATATAAACAGAACCAACATTGATCAATGAGTTTAACCTCAGTGAAACACAGCCTCATTCCTCAATTATATTCATATTCATATAAACAGAACCAACATTGATCACAAAGCTGAACCTCAGTGAAACCCAGCCTCATTCATCAGTTATATTCATATTAATATAAACAGAACCAACATTGATCAATGAGTTTAACCTCAGTGAAACGCAGCCTCATTCCTCAATTATATTCATAGTAATATAAACAGAACAAACATTGATCACAAAGCTGAACCTCAGTGAAACCCAGCCTCATTCATCAATTATATTCATATTAATATAAACAGAACCAACATTGATCAATGAGTTTAACCTCAGTGAAACGCAGCCTCATTCCTCAATTATGTTCATATTAATATAAAGAGAACCAACATTGATCACAAAGCTGAACATCAGTGAAACCCAGCCACATTCCTCAATTATATTCATATTAATATAAACAGAACCAACATTGATCACAAAGCTGAACCTCAGTGAAACCCAGCCTCATTCATCAGTTATATTCATATTAATATAAACAGAACCAACATTGATCAATGAGTTTAACCTCAGTGAAACGCAGCCTCATTCCTCAATTATATTCATATTAATATAAACAGAACAAACATTGATCACAAAGCTGAACCTCAGTGAAACCCAGCCTCATTCATCAATTATATTCATATTAATATAAACAGAACCAACATTGATCAATGAGTTTAACCTCAGTGAAACGCAGCCTCATTCCTCAATTATGTTCATATTAATATAAAGAGAACCAACATTGATCACAAAGCTGAACATCAGTGAAACCCAGCCACATTCCTCAATTATATTCATATTAATATAAACAGAACCAACATTGAACACAAAGCTTAACCTCAGTGAAACCCAGCCTCATTCATCAATTATATTCATATTAATATAAACAGAACCAACATTGACCAAAAAGCTGAATCTCAGTGAAACCCAGCCTCATTCATCAATTATATTCATATTAATATACACAGAACCAACATTGATCACAAAGCTGAACCTCAGTGAAACCCAGCCTAATTGATCAATTATATTCATATTAATATAAACAGAACCAATATTGATCAATGAGTTTAACCTCAGTGAAACCCAGCCTCATTCATCAATTATATTCATATTAATATAAAAAGAACCAACATTGACCACAAAGCTGAATCTCAGTGAAATCCAGCCTCATTCATCAATTTTATTCATATTAATATAAACAGAACCAACATTGATCACAAAGCTGAACCTCAGTGAAACCCAGCCTCATTCATCAATTATATTCATATTATTATAAACAGAACCAACATTGATCAATGAGTTTAAGTTCTTTGAAACACAGCCTCATTCATTAATTATATTCATATAAATATATACAGAACCAACATTGATCAAAAAGCTTAACCTCAGTGAAACCCAGCCTCATTCATCAATTATATTCATATTAATATAAACAGAACCAACATTGATCAATGAGTTTAACCTCAGTGAAACCCAGCCTCATTCATCAATTATATTCATATTATTATAAACAGAACCAACATTGATCAATGAGTTTAAGTTCTTTGAAACACAGCCTCATTCATTAATTATATTCATATAAATATATACAGAACCAACATTGATCACAAAGCTGAACCTCAGTGAAACCAAGCCTCAATCATCAATTATATTCATTTTAATATAGACAGAACCATCATTGATCAATGAGTTTAACCTCAGTGAAACGCAGCCTTATTCCTCAATTATATTCATATTAATATAAACAGAACCAACATTGATCACAAAGCTGAACCTCAGTGAAACCCAGCCTCATTCATCAATTATATACATATTAATATAAACAGAACAAGCATTGACCACAAAGCTGAACCTCAGTGAAACCCAGCCTCATTCATCAATTATATTCATATTAATATAAACAGAACCAACATTGATCACAAAGCTGAACCTCAGTGAAACCCAGCCTCATTCATCAATTATATTCATATTAATATAAACAGAACCAACATTGATCAATGAGTTTAAGTTCTTTGAAACACAGCCTCATTCATTAATTATATTCATTTTAATATAGACAGAACCATCATTGATCAATGAGTTTAACCTCAGTGAAAGGCAGCCTTATTCCTCAATTATATTCATATTAATATAAACAGAACCAACATTGATCACAAAGCTGAACCTCAGTGAAACCCAGCCTCATTCATCAATTATATACATATTAATATAAACAGAACAAGCATTGACCACAAAGCTGAACCTCAGTGAAACCCAGTCTCATTCATCAATTATATTCATATTAATATAAACAGAACAAACATTGATCACAAAGCTGAACCTCAGTGAAACCCAGCCACATTCATCAATTATATTCATATTAATATAAACAGAACCAACATTGATCAATGAGTTTAACCTCAGTGAAACACAGCCTCATTCCTCAATTATATTCATATTCATATAAACAGAACCAACATTGATCACAAAGCTGAACCTCAGTGAAACCCAGCCTCATTCATCAGTTATATTCATATTAATATAAACAGAACCAACATTGATCAATGAGTTTAACCTCAGTGAAACGCAGCCTCATTCCTCAATTATATTCATAGTAATATAAACAGAACAAACATTGATCACAAAGCTGAACCTCAGTGAAACCCAGCCTCATTCATCAATTATATTCATATTAATATAAACAGAACCAACATTGATCAATGAGTTTAACCTCAGTGAAACGCAGCCTCATTCCTCAATTATGTTCATATTAATATAAAGAGAACCAACATTGATCACAAAGCTGAACATCAGTGAAACCCAGCCACATTCCTCAATTATATTCATATTAATATAAACAGAACCAACATTGAACACAAAGCTTAACCTCAGTGAAACCCAGCCTCATTCATCAATTATATTCATATTAATATAAACAGAACCAACATTGACCACAAAGCTGAATCTCAGTGAAACCCAGCCTCATTCATCAATTATATTCATATTAATATAAACAGAACCAACATTGATCAATGAGTTTAACCTCAGTGAAACGCAGCCTCATTCCTCAATTATGTTCATATTAATATAAAGAGAACCAACATTGATCACAAAGCTGAACATCAGTGAAACCCAGCCACATTCCTCAATTATATTCATATTAATATAAACAGAACCAACATTGAACACAAAGCTTAACCTCAGTGAAACCCAGCCTCATTCATCAATTATATTCATATTAATATAAACAGAACCAACATTGACCACAAAGCTGAACCTCAGTGAAACCCAGCCTCATTCATCAATTATATTCATATTAATATACACAGAACCAACATTGATCACAAAGCTGAACCTCAGTGAAACCCAGCCTAATTGATCAATTATATTCATATTAATATAAACAGAACCAATATTGATCAATGAGTTTAACCTCAGTGAAACCCAGCCTCATTCATCAATTATATTCATATTAATATAAAAAGAACCAACATTGACCACAAAGCTGAATCTCAGTGAAATCCAGCCTCATTCATCAATTTTATTTATATTAATATAAACAGAACCAACATTGATCACAAAGCTGAACCTCAGTGAAACCCAGCCTCATTCATCAATTATATTCATATTAATATAAACAGAACCAACATTGATCAATGAGTTTAACCTCAGTGAAACCCAGCCTCATTCATCAATTATATTCATATTATTATAAACAGAACCAACATTGATCAATGAGTTTAAGTTCTTTGAAACACAGCCTCATTCATTAATTATATTCATATAAATATATACAGAACCAACATTGATCAAAAAGCTGAACCTCAGTGAAACCCAGCCTCATTCATCAATTATATTCATATTAATATAAACAGAACCAACATTGATCATTGAGTTTAACCTCAGTGAAACCCAGCCTCATTCATCAATTATATTCATATTATTATAAACAGAACCAACATTGATCAATGAGTTTAAGTTCTTTGAAACACAGCCTCATTCATTAATTATATTCATATAAATATATACAGAACCAACATTGATCACAAAGCTGAACCTCAGTGAAACCAAGCCTCAATCATCAATTATATTCATTTTAATATAGACAGAACCATCATTGATCAATGAGTTTAACCTCAGTGAAACGCAGCCTTATTCCTCAATTATATTCATATTAATATAAACAGAACCAACATTGATCACAAAGCTGAACCTCAGTGAAACCCAGCCTCATTCATCAATTATATACATATTAATATAAACAGAACAAGCATTGACCACAAAGCTGAACCTCAGTGAAACCCAGCCTCATTCATCAATTATATTCATATTAATATAAACAGAACAAACATTGATCACAAAGCTGAACCTCAGTGAAACCCAGCCTCATTCATCAATTATATTCATATTAATATAAACAGAACCAACATTGATCAATGAGTTTAACCTCAGTGAAACACAGCCTTATTCCTCAATTATATTCATATTAATATAAACAGAACCAACATTGATCACAAAGCTGAACCTCAGTGACACCCAGCCTCATTCATCAATTATATACATATTAATATAAACAGAACAAGCATTGACCACAAAGCTGAACCTCAGTGAAACCCAGCCTCATTCATCAATTATATTCATATTAATATAAAAAGAACAAACATTGATCACAAAGCTGAACCTCAGTGAAACCCAGCCTCATTCATCAATTATATTTATATTAATATAAACAGAACCAACATTGATCAATGAGTTTAACCTCAGTGAAACCCAGCCTCATTCATCAATTATATTCATATTATTATAAACAGAACCAACATTGATCAATGAGTTTAAGTTCTTTGAAACACAGCCTCATTCATTAATTATATTCATATAAATATATACAGAACCAACATTGATCACAAAGCTGAACCTCAGTGAAACCAAGCCTCAATCATCAATTATATTCATTTTAATATAGACAGAACCATCATTGATCAATGAGTTTAACCTCAGTGAAAGGCAGCCTTATTCCTCAATTATATTCATATTAATATAAACAGAACCAACATTGATCACAAAGCTGAACCTCAGTGAAACCCAGCCTCATTCATCAATTATATACATATTAATATAAACAGAACAAGCAGTGACCACAAAGCTGAACCTCAGTGAAACCCAGCCTCATTCATCAATTATATTCATATTAATATAAACAGAACAAACATTGATCACAAAGCTGAACCTCAGTGAAACCCAGCCTCATTCATCAATTATATTCATATTAATATAAACAGAACCAACATTGATCAATGAGTTTAACCTCAGTGAAACACAGCCTCATTCCTCAATTATATTCATATTCATATAAACAGAACCAACATTGATCACAAAGCTGAACCTCAGTGAAACCCAGCCTCATTCATCAGTTATATTCATATTAATATAAACAGAACCAACATTGATCAATGAGTTTAACCTCAGTGAAACGCAGCCTCATTCCTCAATTATATTCATAGTAATATAAACAGAACAAACATTGATCACAAAGCTGAACCTCAGTGAAACCCAGCCTCATTCATCAATTATATTCATATTAATATAAACAGAACCAACATTGATCAATGAGTTTAACCTCAGTGAAACGCAGCCTCATTCCTCAATTATGTTCATATTAATATAAAGAGAACCAACATTGATCACAAAGCTGAACATCAGTGAAACCCAGCCACATTCCTCAATTATATTCATATTAATATAAACAGAACCAACATTGATCACAAAGCTGAACCTCAGTGAAACCCAGCCTCATTCATCAGTTATATTCATATTAATATAAACAGAACCAACATTGATCAATGAGTTTAACCTCAGTGAAACGCAGCCTCATTCCTCAATTATATTCATATTAATATAAACAGAACCAACATTGATCACAAAGCTGAACCTCAGTGAAACCCAGCCTCATTCATCAATTATATTCATATTAATATACACAGAACCAACATTGATCACAAAGCTGAACCTCAGTGAAACCCAGCCTCATTCATCAATTATATTCATATTAATATACACAGAACCAACATTGATCACAAAGCTGAACCTCAGTGAAACCCAGCCTAATTGATCAATTATATTCATATTAATATAAACAGAACCAATATTGATCAATGAGTTTAACCTCAGTGAAACCCAGCCTCATTCATAAATTATATTCATATTAATATAAAAAGAACCAACATTGACCACAAAGCTGAATCTCAGTGAAATCCAGCCTCATTCATCAATTTTATTAATATTAATATAAACAGAACCAACATTGATCACAAAGCTGAACCTCAGTGAAACCCAGCCTCATTCATTAATTTTATTCATATTAATATAAACAGAACCAACATTGATCAATGAGTTTAACCTCAGTGAAACGCAGCCTCATTCCTCAATTATATTCATATTAATATAAACAGAACCAACATTGATCAATGAGTTTAAGTTCTTTGAAACACAGCCTCATTCATTAATTATATTCATATAAATATATACAGAACCAACATTGATCACAAAGCTGAACCTCAGTGAAACCCAGCCTCATTCATCAATTATATTCATATTAATATAAACAGAACCAACATTGATCAAAAAGCTGAACCTCAGTGAAACCCAGCCACATTCATCAATTATATTCATATTAATATAAACAGAACCAACATTGATCAATGAGTTTAACCTCAGTGAAACGCAGCCTCATTCCTCAATTATATTCATAGTAATATAAACAGAACAAACATTGATCACAAAGCTGAACCTCAGTGAAACCCAGCCTCATTCATCAATTATATTCATATTCATATAAACAGAACCAACATTGATCAAAAAGCTGAACCTCAGTGAAACCCAGCCTCATTCATCAGTTATATTCATATTAATATAAACAGAACAAACATTGATCAATGAGTTTAACCTCAGTGAAACGCAGCCTCATTCCTCAATTATATTCATATAAATATATACAGAACCAACATTGATCAAAAAGCTGAACCTCAGTGAAACCCAGCCTCATTCATCAATTATATTCATATTAATATAAACAGACCCAACATTGATCAATGAGTTTAACCTCAGTGAAACCCAGCCTCATTCATCAATTATATTCATATTATTATAAACAGAACCAACATTGATCAATGAGTTTAAGTTCTTTGAAACACAGCCTCATTCATTAATTATATTCATATAAATATATACAGAACCAACATTGATCACAAAGCTGAACCTCAGTGAAACCAAGCCTCAATCATCAATTATATTCATTTTAATATAGACAGAACCATCATTGATCAATGAGTTTAACCTTAGTGAAACGCAGCCTTATTCCTCAATTATATTCATATTAATATAAACAGAACCAACATTGATCACAAAGCTGAACCTCAGTGAAACCCAGCCTCATTCATCAATTATATACATATTAATATAAACAGAACAAGCATTGACCACAAAGCTGAACCTCAGTGAAACCCAGCCTCATTCATCAATTATATTCATATTAATATAAACAGAACCAACATTGATCAATGAGTTTAACCTCAGTGAAACGCAGCCTCATTCCTCAATTATATTCATATTCATATAAACAGAACCAACATTGATCACAAAGCTGAACCTCAGTGAAACCCAGCCTCATTCATCAGTTATATTCATATTAATATAAACAGAACCAACATTGATCAATGAGTTTAACCTCAGTGAAACGCAGCCTCATTCCTCAATTATATTCATAGTAATATAAACAGAACAAACATTGATCACAAAGCTGAACCTCAGTGAAACCCAGCCTCATTCATCAATTATATTCATATTCATATAAACAGAACCAACATTGATCAAAAAGCTGAACCTCAGTGAAACCCAGCCTCATTCATCAGTTATATTCATATTAATATAAACAGAACAAACATTGATCAATGAGTTTAACCTCAGTGAAACGCAGCCTCATTCCTCAATTATATTCATATAAATATATACAGAACCAACATTGATCAAAAAGCTGAACCTCAGTGAAACCCAGCCTCATTCATCAATTATATTCATATTAATATAAACAGACCCAACATTGATCAATGAGTTTAACCTCAGTGAAACCCAGCCTCATTCATCAATTATATTCATATTATTATAAACAGAACCAACATTGATCAATGAGTTTAAGTTCTTTGAAACACAGCCTCATTCATTAATTATATTCATATAAATATATACAGAACCAACATTGATCACAAAGCTGAACCTCAGTGAAACCAAGCCTCAATCATCAATTATATTCATTTTAATATAGACAGAACCATCATTGATCAATGAGTTTAACCTCAGTGAAACGCAGCCTTATTCCTCAATTATATTCATATTAATATAAACAGAACCAACATTGATCACAAAGCTGAACCTCAGTGAAACCCAGCCTCTTTCATCAATTATATACATATTAATATAAACAGAACAAGCATTGACCACAAAGCTGAACCTCAGTGAAACCCAGCCTCATTCATCAATTATATTCATATTAATATAAACAGAACCAACATTGATCAATGAGTTTAACCTCAGTGAAACACAGCCTCATTCCTCAATTATATTCATATTCATATAAACAGAACCAACATTGATCACAAAGCTGAACCTCAGTGAAACCCAGCCTCATTAATCAGTTATATTCATATTAATATAAACAGAACCAACATTGATCAATGAGTTTAACCTCAGTGAAACGCAGCCTCATTCCTCAATTATATTCATAGTAATATAAACAGAACAAACATTGATCACAAAGCTGAACCTCAGTGAAACCCAGCCTCATTCATCAATTATATTCATATTAATATAAACAGAACCAACATTGATCAATGAGTTTAACCTCAGTGAAACGCAGCCTCATTCCTCAATTATGTTCATATTAATATAAAGAGAACCAACATTGATCACAAAGCTGAACATCAGTGAAACCCAGCCACATTCCTCAATTATATTCATATTAATATAAACAGAACCAACATTGAACACAAAGCTTAACCTCAGTGAAACCCAGCCTCATTCATCAATTATATTCATATTAATATAAACAGAACCAACATTGACCACAAAGCTGAATCTCAGTGAAACCCAGCCTCATTCATCAATTATATTCATATTAATATAAACAGAACCAACATTGATCACAAAGCTGAACCTCAGTGAAACCCAGCCTCATTCATCAATTATATTCATATTAATATACACAGAACCAACATTGATCACAAAGCTGAACCTCAGTGAAACCCAGCCTAATTGATCAATTATATTCATATTAATATAAACAGAACCAATATTGATCAATGAGTTTAACCTCAGTGAAACCCAGCCTCATTCATCAATTATATTCATATTAATATAAAAAGAACCAACATTGACCACAAAGCTGAATCTCAGTGAAATCCAGCCTCATTCATCAATTTTATTAATATTAATATAAACAGAACCAACATTGATCACAAAGCTGAACCTCAGTGAAACCCAGCCTCATTCATTAATTTTATTCATATTAATATAAACAGAACAGACATTGATCAATGAGTTTAACCTCAGTGAAACGCAGCCTCATTCCTCAATTATATTCATATTAATATAAACAGAACCAACATTGATCAATGAGTTTAAGTTCTTTGAAACACAGCCTCATTCATTAATTATATTCATATAAATATATACAGAACCAACATTGATCACAAAGCTGAACCTCAGTGAAACCCAGCCTCATTCATCAATTATATTCATATTAATATAAACAGAACCAACATTGATCAAAAAGCTGAACCTCAGTGAAACCCAGCCACATTCATCAATTATATTCATATTAATATAAACAGAACAAACATTGATCACAAAGCTGAACCTCAGTGAAACCCAGCCTCATTCATCAATTATATTCATATTAATATAAACAGAACCAACATTGATCAATGAGTTTAACCTCAGTGAAACCCAGCCTCATTCCTCAATTATATTCATATTCATATAAACAGAACCAACATTGATCAAAAAGCTGAACCTCAGTGAAACCCAGCCTCATTCATCAGTTATATTCATATTAATATAAACAGAACCAACATTGATCAATGAGTTTAACCTCAGTGAAACGCAGCCTCATTCCTCAATTATATTCATATAAATATATACAGAACCAACATTGATCAAAAAGCTGAACCTCAGTGAAACCCAGCCTCATTCATCAATTATATTCATATTAATATAAACAGACCCAACATTGATCAATGAGTTTAACCTCAGTGAAACCCAGCCTCATTCATCAATTATATTCATATTATTATAAACAGAACCAACATTGATCAATGAGTTTAAGTTCTTTGAAACACAGCCTCATTCATTAATTATATTCATATAAATATATACAGAACCAACATTGATCACAAAGCTGAACCTCAGTGAAACCAAGCCTCAATCATCAATTATATTCATTTTAATATAGAGTAAACCATCATTGATCAATGAGTTTAACCTCAGTGAAACGCAGCCTTATTCCTCAATTATATTCATATTAATATAAACAGAACCAACATTGATCACAAAGCTGAACCTCAGTGAAACCCAGCCTCATTCATCAATTATATACATATTAATATAAACAGAACAAGCATTGACCACAAAGCTGAACCTCAGTGAAACCCAGCCTCATTCGTCAATTATATTCATATTAATATAAACAGAACAAACATTGATCACAAAGCTGAACCTCAGTGAAACCCAGCCTCATTCATCAATTATATTCATATTAATTTAAACAGAACCAACATTGATCAATGAGTTTAACCTCAGTGAAACCCAGCCTCATTCATCAATTATATTCATATTATTATAAACAGAACCAACATTGATCAATGAGTTTAAGTTCTTTGAAACACAGCCTCATTCATTAATTATATTCATATAAATATATACAGAACCAACATTGATCACAAAGCTGAACCTCAGTGAAACCAAGCCTCAATCATCAATTATATTCATTTTAATATAGACAGAACCATCATTGATCAATGAGTTTAACCTCAGTGAAAGGCAGCCTTATTCCTCAATTATATTCATATTAATATAAACAGAACCAACATTGATCACAAAGCTGAACCTCAGTGAAACCCAGCCTCATTCATCAATTATATACATATTAATATAAACAGAACAAGCATTGACCACAAAGCTGAACCTCAGTGAAACCCAGCCTCATTCATCAATTATATTCATATTAATATAAACAGAACAAACATTGATCACAAAGCTGAACCTCAGTGAAACCCAGCCTCATTCATCAATTATATTCATATTAATATAAACAGAACCAACATTGATCAATGAGTTTAACCTCAGTGAAACAGTGCCTCATTCCTCAATTATATTCATATTCATATAAACAGAACCAACATTGATCACAAAGCTGAACCTCAGTGAAACCCAGCCTCATTCATCAGTTATATTCATATTAATATAAACAGAACCAACATTGATCAATGAGTTTAACCTCAGTGAAACGCAGCCTCATTCCTCAATTATATTCATAGTCATATAAACAGAACAAACATTGATCACAAAGCTGAACCTCAGTGAAACCCAGCCTCATTCATCAATTATATTCATATTAATATAAACAGAACCAACATTGATCAATGAGTTTAACCTCAGTGAAACGCAGCCTCATTCCTCAATTATGTTCATATTAATATAAAGAGAACCAACATTGATCACAAAGCTGAACATCAGTGAAACCCAGCCACATTCCTCAATTATATTCATATTAATATAAACAGAACCAACATTGAACACAAAGCTTAACCTCAGTGAAACCCAGCCTCATTCATCAATTATATTCATATTAATATAAACAGAACCAACATTGACCACAAAGCTGAATCTCAGTGAAACCCAGCCTCATTCATCAATTATATTCATATTAATATAAACAGAACCAACATTGATCACAAAGCTGAACCTCAGTGAAACCCAGCCTCATTCATCAATTATATTCATATTAATATACACAGAACCAACATTGATCACAAAGCTGAACCTCAGTGAAACCCAGCCTAATTGATCAATTATATTCATATTAATATAAACAGAACCAATATTGATCAATGAGTTTAACATCAGTGAAACCCAGCCTCATTCATCAATTATATTCATATTAATATAAAAAGAACCAACATTGACCACAAAGCTGAATCTCAGTGAAATCCAGCCTCATTCATCAATTTTATTCATATTAATATAAACAGAACCAACATTGATCACAAAGCTGAACCTCAGTGAAACCCAGCCTCATTCATCAATTATATTCATATTAATATAAACAGAACCAACATTGATCAATGAGTTTAACCTCAGTGAAACCCAGCCTCATTCATCAATTATATTCATATTATTATAAACAGAACCAACATTGATCAATGAGTTTAAGTTCTTTGAAACACAGCCTCATTCATTAATTATATTCATATAAATATATACAGAACCAACATTGATCAAAAAGCTGAACCTCAGTGAAACCCAGCCTCATTCATCAATTATATTCATATTAATATAAACAGAACCAACATTGATCAATGAGTTTAACCTCAGTGAAACCCAGCCTCATTCATCAATTATATTCATATTATTATAAACAGAACCAACATTGATCAATGAGTTTAAGTTCTTTGAAACACAGCCTCATTCATTAATTATATTCATATAAATATATACAGAACCAACATTGATCACAAAGCTGAACCTCAGTGAAACCAAGCCTCAATCATCAATTATATTCATTTTAATATGGACAGAACCATCATTGATCAATGAGTTTAACCTCAGTGAAACGCAGCCTTATTCCTCAATTATATTCATATTAATATAAACAGAACCAACATTGATCACAAAGCTGAACCTCAGTGAAACCCAGCCTCATTCATCAATTATATACATATTAATATAAACAGAACAAGCATTGACCACAAAGCTGAACCTCAGTGAAACCCAGCCTCATTCATCAATTATATTCATATTAATATAAACAGAACAAACATTGATCACAAAGCTGAACCTCAGTGAAACCCAGCCTCATTCATCAATTATATTCATATTAATATAAACAGAACCAACATTGATCAATGAGTTTAACCTCAGTGAAACCCAGCCTCATTCATCAATTATATTCATATTATTATAAACAGAACCAACATTGATCAATGAGTTTAAGTTCTTTGAAACACAGCCTCATTCATTAATTATATTCATATAAATATATACAGAACCAACATTGATCACAAAGCTGAACCTCAGTGAAACCCAGCCTCATTCATCAATTATATACATATTAATATAAACAGAACAAGCATTGACCACAAAGCTGAACCTCAGTGAAACCCAGCCTCATTCATCAATTATATTCATATTAATATAAACAGAACAAACATTGATCAATGAGTTTAACCTCAGTGAAAGGCAGCCTTATTCCTCAATTATATTCATATTAATATAAACAGAACCAACATTGATCACAAAGCTGAACCTCAGTGAAACCCAGCCTCATTCATCAATTATATACATATTAATATAAACAGAACAAGCATTGACCACAAAGCTGAACCTCAGTGAAACCCAGCCTCATTCATCAATTATATTCATATTAATATAAACAGAACAAACATTGATCACAAAGCTGAACCTCAGTGAAACCCAGCCTCATTCATCAATTATATTCATATTAATATAAACAGAACCAACATTGATCAATGAGTTTAACCTCAGTGAAACCCAGCCTCATTCCACAATTATATTCATATTCATATAAACAGAACCAACATTGATCACAAAGCTGAACCTCAGTGAAACCCAGCCTCATTCATCAGTTATATTCATTTTAATATAAACAGAACCAACATTGATCAATGAGTTTAACCTCAGTGAAACGCAGCCTCATTCCTCAATTATATTCATATAAATATATACAGAACCAACATTGATCAAAAAGCTGAACCTCAGTGAAACCCAGCCTCATTCATCAATTATATTCATATTAATATAAACAGACCCAACATTGATCAATGAGTTTAACCTCAGTGAAACCCAGCCTCATTCATCAATTATATTCATATTATTATAAACAGAACCAACATTGATCAATGAGTTTAAGTTCTTTGAAACACAGCCTCATTCATTAATTATATTCATATAAATATATACAGAACCAACATTGATCACAAAGCTGAACCTCAGTGAAACCAAGCCTCAATCATCAATTATATTCATTTTAATATAGACAGAACCATCATTGATCAATGAGTTTAACCTCAGTGAAACGCAGCCTTATTCCTCAATTATATTCATATTAATATAAACAGAACCAACATTGATCACAAAGCTGAACCTCAGTGAAACCCAGCCTCATTCATCAATTATATACATATTAATATAAACAGAACAAGCATTGACCACAAAGCTGAACCTCAGTGAAACCCAGCCTCATTCGTCAATTATATTCATATTAATATAAACAGAACAAACATTGATCACAAAGCTGAACCTCAGTGAAACCCAGCCTCATTCATCAATTATATTCATATTAATATAAACAGAACCAACATTGATCAATGAGTTTAACCTCAGTGAAACCCAGCCTCATTCATCAATTATATTCATATTATTATAAACAGAACCAACATTGATCAATGAGTTTAAGTTCTTTGAAACACAGCCTCATTCATTAATTATATTCATATAAATATATACAGAACCAACATTGATCACAAAGCTGAACCTCAGTGAAACCAAGCCTCAATCATCAATTATATTCATTTTAATATAGACAGAACCATCATTGATCAATGAGTTTAACCTCAGTGAAAGGCAGCCTTATTCCTCAATTATATTCATATTAATATAAACAGAACCAACATTGATCACAAAGCTGAACCTCAGTGAAACCCAGCCTCATTCATCAATTATATACATATTAATATAAACAGAACAAGCATTGACCACAAAGCTGAACCTCAGTGAAACCCAGCCTCATTCATCAATTATATTCATATTAATATAAACAGAACAAACATTGATCACAAAGCTGAACCTCAGTGAAACCCAGCCTCATTCATCAATTATATTCATATTAATATAAACAGAACCAACATTGATCAATGAGTTTAACCTCAGTGAAACAGTGCCTCATTCCTCAATTATATTCATATTCATATAAACAGAACCAACATTGATCACAAAGCTGAACCTCAGTGAAACCCAGCCTCATTCATCAGTTATATTCATATTAATATAAACAGAACCAACATTGATCAATGAGTTTAACCTCAGTGAAACGCAGCCTCATTCCTCAATTATATTCATAGTAATATAAACAGAACAAACATTGATCACAAAGCTGAACCTCAGTGAAACCCAGCCTCATTCATCAATTATATTCATATTAATATAAACAGAACCAACATTGATCAATGAGTTTAACCTCAGTGAAACGCAGCCTCATTCCTCAATTATGTTCATATTAATATAAAGAGAACCAACATTGATCACAAAGCTGAACATCAGTGAAACCCAGCCACATTCCTCAATTATATTCATATTAATATAAACAGAACCAACATTGAACACAAAGCTTAACCTCAGTGAAACCCAGCCTCATTCATCAATTATATTCATATTAATATAAACAGAACCAACATTGATCACAAAGCTGAACCTCAGTGAAACCCAGCCTCATTCATCAATTATATTCATATTAATATACACAGAACCAACATTGATCACAAAGCTGAACCTCAGTGAAACCCAGCCTAATTGATCAATTATATTCATATTAATATAAACAGAACCAATATTGATCAATGAGTTTAACCTCAGTGAAACCCAGCCTCATTCATCAATTATATTCATATTAATATAAAAAGAACCAACATTGACCACAAAGCTGAATCTCAGTGAAATCCAGCCTCATTCATCAATTTTATTCATATTAATATAAACAGAACCAACATTGATCACAAAGCTGAACCTCAGTGAAACCCAGCCTCATTCATCAATTATATTCATATTAATATAAACAGAACCAACATTGATCAATGAGTTTAACCTCAGTGAAACCCAGCCTCATTCATCAATTATATTCATATTATTATAAACAGAACCAACATTGATCAATGAGTTTAAGTTCTTTGAAACACAGCCTCATTCATTAATTATATTCATATAAATATATACAGAACCAACATTGATCAAAAAGCTGAACCTCAGTGAAACCCAGCCTCATTCATCAATTATATTCATATTAATATAAACAGAACCAACATTGATCAATGAGTTTAACCTCAGTGAAACCCAGCCTCATTCATCAATTATATTCATATTATTATAAACAGAACCAACATTGATCAATGAGTTTAAGTTCTTTGAAACACAGCCTCATTCATTAATTATATTCATATAAATATATACAGAACCAACATTGATAACAAAGCTGAACCTCAGTGAAACCAAGCCTCAATCATCAATTATATTCATTTTAATATGGACAGAACCATAATTGATCAATGAGTTTAACCTCAGTGAAACGCAGCCTTATTCCTCAATTATATTCATATTAATATAAACAGAACCAACATTGATCACAAAGCTGAACCTCAGTGAAACCCAGCCTCATTCATCAATTATATACATATTAATATAAACAGAACAAGCATTGACCACAAAGCTGAACCTCAGTGAAACCCAGCCTCATTCATCAATTATATTCATATTAATATAAACAGAACAAACATTGATCACAAAGCTGAACCTCAGTGAAACCCAGCCTCATTCATCAATTATATTCATATTAATATAAACAGAACCAACATTGATCAATGAGTTTAACCTCAGTGAAACCCAGCCTCATTCATCAATTATATTCATATTATTATAAACAGAACCAACATTGATCAATGAGTTTAAGTTCTTTGAAACACAGCCTCATTCATTAATTATATTCATATAAATATATACAGAACCAACATTGATCACAAAGCTGAACCTCAGTGAAACCAAGCCTCAATCATCAATTATATTCATTTTAATATAGACAGAACCATCATTGATCAATGAGTTTAACCTCAGTGAAAGGCAGCCTTATTCCTCAATTATATTCATATTAATATAAACAGAACCAACATTGATCACAAAGCTGAACCTCAGTGAAACCCAGCCTCATTCATCAATTATATACATATTAATATAAACAGAACAAGCATTGACCACAAAGCTGAACCTCAGTGAAACCCAGCCTCATTCATCAATTATATTCATATTAATATAAACAGAACAAACATTGATCACAAAGCTGAACCTCAGTGAAACCCAGCCTCATTCATCAATTATATTCATATTAATATAAACAGAACCAAAATTGATCAATGAGTTTAACCTCAGTGAAACACAGCCTCATTCCTCAATTATATTCATATTCATATAAACAGAACCAACATTGATCACAAAGCTGAACCTCAGTGAAACCCAACCTCATTCATCAGTTATATTCATATTAATATAAACAGAACCAACATTGATCAATGAGTTTAACCTCAGTGAAACGCAGCCTCATTCCTCAATTATATTCATAGTAATATAAACAGAACAAACATTGATCACAAAGCTGAACCTCAGTGAAACCCAGCCTCATTCATCAATTATATTCATATTAATATAAACAGAACCAACATTGATCAATGAGTTTCACCTCAGTGAAACGCAGCCTCATTCCTCAATTATGTTCATATTAATATAAAGAGAACCAACATTGATCACAAAGCTGAACATCAGTGAAACCCAGCCACATTCCTCAATTATATTCATATTAATATAAACAGAACCAACATTGAACACAAAGCTTAACCTCAGTGAAACCCAGCCTCATTCATCAATTATATTCATATTAATATAAACAGAACCAACATTGACCACAAAGCTGAATCTCAGTGAAACCCAGCCTCATTCATCAATTATAATCATATTAATATAAACAGAACCAACATTGATCACAAAGCTGAACCTCAGTGAAACCCAGCCTCATTCATCAATTATATTCATATTAATATACACAGAACCAACATTGATCACAAAGCTGAACCTCAGTGAAACCCAGCCTAATTGATCAATTATATTCATATTAATATAAACAGAACCAATATTGATCAATGAGTTTAACCTCAGTGAAACCCAGCCTCATTCATCAATTATATTCATATTAATATAAAAAGAACCAACATTGACCACAAAGCTGAATCTCAGTGAAACCCAGCCTCATTCATCAATTTTATTCATATTAATATAAACAGAACCAACATTGATCACAAAGCTGAACCTCAGTGAAACCCAGCCTCATTCATTAATTTTATTCATATTAATATAAACAGAACCAACATTGATCAATGAGTTTAACCTCAGTGAAACGCAGCCTCATTCCTCAATTATATTCATATTAATATAAACAGAACCAACATTGATCAATGAGTTTAAGTTCTTTGAAACACAGCCTCATTCATTAATTATATTCATATAAATATATACAGAACCAACATTGATCACAAAGCTGAACCTCAGTGAAACCCAGCCTCATTCATCAATTATATTCATATTAATATAAAAAGAACCAACATTGATCACAAAGGTGAACCTCAGTGAAACCCAGCCTCATTCATCAATTATATTCATATTAATATAAACAGAACCAACATTGATCAATGAGTTTAACCTCAGTGAAACCCAGCCTCATTCCTCAATTATATTCATATTCATATAAACAGAACCAACATTGATCAAAAAGCTGAACCTCAGTGAAACCCAGCCTCATTCATCAGTTATATTCATATTAATATAAACAGAACCAATATTGATCAATGAGTTTAACCTCAGTGAAACGCAGCCTCATTCCTCAATTATATTCATAGTAATATAAACAGAACAAACATTGATCACAAAGCTGAACCTCAGTGAAACCCAGCCTCATTCATCAATTATATTCATATTAATAAAAAGAGAACCAACATTGATCACAAAGCTGAACATCAGTGAAACCCAGCCGCATTCCTCAATTATATTCATATTAATATAAACAGAACCAACATTGAACACAAAGCTGAACCTCAGTGAAACCCAGCCCCATTCATCAATTATATTCATATTAATATAAACAGAACCAACATTGATCACAAAGCTGAATCTCAGTGAAACCCAGCCTCATTCATCAATTATATTCATATTAATATAAACAGAACCAACATTGATCACAAAGCTGAACCTCAGTGAAACCCAGCCTCATTCATCAATTATATTCATATTAATATAAACAGAACCAATATTGACAACAAAGCTGAATCTCAGTGAAATCCAGCCTCATTCATCAATTTTATTCATATTAATATAAACAGAACCAACATTGATCACAAAGCTGAACCTGAGTGAAACCCAGCCTCATTCATCAATTTTATTCATATTAATATAAACAGAACCAACATTGATAAATGAGTTTAACCTCAGTGAAACGCAGCCTCATTCATCAATTTTATTCATATTAATATAAACAGAACCAACATTGATAAATGAGTTTAACCTCAGTGAAACGCAGCCTCATTCCTCAATTATATTCATATTAATATAAACAGAACCAACATTGATCAATGAGTTTAAGTTCTTTGAAACACAGCCTCATTCATTAATTATATTCATATAAATATATACAGAACCA
Source organism: Leuresthes tenuis (assembly GCF_036924035.1). NCBI lineage: Eukaryota > Metazoa > Chordata > Actinopteri > Atheriniformes > Atherinopsidae > Leuresthes > Leuresthes tenuis. Next base: position 46,313 of record NW_027325416.1, on the reverse strand, counting down.
ACATTGATCACAAAGCTGAACCTCAGTGAAACCCAGCCTCATTCATCAATTATATTCATATTAATATAAAAAGAACCAACATTGATCACAAAGGTGAACCTCAGTGAAACCCAGCCTCATTCATCAATTATATTCATATTAATATAAACAGAACAAACATTGATCACAAAGCTGAACCTCAGTGAAACCCAGCCTCATTCTTCAATTATATTCATATTAATATAAACAGAACCAACATTGATCAATGAGTTTAACCTCAGTGAAACCCAGCCTCATTCCTCAATTATATTCATATTCATATAAACAGAACCAACATTGATCAAAAAGCTGAACCTCAGTGAAACCCAGCCTCATTCATCAGTTATATTCATATTAATATAAACAGAACCAACATTGATCAATGAGTTTAACCTCAGTGAAACGCAGCCTCATTCCTCAATTATATTCATAGTAATATAAATAGAACAAACATTGATCACAAAGCTGAACCTCAGTGAAACCCAGCCTCATTCATCAATTGTATTCATATTAATATAAACAGAACCAACATTGAACACAAAGCTGAACCTCAGTGAAACCCAGCCTCATTCATCAATTATATTCATATTAATATAAACAGAACCAACATTGATCACAAAGCTGAATCTCAGTGAAACCCAGCCTCATTCATCAATTATATTCATATTAATATAAACAGAACCAACATTGATCAATGAGTTTAAGTTCTTTGAAACACAGCCTCATTCATTAATTATATTCATATAAATATATACAGAACCAACATTGATCACAAAGCTGAACCTCAGTGAAACCCAGCCTCATTCATCAATTATATTCATATTAATATAAACAGAACCAACATTGATCACAAAGGTGAACCTCAGTGAAACCCAGCCTCATTCATCAATTATATTCATATTAATATAAACAGAACAAACATTGATCACAAAGCTGAACCTCAGTGAAACCCAGCCTCATTCTTCAATTATATTCATATTAATATAAACAGAACCAACATTGATCAATGAGTTTAACCTCAGTGAAACCCAGCCTCATTCCTCAATTATATTCATATTCATATAAACAGAACCAACATTGATCAAAAAGCTGAACCTCAGTGAAACCCAGCCTCATTCATCAGTTATATTCATATTAATATAAACAGAACCAACATTGATCAATGAGTTTAACCTCAGTGAAACGCAGCCTCATTCCTCAATTATATTCATAGTAATATAAATAGAACAAACATTGATCACAAAGCTGAACCTCAGTGAAACCCAGCCTCATTCATTAATTGTATTCATATTAATATAAACAGAACCAACATTGAACACAAAACTGAACCTCAGTGAAACCCAGCCTCATTCATCAATTATATTCATATTAATATAAACAGAACCAACATTGATCAATGAGTTTAACCTCAGTGAAACGCAGCCTCATTCCTCAATTATATTCATATTAATATAAACAGAACCAACATTGATCAATGAGTTTAAGTTCTTTGAAACACAGCCTCATTCATTAATTATATTCATATAAATATAAACAGAACCAATATTGATCAATGAGTTTAACCTCAGTGAAACCCAGCCTCATTCATCAATTATATTCATATTAATATAAACAGAACCAACATTGACCACAAAGCTGAATCTCAGTGAAACGCAGCCTTATTCCTCAATTATATTCATATTAATATAAATAGAACCAACATTGATAACAAAGCTGAACATCAGTGAAACCCAGCCACATTCCTCAATTATATTCATATTAATATAAACAGAACCAACATTGAACACAAAGCTGAACCTCAGTGAAACCCAGCCTCATTCATCAATTATATTCATATTAATATAAACAGAACCAACATTGACCACAAAGCTGAATCTCAGTGAAACCCAGCCTCATTCATCAATTATATTCATATTAATATAAACAGAACCAACATTGATCACAAAGCTGAATCTCAGTGAAACCCAGCCTCATTCATCAATTATATTCATATTAATATAAACAGAACCAACATTGATCACAAAGCTGAACCTCAGTGAAACCCAGCCTCATTCATAAATTATATTCATATTAATATAAACAGAACCAACATTGATCACAAAGCTGAACCTCAGTGAAAGCAAGCCTAATTCATCAATTATATTCATATTAATATAAACTGAACCAACATTGATCAATGAGTTTAACCTCAGTGAAACCCAGCCTCATTCATCAATTATATTCATATTAATAAAAACAGAACCAACATTGGTCAATGAGTTTAACCTCAGTGAAACGCAGCTTCATTCCTCAATTATGTTCATATTAATATAAAGAGAACCAACATTGATCACAAAGCTGAACATCAGTGAAACCCAGCCGCATTCCTCAATTATATTCATATTAATATAAACAGAACCAACATTGAACACAAAGCTGAACCTCAGTGAAACCCAGCCTCATTCATCAATTATATTCATATTAATATAAACAGAACCAACATTGGTCAATGAGTTTAACCTCAGTGAAACGCAGCCTCATTCCTCAATTTTATTCATATTAATATAAACAGAACAAACATTGATCACAAAGCTGAACCTCAGTGAAACCCAGCCTCATTCATCAATTATATTCATATTAATATAAACAGAACCAACATTGGTCAATGAGTTTAACCTCAGTGAAACGCATCCTCAATCCTCAATTATGTTCCTATTAATATAAAGAGAACCAACATTGATCACAAAGCTGAACATCAGTGAAACCCAGCCGCATTCCTCAATTATATTCATATTAATATAAACAGAACCAACATTGAACACAAAGCTGAACCTCAGTGAAACCCAGCCTCATTCATCAATTATATTCATATTAATATAAACAGAACCAACATTGGTCAATGAGTTTAACCTCAGTGAAACGCAGCCTCATTCCTCAATTATATTCATAGTAATATAAACAGAACAAACATTGATCAAAAAGCTGAACCTCAGTGAAACCCAGCCTCATTCATCAATTATATTCATATTAATATAAACAGAACCAACATTGGTCAATGAGTTTAACCTCAGTGAAACGCAGCCTCATTCCTCAATTATGTTCATATTAATATAAAGAGAACCAACATTGATCACAAAGCTGAACATCAGTGAAACCAAGCCGCATTCCTCAATTATATTCATATTAATATAAACAGAACCAACATTGAACACAAAGCTGAACCTCAGTGAAACCCAGCCTCATTCATCAATTATATTCATATTAATATAAACAGAACCAACATTGGTCAATGAGTTTAACCTCAGTGAAACGCAGCCTCATTCCTCAATTATGTTCATATTAATATAAACAGAACCAACATTGATCACAGAGCTGTATCTTAGTGAAACCCAGCCTCATTCATCAATTATATTCATATTAATATAAACAGAACCAATATTGATCACAAAGCTGAACCTCAGTGAAACCCAGCCTCATTCATCAATTATATTCATATTAATATAAACAGAACCAATATTGACAACAAAGCTGAATCTCAGTGAAATCCAGCCTCATTCATCAATTTTATTCATATTAATATAAACAGAACCAACATTGATCACAAAGCTGAACCTGAGTGAAACCCAGCCTCATTCATCAATTTTATTCATATTAATATAAACAGAACCAACATTGATAAATGAGTTTAACCTCAGTGAAACGCAACCTCATTCCTCAATTATATTCATATTAATATAAACAGAACCAACATTGATCAATGAGTTTAAGTTCTTTGAAACACAGCCTCATTCATTAATTATATTCATATAAATATATACAGAACCAACATTCATCACAAAGCTGAACCTCAGTGAAACCCAGCCTCATTCATCAATTATATTCATATTAATATAAACAGAACCAACATTGATCACAAAGGTGAACCTCAGTGAAACCCAGCCTCATTCATCAATTATATTCATATTAATATAAACAGAACAAACATTGATCACAAAGCTGAACCTCAGTGAAACCCAGCCTCATTCTTCAATTATATTCATATTAATATAAACAGAACCAATATTGATCAATGAGTTTAACCTCAGTGAAACCCAGCCTCATTCCTCAATTATATTCATATTCATATAAACAGAACCTACATTGATCAAAAAGCTGAACCTCAGTGAAACCCAGCCTCATTCATCAGTTATATTCATATTAATATAAACAGAACCAACATTGATCAATGAGTTTAACCTCAGTGAAACGCAGCCTCATTCCTCAATTATATTCATAGTAATATAAATAGAACAAACATTGATCACAAAGCTGAACCTCAGTGAAACCCAGCCTCATTCATCAATTGTATTCATATTAATATAAACAGAACCAACATTGGTCAATGAGTTTAACCTCAGTGAAACGCAGCCTCATTCCTTAATTATGTTCATATTAATATAAAGAGAACCAACATTGATCACAAAGCTGAACATCAGTGAAACCCAGCCGCATTCCTCAATTATATTCATATTAATATAAACAGAACCAACATTGAACACAAAGCTGAACCTCAGTGAAACCCAGCCTCATTCATCAATTATATTCATATTAATATAAACAGAACCAACATTGACCACAAAGCTGAATCTCAGTGAAACGCAGCCTTATTCCTCAATTATATTCATATTAATATAAAGAGAACCAACATTGATCACAAAGCTGAACATCAGTGAAACCCAGCCACATTCCTCAATTATATTCATATTAATATAAACAGAACCAACATTGAACACAAAGCTGAACCTCAGTGAAACCCAGCCTCATTCATCAATTATATTCATATTAATATAAACAGAACCAACATTGACCACAAAGCTGAATCTCAGTGAAACCCAGCCTCATTCATCAATTATATTCATATTAATATAAACAGAACCAACATTGATCACAAAGCTGAATCTCAGTGAAACCCAGCCTCATTCATCAATTATATTCATATTAATATAAACAGAACCAACATTGATCACAAAGCTGAACCTCAGTGAAACCCAGCCTCATTCATAAATTATATTCATATTAATATAAACAGAACCAACATTGATCACAAAGCTGAACCTCAGTGAAACCAAGCCTAATTCATCAATTATATTCATATTAATATAAACAGAACCAATATTGATAAATGAGTTTAACCTCAGTGAAACGCAGCCTCATTCCTCAATTATATTCATATTAATATAAACAGAACCAACATTGATCAATGAGTTTAAGTTCTTTGAAACAGCCTCATTCATCAATTATATTCATATAAATATATACAGAACCAACATTGATCACAAAGCTGAACCTCAGTGAAACCCAGCCTCATTCATCAATTATATTCATATTAATATAAACAGAACCAACATTGATCACAAAGGTGAACCTCAGTGAAACCCAGCCTCATTCATCAATTATATTCATATTAATATAAACAGAACAAACATTGATCACAAAGCTGAACCTCAGTGAAACCCAGCCTCATTCTTCAATTATATTCATATTAATATAAACAGAACCAATATTGATCAATGAGTTTAACCTCAGTGAAACCCAGCCTCATTCCTCAATTATATTCATATTCATATAAACAGAACCTACATTGATCAAAAAGCTGAACCTCAGTGAAACCCAGCCTCATTCATCAGTTATATTCATATTAATATAAACAGAACCAACATTGATCAATGAGTTTAACCTCAGTGAAACGCAGCCTCATTCCTCAATTATATTCATAGTAATATAAATAGAACAAACATTGATCACAAAGCTGAACCTCAGTGAAACCCAGCCTCATTCATCAATTGTATTCATATTAATATAAACAGAACCAACATTGGTCAATGAGTTTAACCTCAGTGAAACGCAGCCTCATTCCTTAATTATGTTCATATTAATATAAAGAGAACCAACATTGATCACAAAGGTGAACCTCAGTGAAACCCAGCCTCATTCATCAATTATATTCATATTAATATAAACAGAACAAACATTGACCACAAAGCTGAATCTCAGTGAAATCCAGCTTCATTCATCAATTTTATTCATATTAATATAAACAGAACCAACATTGATCACAAAGCTGAACCTCAGTGAAACCCAGCCTCATTCATCAATTTTATTCATATTAATATAAACAGAACCAACATTGATCAATGAGTTTAACCTCAGTGAAACCCAGCCTCATTCATCAATTATATTCATATTAATAAAAACAGAACCAACATTGGTCAATGAGTTTAACCTCAGTGAAACGCAGCTTCATTCCTCAATTATGTTCATATTAATATAAAGAGAACCAACATTGATCACAAAGCTGAACATCAGTGAAACCCAGCCGCATTCCTCAATTATATTCATATTAATATAAACAGAACCAACATTGAACACAAAGCTGAACCTCAGTGAAACCCAGCCTCATTCATCAATTATATTCATATTAATATAAACAGAACCAACATTGGTCAATGAGTTTAACCTCAGTGAAACGCAGCCTCATTCCTCAATTTTATTCATATTAATATAAACAGAACAAACATTGATCACAAAGCTGAACCTCAGTGAAACCCAGCCTCATTCATCAATTATATTCATATTAATATAAACAGAACCAACATTGGTCAATGAGTTTAACCTCAGTGAAACGCAGCCTCAATCCTCAATTATGTTCCTATTAATATAAAGAGAACCAACATTGATCACAAAGCTGAACATCAGTGAAACCCAGCCGCATTCCTCAATTATATTCATATTAATATAAACAGAACCAACATTGAACACAAAGCTGAACCTCAGTGAAACCCAGCCTCATTCATCAATTATATTCATATTAATATAAACAGAACCAACATTGGTCAATGAGTTTAACCTCAGTGAAACGCAGCCTCATTCCTCAATTATATTCATAGTAATATAAACAGAACAAACATTGATCAAAAAGCTGAACCTCAGTGAAACCCAGCCTCATTCATCAATTATATTCATATTAATATAAACAGAACCAACATTGGTCAATGAGTTTAACCTCAGTGAAACGCAGCCTCATTCCTCAATTATGTTCATATTAATATAAAGAGAACCAACATTGATCACAAAGCTGAACATCAGTGAAACCAAGCCGCATTCCTCAATTATATTCATATTAATATAAACAGAACCAACATTGAACACAAAGCTGAACCTCAGTGAAACCCAGCCTCATTCATCAATTATATTCATATTAATATAAACAGAACCAACATTGGTCAATGAGTTTAACCTCAGTGAAACGCAGCCTCATTCCTCAATTATGTTCATATTAATATAAACAGAACCAACATTGATCACAGAGCTGTATCTTAGTGAAACCCAGCCTCATTCATCAATTATATTCATATTAATATAAACAGAACCAATATTGATCACAAAGCTGAACCTCAGTGAAACCCAGCCTCATTCATCAATTATATTCATATTAATATAAACAGAACCAATATTGACAACAAAGCTGAATCTCAGTGAAATCCAGCCTCATTCATCAATTTTATTCATATTAATATAAACAGAACCAACATTGATCACAAAGCTGAACCTGAGTGAAACCCAGCCTCATTCATCAATTTTATTCATATTAATATAAACAGAACCAACATTGATAAATGAGTTTAACCTCAGTGAAACGCAACCTCATTCCTCAATTATATTCATATTAATATAAACAGAACCAACATTGATCAATGAGTTTAAGTTCTTTGAAACACAGCCTCATTCATTAATTATATTCATATAAATATATACAGAACCAACATTCATCACAAAGCTGAACCTCAGTGAAACCCAGCCTCATTCATCAATTATATTCATATTAATATAAACAGAACCAACATTGATCACAAAGGTGAACCTCAGTGAAACCCAGCCTCATTCATCAATTATATTCATATTAATATAAACAGAACAAACATTGATCACAAAGCTGAACCTCAGTGAAACCCAGCCTCATTCTTCAATTATATTCATATTAATATAAACAGAACCAATATTGATCAATGAGTTTAACCTCAGTGAAACCCAGCCTCATTCCTCAATTATATTCATATTCATATAAACAGAACCTACATTGATCAAAAAGCTGAACCTCAGTGAAACCCAGCCTCATTCATCAGTTATATTCATATTAATATAAACAGAACCAACATTGATCAATGAGTTTAACCTCAGTGAAACGCAGCCTCATTCCTCAATTATATTCATAGTAATATAAATAGAACAAACATTGATCACAAAGCTGAACCTCAGTGAAACCCAGCCTCATTCATCAATTGTATTCATATTAATATAAACAGAACCAACATTGGTCAATGAGTTTAACCTCAGTGAAACGCAGCCTCATTCCTTAATTATGTTCATATTAATATAAAGAGAACCAACATTGATCACAAAGCTGAACATCAGTGAAACCCAGCCGCATTCCTCAATTATATTCATATTAATATAAACAGAACCAACATTGAACACAAAGCTGAACCTCAGTGAAACCCAGCCTCATTCATCAATTATATTCATATTAATATAAACAGAACCAACATTGACCACAAAGCTGAATCTCAGTGAAACGCAGCCTTATTCCTCAATTATATTCATATTAATATAAAGAGAACCAACATTGATCACAAAGCTGAACATCAGTGAAACCCAGCCACATTCCTCAATTATATTCATATTAATATAAACAGAACCAACATTGAACACAAAGCTGAACCTCAGTGAAACCCAGCCTCATTCATCAATTATATTCATATTAATATAAACAGAACCAACATTGACCACAAAGCTGAATCTCAGTGAAACCCAGCCTCATTCATCAATTATATTCATATTAATATAAACAGAACCAACATTGATCACAAAGCTGAATCTCAGTGAAACCCAGCCTCATTCATCAATTATATTCATATTAATATAAACAGAACCAACATTGATCACAAAGCTGAACCTCAGTGAAACCCAGCCTCATTCATAAATTATATTCATATTAATATAAACAGAACCAACATTGATCACAAAGCTGAACCTCAGTGAAACCAAGCCTAATTCATCAATTATATTCATATTAATATAAACAGAACCAATATTGATAAATGAGTTTAACCTCAGTGAAACGCAGCCTCATTCCTCAATTATATTCATATTAATATAAACAGAACCAACATTGATCAATGAGTTTAAGTTCTTTGAAACACAGCCTCATTCATCAATTATATTCATATAAATATATACAGAACCAACATTGATCACAAAGCTGAACCTCAGTGAAACCCAGCCTCATTCATCAATTATATTCATATTAATATAAACAGAACCAACATTGATCACAAAGGTGAACCTCAGTGAAACCCAGCCTCATTCATCAATTATATTCATATTAATATAAACAGAACAAACATTGATCACAAAGCTGAACCTCAGTGAAACCCAGCCTCATTCTTCAATTATATTCATATTAATATAAACAGAACCAATATTGATCAATGAGTTTAACCTCAGTGAAACCCAGCCTCATTCCTCAATTATATTCATATTCATATAAACAGAACCTACATTGATCAAAAAGCTGAACCTCAGTGAAACCCAGCCTCATTCATCAGTTATATTCATATTAATATAAACAGAACCAACATTGATCAATGAGTTTAACCTCAGTGAAACGCAGCCTCATTCCTCAATTATATTCATAGTAATATAAATAGAACAAACATTGATCACAAAGCTGAACCTCAGTGAAACCCAGCCTCATTCATCAATTGTATTCATATTAATATAAACAGAACCAACATTGGTCAATGAGTTTAACCTCAGTGAAACGCAGCCTCATTCCTTAATTATGTTCATATTAATATAAAGAGAACCAACATTGATCACAAAGCTGAACATCAGTGAAACCCAGCCGCATTCCTCAATTATATTCATATTAATATAAACAGAACCAACATTGAACACAAAGCTGAACCTCAGTGAAACCCAGCCTCATTCATCAATTATATTCATATTAATATAAACAGAACCAACATTGACCACAAAGCTGAATCTCAGTGAAACGCAGCCTTATTCCTCAATTATATTCATATTAATATAAAGAGAACCAACATTGATCACAAAGCTGAACATCAGTGAAACCGAGCCACATTCCTCAATTATATTCATATTAATATAAACAGAACCAACATTGAACACAAAGCTGAACCTCAGTGAAACCCAGCCTCATTCATCAATTATATTCATATTAATATAAACAGAACCAACATTGACCACAAAGCTGAATCTCAGTGAAACCCAGCCTCATTCATCAATTATATTCATATTAATATAAACAGAACCAACATTGATCACAAAGCTGAATCTCAGTGAAACCCAGCCTCATTCATCAATTATATTCATATTAATATAAACAGAACCAACATTGATCACAAAGCTGAACCTCAGTGAAACCCAGCCTCATTCATAAATTATATTCATATTAATATAAACAGAACCAACATTGATCACAAAGCTGAACCTCAGTGAAACCAAGCCTAATTCATCAATTATATTCATATTAATATAAACAGAACCAATATTGATCAATGAGTTTAACCTCAGTGAAACCCAGCCTCATTCATTAATTATATTCATATTAATATAAAAAGAACCAACATTGACCACAAAGCTGAATCTCAGTGAAATCCAGCTTCATTCATCAATTTTATTCATATTAATATAAACAGAACCAACATTGATCACAAAGCTGAACCTCAGTGAAACCCAGCCTCATTCATCAATTTTATTCATATTAATATAAACAGAACCAACATTGATCAATGAGTTTAACCTCAGTGAAACCCAGCCTCATTCATCAATTATATTCATATTAATATAAACAGAACCAACATTGGTCAATGAGTTTAACCTCAGTGAAACCCAGCCTCATTCATCAATTATATTCATATTAATATAAACAGAACCAACATTGATCAATGAGTTTAACCTCAGTGAAACCCAGCCTCATTCCTCAATTATATTCATATTCATATAAACAGAACCAACATTGATCAAAAAGCTGAACCTCAGTGAAACCCAGCCTCATTCATCAGTTATATTCATATTAATATAAACAGAACCAATATTGATCAATGAGTTTAACCTCAGTGAAACGCAGCCTCATTCCTCAATTATATTCATAGTAATATAAACAGAACAAACATTGATCACAAAGCTGAACCTCAGTGAAACCCAGCCTCATTCATCAATTATATTAATATTAATATAAACAGAACCAACATTGGTCAATGAGTTTAACCTCAGTGAAACGCAGCCTCATTCCTCAATTATGTTCATATTAATATAAAGAGAACCAACATTGATCACAAAGCTGAACAACAGTGAAACCCAGCCGCATTCCTCAATTATAATCATATTAATATAAACAGAACCAACATTGAACACAAAGCTGAATCTCAGTGAAACCCAGCCTCATTCATCAATTATATTCATATTAATATAAACAGAACCAACATTGATCACAAAGCTGAATCTCAGTGAAACCCAGCCTCATTCATCAATTATATTCATATTAATATAAACAGAACCAACATTGATCACAAAGCTGAACCTCAGTGAAACCCAGCCTCATTCATAAATTATATTCATATTAATATAAACAGAACCAACATTGATCACAAAGCTGAACCTCAGTGAAACCAAGCCTAATTCATCAATTATATTCATATTAATATAAACAGAACCAATATTGATCACAAAGCTGAACCTCAGTGAAACCCAGCCTCATTCATCAATTTTATTCATATTAATATAAACAGAAACCACATTGATCAATGAGTTTAACCTCAGTGAAACCCAGCCTCATTCATCAATTTTATTCATATTAATATAAACAGAAACCACATTGATCAATGAGTTTAACCTCAGTGAAACCCAGCCTCATTCATCAATTATATTCATATTAATATAAACAGAACCAACATTGGTCAATGAGTTTAACATCAGTGAAACGCAGCCTCATTCCTCAATTATGTTCATTTTAATATAAAGAGAACCAACATTGATCACAAAGCTGAACATCAGTGAAACCCAGCCGCATTCCTCAATTATATTCATATTAATATAAACAGAACCAACATTGAACACAAAGCTGAACCTCAGTGAAACCCAGCCTCATTCATCAATTATATTCATATTAATATAAACAGAACCAACATTGGTCAATGAGTTTAACCTCAGTGAAACGCAGCCTCATTCCTCAATTTTATTCATATTAATATAAACAGAACAAACATTGATCACAAAGCTGAACCTCAGTGAAACCCAGCCTCATTCATCAATTATATTCATATTAATATAAACAGAGCCAACATTGGTCAATGAGTTTAACCTCAATGAAACGCAGCCTCATTCCTCAATTATGTTCATATTAATATAAACAGAACCAACATTGATCACAAAGGTGAACCTCAGTGAAACCCAGCCTCATTCATCAATTATATTCATATTAATATAAACAGAACAAACATTGATCACAAAGCTGAACCTCAGTGAAACCCAGCCTCATTCTTCAATTATATTCATATTAATATAAACAGAACCAATATTGATCAATGAGTTTAACCTCAGTGAAACCCAGCCTCATTCCTCAATTATATTCATATTCATATAAACAGAACCTACATTGATCAAAAAGCTGAACCTCAGTGAAACCCAGCCTCATTCATCAGTTATATTCATATTAATATAAACAGAACCAACATTGATCAATGAGTTTAACCTCAGTGAAACGCAGCCTCATTCCTCAATTATATTCATAGTAATATAAATAGAACAAACATTGATCACAAAGCTGAACCTCAGTGAAACCCAGCCTCATTCATCAATTGTATTCATATTAATATAAACAGAACCAACATTGGTCAATGAGTTTAACCTCAGTGAAACGCAGCCTCATTCCTTAATTATGTTCATATTAATATAAAGAGAACCAACATTGATCACAAAGCTGAACATCAGTGAAACCCAGCCGCATTCCTCAATTATATTCATATTAATATAAACAGAACCAACATTGAACACAAAGCTGAACCTCAGTGAAACCCAGCCTCATTCATCAATTATATTCATATTAATATAAACAGAACCAACATTGACCACAAAGCTGAATCTCAGTGAAACGCAGCCTTATTCCTCAATTATATTCATATTAATATAAAGAGAACCAACATTGATCACAAAGCTGAACATCAGTGAAACCCAGCCACATTCCTCAATTATATTCATATTAATATAAACAGAACCAACATTGAACACAAAGCTGAACCTCAGTGAAACCCAGCCTCATTCATCAATTATATTCATATTAATATAAACAGAACCAACATTGACCACAAAGCTGAATCTCAGTGAAACCCAGCCTCATTCATCAATTATATTCATATTAATATAAACAGAACCAACATTGATCACAAAGCTGAATCTCAGTGAAACCCAGCCTCATTCATCAATTATATTCATATTAATATAAACAGAACCAACATTGATCACAAAGCTGAACCTCAGTGAAACCCAGCCTCATTCATAAATTATATTCATATTAATATAAACAGAACCAACATTGATCACAAAGCTGAACCTCAGTGAAACCAAGCCTAATTCATCAATTATATTCATATTAATATAAACAGAACCAATATTGATAAATGAGTTTAACCTCAGTGAAACGCAGCCTCATTCCTCAATTATATTCATATTAATATAAACAGAACCAACATTGATCAATGAGTTTAAGTTCTTTGAAACACAGCCTCATTCATCAATTATATTCATATAAATATATACAGAACCAACATTGATCACAAAGCTGAACCTCAGTGAAACCCAGCCTCATTCATCAATTATATTCATATTAATATAAACAGAACCAACATTGATCACAAAGGTGAACCTCAGTGAAACCCAGCCTCATTCATCAATTATATTCATATTAATATAAACAGAACAAACATTGATCACAAAGCTGAACCTCAGTGAAACCCAGCCTCATTCTTCAATTATATTCATATTAATATAAACAGAACCAATATTGATCAATGAGTTTAACCTCAGTGAAACCCAGCCTCATTCCTCAATTATATTCATATTCATATAAACAGAACCTACATTGATCAAAAAGCTGAACCTCAGTGAAACCCAGCCTCATTCATCAGTTATATTCATATTAATATAAACAGAACCAACATTGATCAATGAGTTTAACCTCAGTGAAACGCAGCCTCATTCCTCAATTATATTCATAGTAATATAAATAGAACAAACATTGATCACAAAGCTGAACCTCAGTGAAACCCAGCCTCATTCATCAATTGTATTCATATTAATATAAACAGAACCAACATTGGTCAATGAGTTTAACCTCAGTGAAACGCAGCCTCATTCCTTAATTATGTTCATATTAATATAAAGAGAACCAACATTGATCACAAAGCTGAACATCAGTGAAACCCAGCCGCATTCCTCAATTATATTCATATTAATATAAACAGAACCAACATTGAACACAAAGCTGAACCTCAGTGAAACCCAGCCTCATTCATCAATTATATTCATATTAATATAAACAGAACCAACATTGACCACAAAGCTGAATCTCAGTGAAACGCAGCCTTATTCCTCAATTATATTCATATTAATATAAAGAGAACCAACATTGATCACAAAGCTGAACATCAGTGAAACCGAGCCACATTCCTCAATTATATTCATATTAATATAAACAGAACCAACATTGAACACAAAGCTGAACCTCAGTGAAACCCAGCCTCATTCATCAATTATATTCATATTAATATAAACAGAACCAACATTGACCACAAAGCTGAATCTCAGTGAAACCCAGCCTCATTCATCAATTATATTCATATTAATATAAACAGAACCAACATTGATCACAAAGCTGAATCTCAGTGAAACCCAGCCTCATTCATCAATTATATTCATATTAATATAAACAGAACCAACATTGATCACAAAGCTGAACCTCAGTGAAACCCAGCCTCATTCATAAATTATATTCATATTAATATAAACAGAACCAACATTGATCACAAAGCTGAACCTCAGTGAAACCAAGCCTAATTCATCAATTATATTCATATTAATATAAACAGAACCAATATTGATCAATGAGTTTAACCTCAGTGAAACCCAGCCTCATTCATTAATTATATTCATATTAATATAAAAAGAACCAACATTGACCACAAAGCTGAATCTCAGTGAAATCCAGCTTCATTCATCAATTTTATTCATATTAATATAAACAGAACCAACATTGATCACAAAGCTGAACCTCAGTGAAACCCAGCCTCATTCATCAATTTTATTCATATTAATATAAACAGAACCAACATTGATCAATGAGTTTAACCTCAGTGAAACCCAGCCTCATTCATCAATTATATTCATATTAATATAAACAGAACCAACATTGGTCAATGAGTTTAACCTCAGTGAAACCCAGCCTCATTCATCAATTATATTCATATTAATATAAACAGAACCAACATTGATCAATGAGTTTAACCTCAGTGAAACCCAGCCTCATTCCTCAATTATATTCATATTCATATAAACAGAACCAACATTGATCAAAAAGCTGAACCTCAGTGAAACCCAGCCTCATTCATCAGTTATATTCATATTAATATAAACAGAACCAATATTGATCAATGAGTTTAACCTCAGTGAAACGCAGCCTCATTCCTCAATTATATTCATAGTAATATAAACAGAACAAACATTGATCACAAAGCTGAACCTCAGTGAAACCCAGCCTCATTCATCAATTATATTCATATTAATATAAACAGAACCAACATTGGTCAATGAGTTTAACCTCAGTGAAACGCAGCCTCATTCCTCAATTATGTTCATATTAATATAAAGAGAACCAACATTGATCACAAAGCTGAACAACAGTGAAACCCAGCCGCATTCCTCAATTATAATCATATTAATATAAACAGAACCAACATTGAACACAAAGCTGAATCTCAGTGAAACCCAGCCTCATTCATCAATTATATTCATATTAATATAAACAGAACCAACATTGATCACAAAGCTGAACCTCAGTGAAACCCAGCCTCATTCATAAATTATATTCATATTAATATAAACAGAACCAACATTGATCACAAAGCTGAACCTCAGTGAAACCAAGCCTAATTCATCAATTATATTCATATTAATATAAACAGAACCAATATTGATCAATGAGTTTAACCTCAGTGAAACCCAGCCTCATTCATCAATTATATTCATATTAATATAAAAAGAACCAACATTGACCACAAAGCTGAATCTCAGTGAAATCCAGCTTCATTCATCAATTATATTCATATTAATATAAACAGAACCAACATTGATCACAAAGCTGAACCTCAGTGAAACCCAGCCTCATTCATCAATTTTATTCATATTAATATAAACAGAAACCACATTGATCAATGAGTTTAACCTCAGTGAAACCCAGCCTCATTCATCAATTATATTCATATTAATATAAACAGAACCAACATTGGTCAATGAGTTTAACATCAGTGAAACGCAGCCTCATTCCTCAATTATGTTCATTTTAATATAAAGAGAACCAACATTGATCACAAAGCTGAACATCAGTGAAACCCAGCCGCATTCCTCAATTATATTCATATTAATATAAACAGAACCAACATTGAACACAAAGCTGAACCTCAGTGAAACCCAGCCTCATTCATCAATTATATTCATATTAATATAAACAGAACCAACATTGGTCAATGAGTTTAACCTCAGTGAAACGCAGCCTCATTCCTCAATTTTATTCATATTAATATAAACAGAACAAACATTGATCACAAAGCTGAACCTCAGTGAAACCCAGCCTCATTCATCAATTATATTCATATTAATATAAACAGAGCCAACATTGGTCAATGAGTTTAACCTCAATGAAACGCAGCCTCATTCCTCAATTATGTTCATATTAATATAAAGAGAACCAACATTGATCACAAAGCTGAACATCAGTGAAACCCAGCTGCATTCCTCAATTATATTCATATTAATATAAACAGAACCAACATTGAACACAAAGCTGAACCTCAGTGAAACCCAGCCTCATTCATCAATTATATTCATATTAATATAAACAGAACCAACATTGGTCAATGAGTTTAACCTCAGTGAAACGCAGCCTCATTCCTCAATTATATTCATAGTAATATAAACAGAACAAACATTGATCAAAAAGCTGAACCTCAGTGAAACCCAGCCTCATTCATCAATTATATTCATATTAATATAAACAGAACCAACATTTGTCAATGAGTTTAACCTCAGTGAAACGCAGCCTCATTCCTCAATTATGTTCATATTAATATAAAGAGAACCAACATTGATCACAAAGCTGAACATCAGTGAAACCCAGCCGCATTCCTCAATTATATTCATATTAATATAAACAGAACCAACATTGAACACAAAGCTGAACCTCAGTGAAACCCAGCCTCATTCATCAATTATATTCATATTAATATAAACAGAACCAACATTGGTCAATGAGTTTAACCTCAGTGAAACGCAGCCTCATTCCTCAATTTTATTCATATTAATATAAACAGAACAAACATTGATCACAAAGCTGAACCTCAGTGAAACCCAGCCTCATTCATCAATTATATTCATATTAATATAAACAGAACCAACATTGGTCAATGAGTTTAACCTCAGTGAAACGCAGCCTCATTCCTCAATTATGTTCCTATTAATATAAAGAGAACCAACATTGATCACAAAGCTGAACATCAGTGAAACCCAGCCGCATTCCTCAATTATATTCATATTAATATAAACAGAACCAACATTGAACACAAAGCTGAACCTCAGTGAAACCCAGCCTCATTCATCAATTATATTCATATTAATATAAACAGAACCAACATTGACCACAAAGCTGAATCTCAGTGAAACCCAGCCTCATTCATCAATTATATTCATATTAATATAAACAGAACCAACATTGATCACAAAGCTGAATCTCAGTGAAACCCAGCCTCATTCATCAATTATATTCATATTAATATAAACAGAACCAACATTGATCACAAAGCTGAACCTCAGTGAAACCCAGCCTCATTCATAAATTATATTCATATTAATATAAACAGAACCAACATTGATCACAAAGCTGAACCTCAGTGAAACCAAGCCTAATTCATCAATTATATTCATATTAATATAAACAGAACCAATATTGATCAATGAGTTTAACCTCAGTGAAACCCAGCCTCATTCATCAATTATATTCATATTAATATAAAAAGAACCAACATTGACCACAAAGCTGAATCTCAGTGAAATCCAGCTTCATTCATCAATTTTATTCATATTAATATAAACAGAACCAACATTGATCACAAAGCTGAACCTCAGTGAAACCCAGCCTCATTCATCAATTTTATTCATATTAATATAAACAGAACCAACATTGATCAATGAGTTTAACCTCAGTGAAACCCAGCCTCATTCATCAATTATATTCATATTAATATAAACAGAACCAACATTGGTCAATGAGTTTAACCTCAGTGAAACCCAGCCTCATTCATCAATTATATTCATATTAATATAAACAGAACCAACATTGATCAAAAAGCTGAACCTCAGTGAAACCCAGCCTCATTCATCAGTTATATTCATATTAATATAAAGAGAACCAATATTGATCAATGAGTTTAACCTCAGTGAAACGCAGCCTCATTCCTCAATTATATTCATAGTAATATAAACAGAACAAACATTGATCACAAAGCTGAACCTCAGTGAAACCCAGCCTCATTCATCAGTTATATTCATATTAATATAAAGAGAACCAATATTGATCAATGAGTTTAACCTCAGTGAAACGCAGCCTCATTCCTCAATTATATTCATAGTAATATAAACAGAACAAACATTGATCACAAAGCTGAACCTCAGTGAAACCCAGCCTCATTCATCAATTATATTCATATTAATATAAACAGAACCAACATTGGTCAATGAGTTTAACCTCAGTGAAACGCAGCCTCATTCCTCAATTATGTTCATATTAATATAAAGAGAACCAACATTGATCACAAAGCTGAACAACAGTGAAACCCAGCCGCATTCCTCAATTATAATCATATTAATATAAACAGAACCAACATTGAACACAAAGCTGAATCTCAGTGAAACCCAGCCTCATTCATCAATTATATTCATATTAATATAAACAGAACCAACATTGATCACAAAGCTGAATCTCAGTGAAACCCAGCCTCATTCATCAATTATATTCATATTAATATAAACAGAACCAACATTGATCACAAAGCTGAACCTCAGTGAAACCCAGCCTCATTCATAAATTATATTCATATTAATATAAACAGAACCAACATTGATCACAAAGCTGAACCTCAGTGAAACCAAGCCTAATTCATCAATTATATTCATATTAATATAAACAGAACCAATATTGATCAATGAGTTTAACCTCAGTGAAACCCAGCCTCATTCATCAATTATATTCATATTAATATAAAAAGAACCAACATTGACCACAAAGCTGAATCTCAGTGAAATCCAGCTTCATTCATCAATTATATTCATATTAATATAAACAGAACCAACATTGATCACAAAGCTGAACCTCAGTGAAACCCAGCCTCATTCATCAATTTTATTCATATTAATATAAACAGAAACAACATTGATCAATGAGTTTAACCTCAGTGAAACCCAGCCTCATTCATCAATTATATTCATATTAATATAAACAGAACCAACATTGGTCAATGAGTTTAACCTCAGTGAAACGCAGCCTCATTCCTCAATTATATTCATAGTAATATAAACAGAACAAACATTGATCAAAAAGCTGAACCTCAGTGAAACCCAGCCTCATTCATCAATTATATTCATATTAATATAAACAGAACCAACATTGGTCAATGAGTTTAACCTCAGTGAAACGCAGCCTCATTCCTCAATTATGTTCATATTAATATAAAGAGAACCAACATTGATCACAAAGCTGAACATCAGTGAAACCAAGCCGCATTCCTCAATTATATTCATATTAATATAAACAGAACCAACATTGAACACAAAGCTGAACCTCAGTGAAACCCAGCCTCATTCATCAATTATATTCATATTAATATAAACAGAACCAACATTGGTCAATGAGTTTAACCTCAGTGAAACGCAGCCTCATTCCTCAATTATGTTCATATTAATACAAACAGAACCAACATTGACAACAAAGCTGTATCTCAGTGAAACCCAGCCTCATTCATCAATTATATTCATATTAATATAAACAGAACCAATATTGATCACAAAGCTGAACCTCAGTGAAACCCAGCCTCATTCATCAATTATATTCATATTAATATAAACAGAACCAATATTGACAACAAAGCTGAATCTCAGTGAAATCCAGCCTCATTCATCAATTTTATTCATATTAATATAAACAGAACCAACATTGATCACAAAGCTGAACCTGAGTGAAACCCAGCCTCATTCATCAATTTTATTCATATTAATATAAACAGAACCAACATTGATCAATGAGTTTAACCTCAGTGAAACGCAGCCTCATTCCTCAATTATATTCATATTAATATAAACAGAACCAACATTGATCAATGAGTTTAAGTTCTTTGAAACACAGCCTCATTCATTAATTATATTCATATAAATATATACAGAACCAACATTGATCACAAAGCTGAACCTCAGTGAAACCCAGCCTCATTCATCAATTATATTCATATTAATATAAACAGAACCAACATTGATCACAAAGGTGAACCTCAGTGAAACCCAGCCTCATTCATCAATTATATTCATATTAATATAAACAGAACAAACATTGATCACAAAGCTGAACCTCAGTGAAACCCAGCCTCATTCTTCAATTATATTCATATTAATATAAACAGAACCAATATTGATCAATGAGTTTAACCTCAGTGAAACCCAGCCTCATTCCTCAATTATATTCATATTCATATAAACAGAACCTACATTGATCAAAAAGCTGAACCTCAGTGAAACCCAGCCTCATTCATCAGTTATATTCATATTAATATAAACAGAACCAACATTGATCAATGAGTTTAACCTCAGTGAAACGCAGCCTCATTCCTCAATTATATTCATAGTAATATAAATAGAACAAACATTGATCACAAAGCTGAACCTCAGTGAAACCCAGCCTCATTCATCAATTGTATTCATATTAATATAAACAGAACCAACATTGGTCAATGAGTTTAACCTCAGTGAAACGCAGCCTCATTCCTTAATTATGTTCATATTAATATAAAGAGAACCAACATTGGTCACAAAGCTGAACATCAGTGAAACCCAGCCGCATTCCTCAATTATATTCATATTAATATAAACAGAACCAACATTGAAGACAAAGCTGAACCTCAGTGAAACCCAGCCTCATTCATCAATTATATTCATATTAATATAAACAGAACCAACATTGACCACAAAGCTGAATCTCAGTGAAACGCAGCCTTATTCCTCAATTATATTCATATTAATATAAAGAGAACCAACATTGATCACAAAGCTGAACATCAGTGAAACCCAGCCACATTCCTCAATTATATTCATATTAATATAAACAGAACCAACATTGAACACAAAGCTGAACCTCAGTGAAACCCAGCCTCATTCATCAATTATATTCATATTAATATAAACAGAACCAACATTGACCACAAAGCTGAATCTCAGTGAAACCCAGCCTCATTCATCAATTATATTCATATTAATATAAACAGAACCAACATTGATCACAAAGCTGAATCTCAGTGAAACCCAGCCTCATTCATCAATTATATTCATATTAATATAAACAGAACCAACATTGATCACAAAGCTGAACCTCAGTGAAACCCAGCCTCATTCATAAATTATATTCATATTAATATAAACAGAACCAACATTGATCACAAAGCTGAACCTCAGTGAAACCAAGCCTAATTCATCAATTATATTCATATTAATATAAACAGAACCAATATTGATCAATGAGTTTAACCTCAGTGAAACCCAGCCTCATTCATCAATTATATTCATATTAATATAAAAAGAACCAACATTGACCACAAAGCTGAATCTCAGTGAAATCCAGCTTCATTCATCAATTTTATTCATATTAATATAAACAGAACCAACATTGATCACAAAGCTGAACCTCAGTGAAACCCAGCCTCATTCATCAATTTTATTCATATTAATATAAACAGAACCAACATTGATCAATGAGTTTAACCTCAGTGAAACCCAGCCTCATTCATCAATTATATTCATATTAATATAAACAGAACCAACATTGGTCAATGAGTTTAACCTCAGTGAAACCCAGCCTCATTCATCAATTATATTCATATTAATATAAACAGAACCAACATTGATCAATGAGTTTAACCTCAGTGAAACCCAGCCTCATTCCTCAATTATATTCATATTCATATAAACAGAACCAACATTGATCAAAAAGCTGAACCTCAGTGAAACCCAGCCTCATTCATCAGTTATATTCATATTAATATAAACAGAACCAATATTGATCAATGAGTTTAACCTCAGTGAAACGCAGCCTCATTCCTCAATTATATTCATAGTAATATAAACAGAACAAACATTGATCACAAAGCTGAACCTCAGTGAAACCCAGCCTCATTCATCAATTATATTCATATTAATATAAACAGAACCAACATTGGTCAATGAGTTTAACCTCAGTGAAACGCAGCCTCATTCCTCAATTATGTTCATATTAATATAAAGAGAACCAACATTGATCACAAAGCTGAACATCAGTGAAACCCAGCCGCATTCCTCAATTATATTCATATTAATATAAACAGAACCAACATTGAACACAAAGCTGAACCTCAGTGAAACCCAGCCTCATTCATCAATTATATTCATATTAATATAAACAGAACCAACATTGATCACAAAGCTGAATCTCAGTGAAACCCAGCCCCATTCATCAATTATATTCATATTAATATAAACAGAACCAACATTGATCACAAAGCTGAACCTCAGTGAAACCCAGCCTCATTCATCAATTATATTCATATTAATATAAACAGAACCAACATTGACCACAAAGCTGAATCTCAGTGAAACGCAGCCTTATTCCTCAATTATATTCATATTAATATAAAGAGAACCAACATTGATCACAAAGCTGAACATCAGTGAAACCAAGCCGCATTCCTCAATTATATTCATATTAATATAAACAGAACCAACATTGATCACAAAGCTGAACATCAGTGAAACCCAGCCGCATTCCTCAATTATATTCATATTAATATAAACAGAACCAACATTGGTCAATGAGTTTAACCTCAGTGAAACGCAGCCTCATTCCTCAATTTTATTCATATTAATATAAACAGAACAAACATTGATCACAAAGCTGAACCTCAGTGAAACCCAGCCTCATTCATCAATGATATTCATATTAATATAAACAGAACCAACATTGGTCAATGAGTTTAACCTCAGTGAAACGCAGCCTCATTCCTCAATTATGTTCATATTAATATAAAGAGAACCAACATTGATCACAAAGCTGAACATCAGTGAAACCCAGCCGCATTCCTCAATTATATTCATATTAATATAAACAGAACCAACATTGGTCAATGAGTTTAACCTCAGTGAAACGCAGCCTCATTCCTCAATTTTATTCATATTAATATAAACAGAACAAACATTGATCACAAAGCTGAACCTCAGTGAAACCCAGCCTCATTCATCAATGATATTCATATTAATATAAACAGAACCAACATTGGTCAATGAGTTTAACCTCAGTGAAACGCAGCCTCATTCCTCAATTATGTTCATATTAATATAAAGAGAACCAACATTGATCACAAAGCTGAACATCAGTGAAACCCAGCCACATTCCTCAATTATATTCATATTAATATAAACAGAACCAACATTGAACACAAAGCTGAACCTCAGTGAAACCCAGCCTCATTCATCAATTATATTCATATTAATATAAACAGAACCAACATTGACCACAAAGCTGAATCTCAGTGAAACCCAGCCTCATTCCTCAATTATATTCATATTCATATAAACAGAACCAACATTGATCAAAAAGCTGAACCTCAGTGAAACGCAGCCTCATTCCTCAATTATATTCATATTAATATAAACAGAACCAACATTGATCAATGAGTTTAAGTTCTTTGAAACACAGCCTCATTCATTAATTATATTCATATTAATATAAAAAGAACCAACTTTGACCACAAAGCTGAATCTCAGTGAAATCCAGCTTCATTCATCAATTTTATTCATATTAATATAAACAGAACCAACATTGATCACAAAGCTGAACCTCAGTGAAACCCAGCCTCATTCATCAATTTTATTCATATTAATATAAACAGAACCAACATTGATCAATGAGTTTAACCTCAGTGAAACCCAGCCTCATTCATCAATTATATTCATATTAATATAAACAGAACCAACATTGGTCAATGAGTTTAACCTCAGTGAAACCCAGCCTCATTCATCAATTATATTCATATTAATATAAACAGAACCAACATTGATCAATGAGTTTAACCTCAGTGAAACCCAGCCTCATTCCTCAATTATATTCATATTCATATAAACAGAACCAACATTGATCAAAAAGCTGAACCTCAGTGAAACCCAGCCTCATTCATCAGTTATATTCATATTAATATAAACAGAACCAATATTGATCAATGAGTTTAACCTCAGTGAAACGCAGCCTCATTCCTCAATTATATTCATAGTAATATAAACAGAACAAACATTGATCACAAAGCTGAACCTCAGTGAAACCCAGCCTCATTCATCAATTATATTCATATTAATATAAACAGAACCAACATTGGTCAATGAGTTTAACCTCAGTGAAACGCAGCCTCATTCCTCAATTATGTTCATATTAATATAAAGAGAACCAACATTGATCACAAAGCTGAACATCAGTGAAACCCAGCCGCATTCCTCAATTATATTCATATTAATATAAACAGAACCAACATTGAACACAAAGCTGAATCTCAGTGAAACCCAGCCTCATTCATCAATTATATTCATATTAATATAAACAGAACCAACATTGATCACAAAGCTGAATCTCAGTGAAACCCAGCCTCATTCATCAATTATATTCATATTAATATAAACAGAACCAACATTGATCACAAAGCTGAACCTCAGTGAAACCCAGCCTCATTCATAAATTATATTCATATTAATATAAACAGAACCAACATTGATCACAAAGCTGAACCTCAGTGAAACCAAGCCTAATTCATCAGTTATATTCATATTAATATAAACAGAACCAATATTGATCAATGAGTTTAACCTCAGTGAAACCCAGCCTCATTCATCAATTATATTCATATTAATATAAAAAGAACCAACATTGACCACAAAGCTGAATCTCAGTGAAATCCAGCTTCATTCATCAATTATATTCATATTAATATAAACAGAACCAACATTGATCACAAAGCTGAACCTCAGTGAAACCCAGCCTCATTCATCAATTTTATTCATATTAATATAAACAGAAACAACATTGATCAAAAAGCTGAACCTCAGTGAAACGCAGCCTCATTCCTCAATTATATTCATATTAATATAAACAGAACCAACATTGATCAATGAGTTTAAGTTCTTTGAAACACAGCCTCATTCATTAATTATATTCATATTAATATAAAAAGAACCAACATTGACCACAAAGCTGAATCTCAGTGAAATCCAGCTTCATTCATCAATTTTATTCATATTAATATAAACAGAACCAACATTGATCACAAAGCTGAACCTCAGTGAAACCCAGCCTCATTCATCAATTTTATTCATATTAATATAAACAGAACCAACATTGATCAATGAGTTTAACCTCAGTGAAACCCAGCCTCATTCATCAATTATATTCATATTAATATAAACAGAACCAACATTGGTCAATGAGTTTAACCTCAGTGAAACCCAGCCTCATTCATCAATTATATTCATATTAATATAAACAGAACCAACATTGATCAATGAGTTTAACCTCAGTGAAACCCAGCCTCATTCCTCAATTATATTCATATTCATATAAACAGAACCAACATTGATCAAAAAGCTGAACCTCAGTGAAACCCAGCCTCATTCATCAGTTATATTCATATTAATATAAACAGAACCAATATTGATCAATGAGTTTAACCTCAGTGAAACGCAGCCTCATTCCTCAATTATATTCATAGTAATATAAACAGAACAAACATTGATCACAAAGCTGAACCTCAGTGAAACCCAGCCTCATTCATCAATTATATTCATATTAATATAAACAGAACCAACATTGGTCAATGAGTTTAACCTCAGTGAAACGCAGCCTAATTCCTCAATTATGTTCATATTAATATAAAGAGAACCAACATTGATCACAAAGCTGAACATCAGTGAAACCCAGCCGCATTCCTCAATTATATTCATATTAATATAAACAGAACCAACATTGAACACAAAGCTGAATCTCAGTGAAACCCAGCCTCATTCATCAATTATATTCATATTAATATAAACAGAACCAACATTGATCACAAAGCTGAATCTCAGTGAAACCCAGCCTCATTCATCAATTATATTCATATTAATATAAACAGAACCAACATTGATCACAAAGCTGAACCTCAGTGAAACCCAGCCTCATTCATAAATTATATTCATATTAATATAAACAGAACCAACATTGATCACAAAGCTGAACCTCAGTGAAACCAAGCCTAATTCATCAATTATATTCATATTAATATAAACAGAACCAATATTGATCAATGAGTTTAACCTCAGTGAAACCCAGCCTCATTCATCAATTATATTCATATTAATATAAAAAGAACCAACATTGACCACAAAGCTGAATCTCAGTGAAATCCAGCTTCATTCATCAATTATATTCATATTAATATAAACAGAACCAACATTGATCACAAAGCTGAACCTCAGTGAAACCCAGCCTCATTCATCAATTTTATTCATATTAATATAAACAGAAACAACATTGATCAATGAGTTTAACCTCAGTGAAACGCAGCCTCATTCCTCAATTATATTCATAGCAATATAAACAGAACAAACATTGATCACAAAGCTGAACCTCAGTGAAACCCAGCCTCATTCATCAATTATATTCATATTAATATAAACAGAACCAACATTGATCAATGAGTTTAACCTCAGTGAAACGCAGCCTCATTCCTCAATTATGTTCATATTAATATAAAGAGAACCAACATTGATCAAAAAGCTGAACATCAGTGAAACCAAGCCACATTCCTAAATTATATTCATATTAATATAAACAGAACCAACTTTGAACACAAAGCTGAACCTCAGTGAAACCCAGCCTCATTCATCAATTATATTCATATTAATATAAACAGAACCAACATTGACCACAAAGCTGAATCTCAGTGAAACCCAGCCTCATTCATCAATTATATTCATATTAATATAAACAGAACCAACATTGATCACAAAGCTGAATCTCAGTGAAACCCAGCCTCATTCATAAATTATATTCATATTAATATAAACAGAACCAACATTGATCACAAAGCTGAACCTCAGTGAAACCAAGCCTAATTCATCAATTATAT
This sequence comes from Leuresthes tenuis, assembly GCF_036924035.1. Taxonomy (NCBI): domain Eukaryota; kingdom Metazoa; phylum Chordata; class Actinopteri; order Atheriniformes; family Atherinopsidae; genus Leuresthes; species Leuresthes tenuis. Next base: position 18,492 of record NW_027325416.1, on the reverse strand, counting down.
TCATATTAATATAAACAGAACCAATATTGATCAATGAGTTTAACCTCAGTGAAACCCAGCCTCATTCATCAATTATATTCATATTAATATAAAAAGAACCAACATTGACCACAAAGCTGAATCTCAGTGAAATCCAGCTTCATTCATCAATTTTATTCATATTAATATAAACAGAACCAACATTGATCACAAAGCTGAACCTCAGTGAAACCCAGCCTCATTCATCAATTTTATTCATATTAATATAAACAGAACCAACATTGATCAATGAGTTTAACCTCAGTGAAACGCAGCCTCATTCCTCAATTATATTCATATTAATATAAACAGAACCAACATTGATCAATGAGTTTAAATTCTTTGAAACACAGCCTCATTCATTAATTATATTCATATAAATATATACAGAACCAACATTGATCACAAAGCTGAACCTCAGTGAAACCCAGCCTCATTCATCAATTATATTCATATTAATATAAACATAACCAACATTGATTAATGAGTTTAACCTCAGTGAAACGCAGCCTCATTCCTCAATTATGTTCATTTTAATATAAAGAGAACCAACATTGATCACAAAGCTGAACATCAGTGAAACCCAGCCGCATTCCTCAATTATATTCATATTAATATAAACAGAACCAACATTGAACACAAAGCTGAACCTCAGTGAAACCCAGCCTCATTCATCAATTATATTCATATTAATATAAACAGAACCAACATTGGTCAATGAGTTTAACCTCAGTGAAACGCAGCCTCATTCCTCAATTTTATTCATATTAATATAAACAGAACAAACATTGATCACAAAGCTGAACCTCAGTGAAACCCAGCCTCATTCATCAATTATATTCATATTAATATAAACAGAGCCAACATTGGTCTATGAGTTTAACCTCAATGAAACGCAGCCTCATTCCTCAATTATGTTCATATTAATATAAAGAGAACCAACATTGATCACAAAGCTGAACATCAGTGAAACCCAGCTGCATTCCTCAATTATATTCATATTAATATAAACATAACCAACATTGAACACAAAGCTGAACCTCAGTGAAACCCAGCCTCATTCATCAATTATATTCATATTAATATAAACAGAACCAACATTGGTCAATGAGTTTAACCTCAGTGAAACGCAGCCTCATTCCTCAATTATATTCATAGTAATATAAACAGAACAAACATTGATCAAAAAGCTGAACCTCAGTGAAACCCAGCCTCATTCATCAATTATATTCATATTAATATAAACAGAACCAACATTTGTCAATGAGTTTAACCTCAGTGAAACGCAGCCTCATTCCTCAATTATGTTCATATTAATATAAAGAGAACCAACATTGATCACAAAGCTGAACATCAGTGAAACCCAGCCGCATTCCTCAATTATATTCATATTAATATAAACAGAACCAACATTGAACACAAAGCTGAACCTCAGTGAAACCCAGCCTCATTCATCAATTATATTCATATTAATATAAACAGAACCAACATTGGTCAATGAGTTTAACCTCAGTGAAACGCAGCCTCATTCCTCAATTTTATTCATATTAATATAAACAGAACAAACATTGATCACAAAGCTGAACCTCAGTGAAACCCAGCCTCATTCATCAATTATATTCATATTAATATAAACAGAACCAACATTGGTCAATGAGTTTAACCTCAGTGAAACGCAGCCTCATTCCTCAATTATGTTCCTATTAATTAAAGAGAACCAACATTGATCACAAAGCTGAACATCAGTGAAACCCAGCCGCATTCCTCAATTATATTCATATTAATATAAACAGAACCAACATTGAACACAAAGCTGAACCTCAGTGAAACCCAGCCTCATTCATCAATTATATTCATATTAATATAAACAGAACCAACATTGGTCAATGAGTTTAACCTCAGTGAAACGCAGCCTCATTCCTCAATTATATTCATAGTAATATAAACAGAACAAACATTGATCAAAAAGCTGAACCTCAGTGAAACCCAGCCTCATTCATCAATTATATTCATATTAATATAAACAGAACCAACATTGGTCAATGAGTTTAACCTCAGTGAAACGCAGCCTCATTCCTCAATTATGTTCATATTAATATAAAGAGAACCAACATTGATCACAAAGCTGAACATCAGTGAAACCAAGCCGCATTCCTCAATTATATTCATATTAATATAAACAGAACCAACATTGAACACAAAGCTGAACCTCAGTGAAACCCAGCCTCATTCATCAATTATATTCATATTAATATAAACAGAACCAACATTGGTCAATGAGTTTAACCTCAGTGAAACGCAGCCTCATTCCTCAATTATGTTCATATTAATACAAACAGAACCAACATTGATCACAGAGCTGTATCTCAGTGAAACCCAGCCTCATTCATCAATTATATTCATATTAATATAAACAGAACCAATATTGATCACAAAGCTGAACCTCAGTGAAACCCAGCCTCATTCATCAATTATATTCATATTAATATAAACAGAACCAATATTGACAACAAAGCTGAATCTCATTGAAATCCAGCCTCATTCATCAATTTTATTCATATTAATATAAACAGAACCAACATTGATCACAAAGCTGAACCTGAGTGAAACCCAGCCTCATTCATCAATTTTATTCATATTAATATAAACAGAACCAACATTGATAAATGAGTTTAACCTCAGTGAAACGCAGCCTCATTCCTCAATTATATTCATATTAATATAAACAGAACCAACATTGATCAATGAGTTTAAGTTCTTTGAAACACAGCCTCATTCATTAATTATATTCATATAAATATATACAGAACCAACATTGATCACAAAGCTGAACCTCAGTGAAACCCAGCCTCATTCATCAATTATATTCATATTAATATAAACAGAACCAACATTGATCACAAAGGTGAACCTCAGTGAAACCCAGCCTCATTCATCAATTATATTCATATTAATATAAACAGAACAAACATTGATCACAAAGCTGAACCTCAGTGAAACCCAGCCTCATTCTTCAATTATATTCATATTAATATAAACAGAACCAATATTGATCAATGAGTTTAACCTCAGTGAAACCCAGCCTCATTCCTCAATTATAATCATATTCATATAAACAGAACCTACATTGATCAAAAAGCTGAACCTCAGTGAAACCCAGCCTCATTCATCAGTTATATTCATATTAATATAAACAGAACCAACATTGATCAATGAGTTTAACCTCAGTGAAACGCAGCCTCATTCCTCAATTATATTCATAGTAATATAAATAGAACAAACATTGATCACAAAGCTGAACCTCAGTGAAACCCAGCCTCATTCATCAATTGTATTCATATTAATATAAACAGAACCAACATTGGTCAATGAGTTTAACCTCAGTGAAACGCAGCCTCATTCCTTAATTATGTTCATATTAATATAAAGAGAACCAACATTGGTCACAAAGCTGAACATCAGTGAAACCCAGCCGCATTCCTCAATTATATTCATATTAATATAAACAGAACCAACATTGAACACAAAGCTGAACCTCAGTGAAACCCAGCATCATTCATCAATTATATTCATATTAATATAAACAGAACCAACATTGACCACAAAGCTGAATCTCAGTGAAACGCAGCCTTATTCCTCAATTATATTCATATTAATATAAAGAGAACCAACATTGATCACAAAGCTGAACATCAGTGAAACCCAGCCACATTCCTCAATTATATTCATATTAATATAAACAGAACCAACATTGAACACAAAGCTGAACCTCAGTGAAACCCAGCCTCATTCATCAATTATATTCATATTAATATAAACAGAACCAACATTGACCACAAAGCTGAATCTCAGTGAAACCCAGCCTCATTCATCAATTATATTCATATTAATATAAACAGAACCAACATTGATCACAAAGCTGAATCTCAGTGAAACCCAGCCTCATTCATCAATTATATTCATATTAATATAAACAGAACCAACATTGATCACAAAGCTGAACCTCAGTGAAACCAAGCCTAATTCATCAATTATATTCATATTAATATAAACAGAACCAATATTGATCAATGAGTTTAACCTCAGTGAAACCCAGCCTCATTCATCAATTATATTCATATTAATATAAAAAGAACCAACATTGACCACAAAGCTGAATCTCAGTGAAATCCAGCTTCATTCATCAATTTTATTCATATTAATATAAACAGAACCAACATTGATCACAAAGCTGAACCTCAGTGAAACCCAGCCTCATTCATCAATTTTATTCATATTAATATAAACAGAACCAACATTGATCAATGAGTTTAACCTCAGTGAAACCCAGCCTCATTCATCAATTATATTCATATTAATATAAACAGAACCAACATTGGTCAATGAGTTTAACCTCAGTGAAACCCAGCCTCATTCATCAATTATATTCATATTAATATAAACAGAACCAACATTGATCAATGAGTTTAACCTCAGTGAAACCCAGCCTCATTCCTCAATTATATTCATATTCATATAAACAGAACCAACATTGATCAAAAAGCTGAACCTCAGTGAAACCCAGCCTCATTCATAAGTTATATTCATATTAATATAAACAGAACCAATATTGATCAATGAGTTTAACCTCAGTGAAACGCAGCCTCATTCCTCAATTATATTCATAGTAATATAAACAGAACAAACATTGATCACAAAGCTGAACCTCAGTGAAACCCAGCCTCATTCATCAATTATATTCATATTAATATAAACAGAACCAACATTGGTCAATGAGTTTAACCTCCGTGAAACGCAGCCTCATTCCTCAATTATGTTCATATTAATATAAAGAGAACCAACATTGATCACAAAGCTGAACATCAGTGAAACCCAGCCGCATTCCTCAATTATATTCATATTAATATAAACAGAACCAACATTGAACACAAAGCTGAACCTCAGTGAAACCCAGCCTCATTCATCAATTATATTCATATTAATATAAACAGAACCAACATTGGTCAATGAGTTTAACCTCAGTGAAACGCAGCCTCATTCCTCAATTATATTCATAGTAATATAAACAGAACAAACATTGATCAAAAAGCTGAACCTCAGTGAAACCCAGCCTCATTCATCAATTATATTCATATTAATATAAACAGAACCAACATTGGTCAATGAGTTTAACCTCAGTGAAACGCAGCCTCATTCCTCAATTATGTTCATATTAATATAAAGAGAACCAACATTGATCACAAAGCTGAACATCAGTGAAACCAAGCCGCATTCCTCAATTATATTCATATTAATATAAACAGAACCAACATTGAACACAAAGCTGAACCTCAGTGAAACCCAGCCTCATTCATCAATTATATTCATATTAATATAAACAGAACCAACATTGGTCAATGAGTTTAACCTCAGTGAAACGCAGCCTCATTCCTCAATTATGTTCATATTAATACAAACAGAACCAACATTGATCACAGAGCTGGATCTCAGTGAAACCCAGCCTCATTCATCAATTATATTCATATTAATATAAACAGAACCAATATTGATCACAAAGCTGAACCTCAGTGAAACCCAGCCTCATTCATCAATTATATTCATATTAATATAAACAGAACCAATATTGACAACAAAGCTGAATCTCATTGAAATCCAGCCTCATTCATCAATTTTATTCATATTAATATAAACAGAACCAACATTGATCACAAAGCTGAACCTGAGTGAAACCCAGCCTCATTCCTCAATTATATTCATATTAATATAAACAGAACCAACATTGATCAATGAGTTTAAGTTCTTTGAAACACAGCCTCATTCATTAATTATATTCATATAAATATATACAGAACCAACATTGATCACAAAGCTGAACCTCAGTGAAACCCAGCCTCATTCATCAATTATATTCATATTAATATAAACAGAACCAACATTGATCACAAAGGTGAACCTCAGTGAAACCCAGCCTCATTCATCAATTATATTCATATTAATATAAACAGAACAAACATTGATCACAAAGCTGAACCTCAGTGAAACCCAGCCTCATTCTTCAATTATATTCATATTAATATAAACAGAACCAATATTGATCCATGAGTTTAACCTCAGTGAAACCCAGCCTCATTCCTCAATTATATTCATATTCATATAAACAGAACCTACATTGATCAAAAAGCTGAACCTCAGTGAAACCCAGCCTCATTCATCGGTTATATTCATATTAATATAAACAGAACCAACATTGATCAATGAGTTTAACCTCAGTGAAACGCAGCCTCATTCCTCAATTATATTCATAGTAATATAAATAGAACAAACATTGATCACAAAGCTGAACCTCAGTGAAACCCAGCCTCATTCATCAATTGTATTCATATTAATATAAACAGAACCAACATTGGTCAATGAGTTTAACCTCAGTGAAACGCAGCCTCATTCCTTAATTATGTTCATATTAATATAAAGAGAACCAACATTGGTCACAAAGCTGAACATCAGTGAAACCCAGCCGCATTCCTCAATTATATTCATATTAATATAAACAGAACCAACATTGAACACAAAGCTGAACCTCAGTGAAACCCAGCATCATTCATCAATTATATTCATATTAATATAAACAGAACCAACATTGACCACAAAGCTGAATCTCAGTGAAACGCAGCCTTATTCCTCAATTATATTCATATTAATATAAAGAGAACCAACATTGATCACAAAGCTGAACATCAGTGAAACCCAGCCACATTCATCAATTATATTCATATTAATATAAACAGAACAAGCATTGACCACAAAGCTGAATCTCAGTGAAACCCAGCCTCGTTCATCAATTATATTCATATTAATATAAACAGAACAAACATTGATCACAAAGCTGAACCTCAGTGAAACCCAGCCTCATTCATCAATTATATTCATATTAATATAAACAGAACCAACATTGATCAATGAGTTTAACCTCAGTGAAACGCAGCCTCATTCCTCAATTATATTCATAGTAATATAAACAGAAAAAACATTGATCACAAAGCTGAACCTCAGTGAAACCCAGCCTCATTCATCAATTATATTCATATTAATATAAACAGAACCAACATTGATCAATGAGTTTAACCTCAGTGAAACGCAGCCTCATTCCTCAATTATGTTCATATTAATATAAAGAGAACCAACATTGATCACAAAGCTGAACATCAGTGAAACCCAGCCACATTCCTCAATTATATTCATATTAATATAAACAGAACCAACATTGAACACAAAGCTGAACCTCAGTGAAACCCAGCCTCATTCATCAATTATATTCATATTAATATAAACAGAACCAACATTGACCACAAAGCTGAATCTCAGTGAAACCCAGCCTCATTCCTCAATTATATTCATATTCATATAAACAGAACCAACATTGATCAAAAAGCTGAACCTCAGTGAAACGCAGCCTCATTCCTCAATTATATTCATATTAATATAAACAGAACCAACATTGATCAATGAGTTTAAGTTCTTTGAAACACAGCCTCATTCATTAATTATATTCATATTAATATAAAAAGAACCAACATTGACCACAAAGCTGAATCTCAGTGAAATCCAGCTTCATTCATCAATTTTATTCATATTAATATAAACAGAACCAACATTGATCACAAAGCTGAAACTCAGTGAAACCCAGCCTCATTCATCAATTTTATTCATATTAATATAAACAGAACCAACATTGATCAATGAGTTTAACCTCAGTGAAACCCAGCCTCATTCATCAATTATATTCATATTAATATAAACAGAACCAACATTGGTCAATGAGTTTAACCTCAGTGAAACCCAGCCTCATTCATCAATTATATTCATATTAATATAAACAGAACCAACATTGATCAATGAGTTTAACCTCAGTGAAACCCAGCCTCATTCCTCAATTATATTCATATTTATATAAACAGAACCAACATTGATCAAAAAGCTGAACCTCAGTGAAACCCAGCCTCATTCATCAGTTATATTCATATTAATATAAACAGAACCAATATTGATCAATGAGTTTAACCTCAGTGAAACGCAGCCTCATTCCTCAATTATATTCATAGTAATATAAACAGAACAAACATTGATCACAAAGCTGAACCTCAGTGAAACCCAGCCTCATTCATCAATTATATTCATATTAATATAAACAGAACCAACATTGGTCAATGAGTTTAACCTCAGTGAAACGCAGCCTCATTCCTCAATTATGTTCATATTAATATAAAGAGAACCAACATTGATCACAAAGCTGAACATCAGTGAAACCCAGCCGCATTCCTCAATTATATTCATATTAATATAAACAGAACCAACATTGGTCAATGAGTTTAACCTCAGTGAAACCCAGCCTCATTCATCAATTATATTCATATTAATATAAACAGAACCAACATTGATCACAAAGCTGAATCTCAGTGAAACCCAGCCTCATTCATCAATTATATTCATATTAATATAAACAGAACCAACATTGATCACAAAGCTGAACCTCAGTGAAACCCAGCCTCATTCATAAATTATATTCATATTAATATAAACAGAACCAACATTGATCACAAAGCTGAACCTCAGTGAAACCAAGCCTAATTCATCAATTATATTCATATTAATATAAACAGAACCAATATTGATCAATGAGTTTAACCTCAGTGAAACCCAGCCTCATTCATCAATTATATTCATATTAATATAAAAAGAACCAACATTGACCACAAAGCTGAATCTCAGTGAAATCCAGCTTCATTCATCAATTATATTCATATTAATATAAACAGAACCAACATTGATCACAAAGCTGAACCTCAGTGAAACCCAGCCTCATTCATCAATTTTATTCATATTAATATAAACAGAAACAACATTGATCAATGAGTTTAACCTCAGTGAAACCCAGCCTCATTCATCAATTATATTCATATTAATATAAACAGAACCAACATTGGTCAATGAGTTTAACCTCAGTGAAACGCAGCCTCATTCCTCAATTATGTTCATTTTAATATAAAGAGAACCAACATTGATCACAAAGCTGAACATCAGTGAAACCCAGCCGCATTCCTCAATTATATTCATATTAATATAAACAGAACCAACATTGAACACAAAGCTGAACCTCAGTGAAACCCAGCCTCATTCATCAATTATATTCATATTAATATAAACAGAACCAACATTGGTCAATGAGTTTAACCTCAGTGAAACGCAGCCTCATTCCTCAATTTTATTCATATTAATATAAACAGAACAAACATTGATCACAAAGCTGAACCTCAGTGAAACCCAGCCTCATTCATCAATTATATTCATATTAATATAAACAGAGCCAACATTGGTCAATGAGTTTAACCTCAATGAAACGCAGCCTCATTCCTCAATTATGTTCATATTAATATAAAGAGAACCAACATTGATCACAAAGCTGAACATCAGTGAAACCCAGCTGCATTCCTCAATTATATTCATATTAATATAAACATAACCAACATTGAACACAAAGCTGAACCTCAGTGAAACCCAGCCTCATTCATCAATTATATTCATATTAATATAAACAGAACCAACATTGGTCAATGAGTTTAACCTCAGTGAAACGCAGCCTCATTCCTCAATTATATTCATAGTAATATAAACAGAACAAACATTGATCAAAAAGCTGAACCTCAGTGAAACCCAGCCTCATTCATCAATTATATTCATATTAATATAAACAGAACCAACATTTGTCAATGAGTTTAACCTCAGTGAAACGCAGCCTCATTCCTCAATTATGTTCATATTAATATAAAGAGAACCAACATTGATCACAAAGCTGAACATCAGTGAAACCCAGCCGCATTCCTCAATTATATTCATATTAATATAAACAGAACCAACATTGAACACAAAGCTGAACCTCAGTGAAACCCAGCCTCATTCATCAATTATATTCATATTAATATAAACAGAACCAACATTGGTCAATGAGTTTAACCTCAGTGAAACGCAGCCTCATTCCTCAATTTTATTCATATTAATATAAACAGAACAAACATTGATCACAAAGCTGAACCTCAGTGAAACCCAGCCTCATTCATCAATTATATTCATATTAATATAAACAGAACCAACATTGGTCAATGAGTTTAACCTCAGTGAAACGCAGCCTCATTCCTCAATTATGTTCCTATTAATATAAAGAGAACCAACATTGATCACAAAGCTGAACATCAGTGAAACCCAGCCGCATTCCTCAATTATATTCATATTAATATAAACAGAACCAACATTGAACACAAAGCTGAACCTCAGTGAAACCCAGCCTCATTCATCAATTATATTCATATTAATATAAACAGAACCAACATTGGTCAATGAGTTTAACCTCAGTGAAACGCAGCCTCATTCCTCAATTATATTCATAGTAATATAAACAGAACAAACATTGATCAAAAAGCTGAACCTCAGTGAAACCCAGCCTCATTCATCAATTATATTCATATTAATATAAACAGAACCAACATTGGTCAATGAGTTTAACCTCAGTGAAACGCAGCCTCATTCCTCAATTATGTTCATATTAATATAAAGAGAACCAACATTGATCACAAAGCTGAACATCAGTGAAACCAAGCCGCATTCCTCAATTATATTCATATTAATATAAACAGAACCAACATTGAACACAAAGCTGAACCTCAGTGAAACCCAGCCTCATTCATCAATTATATTCATATTAATATAAACAGAACCAACATTGGTCAATGAGTTTAACCTCAGTGAAACGCAGCCTCATTCCTCAATTATGTTCATATTAATACAAACAGAACCAACATTGATCACAGAGCTGTATCTCAGTGAAACCCAGCCTCATTCATCAATTATATTCATATTAATATAAACAGAACCAATATTGATCACAAAGCTGAACCTCAGTGAAACCCAGCCTCATTCATCAATTATATTCATATTAATATAAACAGAACCAATATTGACAACAAAGCTGAATCTCAGTGAAATCCAGCCTCATTCATCAATTTTATTCATATTAATATAAACAGAACCAACATTGATCACAAAGCTGAACCTGAGTGAAACCCAGCCTCATTCATCAATTTTATTCATATTAATATAAACAGAACCAACATTGATAAATGAGTTTAACCTCAGTGAAACGCAGCCTCATTCCTCAATTATATTCATATTAATATAAACAGAACCAAAATTGATCAATGAGTTTAAGTTCTTTGAAACACAGCCTCATTCATTAATTATATTCATATAAATATATACAGAACCAACATTGATCACAAAGCTGAACCTCAGTGAAACCCAGCCTCATTCATCAATTATATTCATATTAATATAAACAGAACCAACATTGATCACAAAGGTGAACCTCAGTGAAACCCAGCCTCATTCATCAATTATATTCATATTAATATAAACAGAACAAACATTGATCACAAAGCTGAACCTCAGTGAAACCCAGCCTCATTCTTCAATTATATTCATATTAATATAAACAGAACCAATATTGATCAATGAGTTTAACCTCAGTGAAACCCAGCCTCATTCCTCAATTATATTCATAGTAATATAAATAGAACAAACATTGATCACAAAGCTGAACCTCAGTGAAACCCAGCCTCATTCATCAATTGTATTCATATTAATATAAACAGAACCAACATTGGTCAATGAGTTTAACCTCAGTGAAACGCAGCCTCATTCCTTAATTATGTTCATATTAATATAAAGAGAACCAACATTGGTCACAAAGCTGAACATCAGTGAAACCCAGCCGCATTCCTCAATTATATTCATATTAATATAAACAGAACCAACATTGAACACAAAGCTGAACCTCAGTGAAACCCAGCCTCATTCATCAATTATATTCATATTAATATAAACAGAACCAACATTGACCACAAAGCTGAATCTCAGTGAAACGCAGCCTTATTCCTCAATTATATTCATATTAATATAAAGAGAACCAACATTGATCACAAAGCTGAACATCAGTGAAACCCAGCCACATTCCTCAATTATATTCATATTAATATAAACAGAACCAACATTGAACACAAAGCTGAACCTCAGTGAAACCCAGCCTCATTCATCAATTATATTCATATTAATATAAACAGAACCAACATTGACCACAAAGCTGAATCTCAGTGAAACCCAACCTCATTCATCAATTATATTCATATTAATATAAACAGAACCAACATTGATCACAAAGCTGAATCTCAGTGAAACCCAGCCTCATTCATCAATTATATTCATATTAATATAAACAGAACCAACATTGATCACAAAGCTGAACCTCAGTGAAACCCAGCCTCATTCATAAATTATATTCATATTAATATAAACAGAACCAACATTGATCACAAAGCTGAACCTCAGTGAAACCAAGCCTAATTCATCAATTATATTCATATCAATATAAACAGAACCAATATTGATCAATGAGTTTAACCTCAGTGAAACCCAGCCTCATTCATCAATTATATTCATATTAATATAAAAAGAACCAACATTGACCACAAAGCTGAATCTCAGTGAAATCCAGCTTCATTCATCAATTTTATTCATATTAATATAAACAGAACCAACATTGATCACAAAGCTGAACCTCAGTGAAACCCAGCCTCATTCATCAATTTTATTCATATTAATATAAACAGAACCAACATTGATCAATGAGTTTAACCTCAGTGAAACCCAGCCTCATTCATCAATTATATTCATATTAATATAAACAGAACCAACATTGGTCAATGAGTTTAACCTCAGTGAAACCCAGCCTCATTCATCAATTATATTCATATTAATATAAACAGAACCAACATTGATCAATGAGTTTAACCTCATTGAAACCCAGCCTCATTCCTCAATTATATTCATATTCATATAAACAGAACCAACATTGATCAAAAAGCTGAACCTCAGTGAAACCCAGCCTCATTCATCAGTTATATTCATATTAATATAAACAGAACCAATATTGATCAATGAGTTTAACCTCAGTGAAACGCAGCCTCATTCCTCAATTATATTCATAGTAATATAAACAGAACAAACATTGATCACAAAGCTGAACATCAGTGAAACCCAGCCTCATTCATCAATTATATTCATATTAATATAAACAGAACCAACATTGGTCAATGAGTTTAACCTCAGTGAAACGCAGCCTCATTCCTCAATTATGTTCATATTAATATAAAGAGAACCAACATTGATCACAAAGCTGAACATCAGTGAAACCCAGCCGCATTCCTCAATTATATTCATATTAATATAAACAGAACCAACATTGAACACAAAGCTGAACCTCAGTGAAACCCAGCCTCATTCATCAATTATATTCATATTAATATAAACAGAACCAACATTGATCACAAAGCTGAATCTCAGTGAAACCCAGCCTCATTCATCAATTATATTCATATTAATATAAACAGAACCAACATTGATCACAAAGCTGAACCTCAGTGAAACCCAGCCTCATTCATCAATTATATTCATATTAATATAAACAGAACCAACATTGACCACAAAGCTGAATCTCAGTGAAACGCAGCCTTATTCCTCAATTATATTCATATTAATATAAAGAGAACCAACATTGATCACAAAGCTGAACATCAGTGAAACCAAGCCGCATTCCTCAATTATATTCATATTAATATAAACAGAACCAACATTGATCACAAAGCTGAACATCAGTGAAACCCAGCCGCATTCCTCAATTATATTCATATTAATATAAACAGAACCAACATTGAACACAAAGCTGAACCTCAGTGAAACCCAGCCTCATTCATCAATTATATTCATATTAATATAAACAGAACCAACATTGGTCAATGAGTTTAACCTCAGTGAAACGCAGCCTCATTCCTCAATTTTATTCATATTAATATAAACAGAACAAACATTTATCACAAAGCTGAACCTCAGTGAAACCCAGCCTCATTCATCAATTATATTCATATTAATATAAACAGAACCAACATTGGTCAATGAGTTTAACCTCAGTGAAACGCAGCCTCATTCCTCAATTATGTTCATATTAATATAAAGAGAACCAACATTGATCACAAAGCTGAACATCAGTGAAACCCAGCTGCATTCCTCAATTATATTCATATTAATATAAACAGAACCAACATTGAACACAAAGCTGAACCTCAGTGAAACCCAGCCTCATTCATCAATTATATTCATATTAATATAAACAGAACCAACATTGATCACAAAGCTGAACCTCAGTGAAACCCAGCCTCATTCATCAATTATATACATATTAATATAAACAGAACAAGCATTGACCACAAAGCTGAATCTCAGTGAAACCCAGCCTCATTCATCAATTATATTCATATTAATATAAACAGAACAAACATTGATCACAAAGCTGAACCTCAGTGAAACCCAGCCTCATTCATCAATTATATTCATATTAATATAAACAGAACCAACATTGATCAATGAGTTTAACCTCAGTGAAACGCAGCCTCATTCCTCAATTATATTCATAGTAATATAAACAGAAAAAACATTGATCACAAAGCTGAACCTCAGTGAAACCCAGCCTCATTCATCAATTATATTCATATTAATATAAACAGAACCAACATTGATCAATGAGTTTAACCTCAGTGAAACGCAGCCTCATTCCTCAATTATGTTCATATTAATATAAAGAGAACCAACATTGATCACAAAGCTGAACATCAGTGAAACCCAGCCACATTCCTCAATTATATTCATATTAATATAAACAGAACCAACATTGAACACAAAGCTGAACCTCAGTGAAACCCAGCCTCATTCATCAATTATATTCATATTAATATAAACAGAACCAACATTGACCACAAAGCTGAATCTCAGTGAAACCCAGCCTCATTCCTCAATTATATTCATATTCATATAAACAGAACCAACATTGATCAAAAAGCTGAACCTCAGTGAAACGCAGCCTCATTCCTCAATTATATTCATATTAATATAAACAGAACCAACATTGATCAATGAGTTTAAGTTCTTTGAAACACAGCCTCATTCATTAATTATATTCCTATAAATATATACAGAACCAACATTGATCACAAAGCTGAACCTCCGTGAAACCCAGCCTCATTCATCAATTATATTCATATTAATATAAACAGAACCAACATTGATCAATGAGTTTAGCCTCAGTGAAACGCAGCCTTATTCCTCAATTATATTCATATTAATATAAACAGAACCAACATTGAACACAAAGCTGAACCTCAGTGAAACCCAGCCTCATTCATCAATTATATTCATATTAATATAAACAGAACCAACATTGACCACAAAGCTGAATCTCAGTGAAACCCAGCCTCATTCCTCAATTATATTCATATTAATATAAACAGAACCAACATTGATCAATGAGTTTAAGTTCTTTGAAACACAGCCTCATTCATTAATTATATTCCTATAAATATATACAGAACCAACATTGATCACAAAGCTGAACCTCAGTGAAACCCAGCCTCATTCATCAATTATATTCATATTAATATAAACAGAACCAACATTGATCAATGAGTTTAGGCTCAGTGAAACGCAGCCTTATTCCTCAATTATATTCATATTAATATAAACAGAACCAACATTGACCACAAAGCTGAATCTCAGTGAAACCCAGCCTCATTCATCAATTATATTCATATTCATATAAACAGAACCAACATTGATCAATGAGTTTAACCTCAGTGAAACCCAGCCTCATTCATCAATTATATTCATATTAATATAAACAGAACCAACATTGGTCAATGAGTTTAACCTCAATGAAACGCAGCCTCATTCCTCAATTATGTTCATATTAATATAAAGAGAACCAACATTGATCACAAAGCTGAACATCAGTGAAACCCAGCCGCATTCCTCAATTATATTCATATTAATATAAACAGAACCAACATTGAACACAAAGCTGAACCTCAGTGAAACCCAGCCTCATTCATCAATTATATTCATATTAATATAAACAGAACCAACATTGGTCAATGAGTTTAACCTCAGTGAAACGCAGCCTCATTCCTCAATTTTATTCATATTAATATAAACAGAACAAACATTGATCACAAAGCTGAACCTCAGTGAAACCCAGCCTCATTCATCAATTATATTCATATTAATATAAACAGAACCAACATTGGTCAATGAGTTTAACCTCAGTGAAACGCAGCCTCATTCCTCAATTATGTTCATATTAATATAAAGAGAACCAACATTGATCACAAAGCTGAACATCAGTGAAACCCAGCCGCATTCCTCAATTATGTTCATATTAATATAAAGAGAACCAACATTGATCACAAAGCTGAACATCAGTGAAACCCAGCCTCATTCATCAATTATATTCATATTAATATAAACAGAACCAACATTGGTCAATGAGTTTAACCTCAGTGAAACGCAGCCTCATTCCTCAATTATGTTCATATTAATATAAAGAGAACCAACATTGATCACAAAGCTGAACATCAGTGAAACCCAGCCTCATTCTTCAATTATATTCATATTAATATAAACAGAACCAACATTGGTCAATGAGTTTAACCTCAGTGAAACGCAGCCTCATTCCTCAATTATATTCATAGTAATATAAACAGAACAAACATTGATCAAAAAGCTGAACCTCAGTGAAACCCAGCCTCATTCATCAATTATATTCATATTAATATAAACAGAACCAACATTGGTCAATGAGTTTAACCTCAGTGAAACGCAGCCTCATTCCTCAATTATGTTCATATTAATATAAAGAGAACCAACATTGATCACAAAGCTGAACATCAGTGAAACCAAGCCGCATTCCTCAATTATATTCATATTAATATAAACAGAACCAACATTGAACACAAAGCTGAACCTCAGTGAAACCCAGCCTCATTCATCAATTATATTCATATTAATATAAACAGAACCAACATTGGTCAATGAGTTTAACCTCAGTGAAACGCAGCCTCATTCCTCAATTATGTTCATATTAATATAAACAGAACCAACATTGATCACAGAGCTGTATCTCAGTGAAACCCAGCCTCATTCATCAATTATATTCATATTAATATAAACAGAACCAATATTGATCACAAAGCTGAACCTCAGTGAAACCCAGCCTCATTCATCAATTATATTCATATTAATATAAACAGAACCAATATTGACAACAAAGCTGAATCTCAGTGAAATCCAGCCTCATTCATCAATTTTATTCATATTAATATAAACAGAACCAACATTGATAAATGAGTTTAACCTCAGTGAAACGCAGCCTCATTCCTCAATTATATTCATATTAATATAAACAGAACCAACATTGATCAATGAGTTTAAGTTCTTTGAAACACAGCCTCATTCATTAATTATATTCATATAAATATATACAGAACCAACATTGATCACAAAGCTGAACCTCAGTGAAACCCAGCCTCATTCATCAATTATATTCATATTAATATAAACAGAACCAACATTGATCACAAAGGTGAACCTCAGTGAAACCCAGCCTCATTCATCAATTATATTCATATTAATATAAACAGAACAAACATTGATCACAAAGCTGAACCTCAGTGAAACCCAGCCTCATTCTTCAATTATATTCATATTAATATAAACAGAACCAACATTGATCAATGAGTTTAACCTCAGTGAAACCCAGCCTCATTCCTCAATTATATTCATATTCATATAAACAGAACCAACATTGATCACAAAGCTGAACCTCAGTGAAACCCAGCCTCATTCATCAGTTATATTCATATTAATATAAACAGAACCAACATTGATCAATGAGTTTAACCTCAGTGAAACGCAGCCTCATTCCTCAATTATATTCATAGTAATATAAATAGAACAAACATTTTTCACAAAGCTGAACCTCAGTGAAACCCAGCCTCATTCATCAATTGTATTCATATTAATATAAACAGAACCAACATTGGTCAATGAGTTTAACCTCAGTGAAACGCAGCCTCATTCCTTAATTATGTTCATATTAATATAAAGAGAACCAACATTGATTACAAAGCTGAACATCAGTGAAACCCAGCCGCATTCCTCAATTATATTCATATTAATATAAACAGAACCAACATTGAACACAAAGCTGAACCTCAGTGAAACCCAGCCTCATTCATCAATTATATTCATATTAATATAAACAGAACCAACATTGACCACAAAGCTGAATCTCAGTGAAACGCAGCCTTATTCCTCAATTATATTCATATTAATATAAAGAGAACCAACATTGATCACAAAGCTGAACATCAGTGAAACCCAGCCACATTCCTCAATTATATTCATATTAATATAAACAGAACCAACATTGAACACAAAGCTGAACCTCAGTGAAACCCAGCCTCATTCATCAATTATATTCATATT